>NC_138318.1:41365000-41492500 GCF_965601325.2 Salmo salar | reverse complement strand
CATTCAGGAAGTAAAGCATACACGTGTAACCTATCCTATAACTGTAGGTACATTCAGGAAGTAAAGCATACACGTGTAACCTATCCTATAACTGTAGGTACATTCAGGAAGTAAAGCATACACGTGTAACCTATCCTATAACTGTAGGTACATTCAGGAAGTAAAGCATACACGTGTAACCTATCCTATAACTGTAGGTACATTCAGGAAGTAAAGCATACACGTGTAACCTATCCTATAACTGTAGGTACATTCAGGAAGTAAAGCATACACGTGTAACCTATCCTATAACTGTAGGTACATTCAGGAAGTAAAGCATACACGTGTAACCTATCCTATAACTGTAGGTACATTCAGGAAGTAAAGCATACACGTGTAACCTATCCTATAACTGTAGGTACATTCAGGAAGTAAAGCATACACGTGTAACCTATCCTATAACTGTAGGTACATTCAGGAAGTAAAGCATACACGTGTAACCTATCCTATAACTGTAGGTACATTCAGGAAGTAAAGCATACACGTGTAACCTATCCTATAACTGTAGGTACATTCAGGAAGTAAAGCATACACGTGTAACCTATCCTATAACTGTAGGTACATTCAGGAAGTAAAGCATACACGTGTAACCTATCCTATAACTGTAGGTACATTCAGGAAGTAAAGCATACACGTGTAACCTATCCTATAACTGTAGGTACATTCAGGAAGTAAAGCATACACGTGTAACCTATCCTATAACTGTAGGTACATTCAGGAAGTAAAGCATACACGTGTAACCTATCCTATAACTGTAGGTACATTCAGGAAGTAAAGCATACACGTGTAACCTATCCTATAACTGTAGGTACATTCAGGAAGTAAAGCATACACGTGTAACCTATCCTATAACTGTAGGTACATTCAGGAAGTAAAGCATACACGTGTAACCTATCCTATAACTGTAGGTACATTCAGGAAGTAAAGCATACACGTGTAACCTATCCTATAACTGTAGGTACATTCAGGAAGTAAAGCATACACGTGTAACCTATCCTATAACTGTAGGTACATTCAGGAAGTAAAGCATACACGTGTAACCTATCCTATAACTGTAGGTACATTCAGGAAGTAAAGCATACACGTGTAACCTATCCTATAACTGTAGGTACATTCAGGAAGTAAAGCATACACGTGTAACCTATCCTATAACTGTAGGTACATTCAGGAAGTAAAGCATACACGTGTAACCTATCCTATAACTGTAGGTACATTCAGGAAGTAAAGCATACACGTGTAACCTATCCTATAACTGTAGGTACATTCAGGAAGTAAAGCATACACGTGTAACCTATCCTATAACTGTAGGTACATTCAGGAAGTAAAGCATACACGTGTAACCTATCCTATAACTGTAGGTACATTCAGGAAGTAAAGCATACACGTGTAACCTATCCTATAACTGTAGGTACATTCAGGAAGTAAAGCATACACGTGTAACCTATCCTATAACTGTAGGTACATTCAGGAAGTAAAGCATACACGTGTAACCTATCCTATAACTGTAGGTACATTCAGGAAGTAAAGCATACACGTGTAACCTATCCTATAACTGTAGGTACATTCAGGAAGTAAAGCATACACGTGTAACCTATCCTATAACTGTAGGTACATTCAGGAAGTAAAGCATACACGTGTAACCTATCCTATAACTGTAGGTACATTCAGGAAGTAAAGCATACACGTGTAACCTATCCTATAACTGTAGGTACATTCAGGAAGTAAAGCATACACGTGTAACCTATCCTATAACTGTAGGTACATTCAGGAAGTAAAGCATACACGTGTAACCTATCCTATAACTGTAGGTACATTCAGGAAGTAAAGCATACACGTGTAACCTATCCTATAACTGTAGGTACATTCAGGAAGTAAAGCATACACGTGTAACCTATCCTATAACTGTAGGTACATTCAGGAAGTAAAGCATACACGTGTAACCTATCCTATAACTGTAGGTACATTCAGGAAGTAAAGCATACACGTGTAACCTATCCTATAACTGTAGGTACATTCAGGAAGTAAAGCATACACGTGTAACCTATCCTATAACTGTAGGTACATTCAGGAAGTAAAGCATACACGTGTAACCTATCCTATAACTGTAGGTACATTCAGGAAGTAAAGCATACACGTGTAACCTATCCTATAACTGTAGGTACATTCAGGAAGTAAAGCATACACGTGTAACCTATCCTATAACTGTAGGTACATTCAGGAAGTAAAGCATACACGTGTAACCTATCCTATAACTGTAGGTACATTCAGGAAGTAAAGCATACACGTGTAACCTATCCTATAACTGTAGGTACATTCAGGAAGTAAAGCATACACGTGTAACCTATCCTATAACTGTAGGTACATTCAGGAAGTAAAGCATACACGTGTAACCTATCCTATAACTGTAGGTACATTCAGGAAGTAAAGCATACACGTGTAACCTATCCTATAACTGTAGGTACATTCAGGAAGTAAAGCATACACGTGTAACCTATCCTATAACTGTAGGTACATTCAGGAAGTAAAGCATACACGTGTAACCTATCCTATAACTGTAGGTACATTCAGGAAGTAAAGCATACACGTGTAACCTATCCTATAACTGTAGGTACATTCAGGAAGTAAAGCATACACGTGTAACCTATCCTATAACTGTAGGTACATTCAGGAAGTAAAGCATACACGTGTAACCTATCCTATAACTGTAGGTACATTCAGGAAGTAAAGCATACACGTGTAACCTATCCTATAACTGTAGGTACATTCAGGAAGTAAAGCATACACGTGTAACCTATCCTATAACTGTAGGTACATTCAGGAAGTAAAGCATACACGTGTAACCTATCCTATAACTGTAGGTACATTCAGGAAGTAAAGCATACACGTGTAACCTATCCTATAACTGTAGGTACATTCAGGAAGTAAAGCATACACGTGTAACCTATCCTATAACTGTAGGTACATTCAGGAAGTAAAGCATACACGTGTAACCTATCCTATAACTGTAGGTACATTCAGGAAGTAAAGCATACACGTGTAACCTATCCTATAACTGTAGGTACATTCAGGAAGTAAAGCATACACGTGTAACCTATCCTATAACTGTAGGTACATTCAGGAAGTAAAGCATACACGTGTAACCTATCCTATAACTGTAGGTACATTCAGGAAGTAAAGCATACACGTGTAACCTATCCTATAACTGTAGGTACATTCAGGAAGTAAAGCATACACGTGTAACCTATCCTATAACTGTAGGTACATTCAGGAAGTAAAGCATACACGTGTAACCTATCCTATAACTGTAGGTACATTCAGGAAGTAAAGCATACACGTGTAACCTATCCTATAACTGTAGGTACATTCAGGAAGTAAAGCATACACGTGTAACCTATCCTATAACTGTAGGTACATTCAGGAAGTAAAGCATACACGTGTAACCTATCCTATAACTGTAGGTACATTCAGGAAGTAAAGCATACACGTGTAACCTATCCTATAACTGTAGGTACATTCAGGAAGTAAAGCATACACGTGTAACCTATCCTATAACTGTAGGTACATTCAGGAAGTAAAGCATACACGTGTAACCTATCCTATAACTGTAGGTACATTCAGGAAGTAAAGCATACACGTGTAACCTATCCTATAACTGTAGGTACATTCAGGAAGTAAAGCATACACGTGTAACCTATCCTATAACTGTAGGTACATTCAGGAAGTAAAGCATACACGTGTAACCTATCCTATAACTGTAGGTACATTCAGGAAGTAAAGCATACACGTGTAACCTATCCTATAACTGTAGGTACATTCAGGAAGTAAAGCATACACGTGTAACCTATCCTATAACTGTAGGTACATTCAGGAAGTAAAGCATACACGTGTAACCTATCCTATAACTGTAGGTACATTCAGGAAGTAAAGCATACACGTGTAACCTATCCTATAACTGTAGGTACATTCAGGAAGTAAAGCATACACGTGTAACCTATCCTATAACTGTAGGTACATTCAGGAAGTAAAGCATACACGTGTAACCTATCCTATAACTGTAGGTACATTCAGGAAGTAAAGCATACACGTGTAACCTATCCTATAACTGTAGGTACATTCAGGAAGTAAAGCATACACGTGTAACCTATCCTATAACTGTAGGTACATTCAGGAAGTAAAGCATACACGTGTAACCTATCCTATAACTGTAGGTACATTCAGGAAGTAAAGCATACACGTGTAACCTATCCTATAACTGTAGGTACATTCAGGAAGTAAAGCATACACGTGTAACCTATCCTATAACTGTAGGTACATTCAGGAAGTAAAGCATACACGTGTAACCTATCCTATAACTGTAGGTACATTCAGGAAGTAAAGCATACACGTGTAACCTATCCTATAACTGTAGGTACATTCAGGAAGTAAAGCATACACGTGTAACCTATCCTATAACTGTAGGTACATTCAGGAAGTAAAGCATACACGTGTAACCTATCCTATAACTGTAGGTACATTCAGGAAGTAAAGCATACACGTGTAACCTATCCTATAACTGTAGGTACATTCAGGAAGTAAAGCATACACGTGTAACCTATCCTATAACTGTAGGTACATTCAGGAAGTAAAGCATACACGTGTAACCTATCCTATAACTGTAGGTACATTCAGGAAGTAAAGCATACACGTGTAACCTATCCTATAACTGTAGGTACATTCAGGAAGTAAAGCATACACGTGTAACCTATCCTATAACTGTAGGTACATTCAGGAAGTAAAGCATACACGTGTAACCTATCCTATAACTGTAGGTACATTCAGGAAGTAAAGCATACACGTGTAACCTATCCTATAACTGTAGGTACATTCAGGAAGTAAAGCATACACGTGTAACCTATCCTATAACTGTAGGTACATTCAGGAAGTAAAGCATACACGTGTAACCTATCCTATAACTGTAGGTACATTCAGGAAGTAAAGCATACACGTGTAACCTATCCTATAACTGTAGGTACATTCAGGAAGTAAAGCATACACGTGTAACCTATCCTATAACTGTAGGTACATTCAGGAAGTAAAGCATACACGTGTAACCTATCCTATAACTGTAGGTACATTCAGGAAGTAAAGCATACACGTGTAACCTATCCTATAACTGTAGGTACATTCAGGAAGTAAAGCATACACGTGTAACCTATCCTATAACTGTAGGTACATTCAGGAAGTAAAGCATACACGTGTAACCTATCCTATAACTGTAGGTACATTCAGGAAGTAAAGCATACACGTGTAACCTATCCTATAACTGTAGGTACATTCAGGAAGTAAAGCATACACGTGTAACCTATCCTATAACTGTAGGTACATTCAGGAAGTAAAGCATACACGTGTAACCTATCCTATAACTGTAGGTACATTCAGGAAGTAAAGCATACACGTGTAACCTATCCTATAACTGTAGGTACATTCAGGAAGTAAAGCATACACGTGTAACCTATCCTATAACTGTAGGTACATTCAGGAAGTAAAGCATACACGTGTAACCTATCCTATAACTGTAGGTACATTCAGGAAGTAAAGCATACACGTGTAACCTATCCTATAACTGTAGGTACATTCAGGAAGTAAAGCATACACGTGTAACCTATCCTATAACTGTAGGTACATTCAGGAAGTAAAGCATACACGTGTAACCTATCCTATAACTGTAGGTACATTCAGGAAGTAAAGCATACACGTGTAACCTATCCTATAACTGTAGGTACATTCAGGAAGTAAAGCATACACGTGTAACCTATCCTATAACTGTAGGTACATTCAGGAAGTAAAGCATACACGTGTAACCTATCCTATAACTGTAGGTACATTCAGGAAGTAAAGCATACACGTGTAACCTATCCTATAACTGTAGGTACATTCAGGAAGTAAAGCATACACGTGTAACCTATCCTATAACTGTAGGTACATTCAGGAAGTAAAGCATACACGTGTAACCTATCCTATAACTGTAGGTACATTCAGGAAGTAAAGCATACACGTGTAACCTATCCTATAACTGTAGGTACATTCAGGAAGTAAAGCATACACGTGTAACCTATCCTATAACTGTAGGTACATTCAGGAAGTAAAGCATACACGTGTAACCTATCCTATAACTGTAGGTACATTCAGGAAGTAAAGCATACACGTGTAACCTATCCTATAACTGTAGGTACATTCAGGAAGTAAAGCATACACGTGTAACCTATCCTATAACTGTAGGTACATTCAGGAAGTAAAGCATACACGTGTAACCTATCCTATAACTGTAGGTACATTCAGGAAGTAAAGCATACACGTGTAACCTATCCTATAACTGTAGGTACATTCAGGAAGTAAAGCATACACGTGTAACCTATCCTATAACTGTAGGTACATTCAGGAAGTAAAGCATACACGTGTAACCTATCCTATAACTGTAGGTACATTCAGGAAGTAAAGCATACACGTGTAACCTATCCTATAACTGTAGGTACATTCAGGAAGTAAAGCATACACGTGTAACCTATCCTATAACTGTAGGTACATTCAGGAAGTAAAGCATACACGTGTAACCTATCCTATAACTGTAGGTACATTCAGGAAGTAAAGCATACACGTGTAACCTATCCTATAACTGTAGGTACATTCAGGAAGTAAAGCATACACGTGTAACCTATCCTATAACTGTAGGTACATTCAGGAAGTAAAGCATACACGTGTAACCTATCCTATAACTGTAGGTACATTCAGGAAGTAAAGCATACACGTGTAACCTATCCTATAACTGTAGGTACATTCAGGAAGTAAAGCATACACGTGTAACCTATCCTATAACTGTAGGTACATTCAGGAAGTAAAGCATACACGTGTAACCTATCCTATAACTGTAGGTACATTCAGGAAGTAAAGCATACACGTGTAACCTATCCTATAACTGTAGGTACATTCAGGAAGTAAAGCATACACGTGTAACCTATCCTATAACTGTAGGTACATTCAGGAAGTAAAGCATACACGTGTAACCTATCCTATAACTGTAGGTACATTCAGGAAGTAAAGCATACACGTGTAACCTATCCTATAACTGTAGGTACATTCAGGAAGTAAAGCATACACGTGTAACCTATCCTATAACTGTAGGTACATTCAGGAAGTAAAGCATACACGTGTAACCTATCCTATAACTGTAGGTACATTCAGGAAGTAAAGCATACACGTGTAACCTATCCTATAACTGTAGGTACATTCAGGAAGTAAAGCATACACGTGTAACCTATCCTATAACTGTAGGTACATTCAGGAAGTAAAGCATACACGTGTAACCTATCCTATAACTGTAGGTACATTCAGGAAGTAAAGCATACACGTGTAACCTATCCTATAACTGTAGGTACATTCAGGAAGTAAAGCATACACGTGTAACCTATCCTATAACTGTAGGTACATTCAGGAAGTAAAGCATACACGTGTAACCTATCCTATAACTGTAGGTACATTCAGGAAGTAAAGCATACACGTGTAACCTATCCTATAACTGTAGGTACATTCAGGAAGTAAAGCACACACGTGTAACATCCCTTTTTACTAGGAAGGAGGCAACATTTTTATTTCAAAATTTTATTTTTTGAAATTTTAACAAAAAAATTAAAAACAAGTCAATTATTTTGTCAACAATTGCAGCGTTCACATTTTTTGAATCTATTTCATAGATCACAGTGGTGATTTACTATTTAGTTCTGGTATAATCTCTGCTCTATATAATGCCAATTTTCATTCATGATATCACTAGTGCTTCAATATCTTTAACAGAAACATCTTTGGAATGGTAGGGTACATACCCTACACAATAAGCACCTTTTCACAGATAACAATATATAAGGCACTTGTTTGTTAATACAAATAGCATATTCCTAGATACACAAAACAGTTAATGGCTTTTCAAAGATATTCAAAATTATTATAATTTTTTATTTTTTTTTAATTTAACCTTGATTTAACTAGGCAAGCCAGTTAAGAACAAATTCTTATTTACACCGTTTGCCTTGATGATAGCTGTGTACACTCTTGGCATTCTCTCAACCAGCTTCACCTGGAATGCTTTTCCAACAGTCTTGAAGGAGTTCCCACATATGCTGAGCACTTGTTGGCTGCTTTTCCTTCACCCTGCAGTCCAAACTCATCCCAAACTATCTCAACTGGGTTGAGGTCGGGTGATTGTGGAGGCCAGGTTATCTGATGCAGCACCTTCACTCTCCTTGGTCTAATAGCCTTTACACAGCCTGGAGGTGTGTTCAGGGTCATTGTCCTGTTGAAAAACAAATGATAGTCCCACTAAGCGCAAACCAGATGGGATCGGCGTATCGCTGCAGAATGCTGTGGTAGCCATGCTGGTTATGCGTGCAATGAAAAAAAAATCACAGACAGTGTCACCAGCAAAGCATCATCACACCACCTCCTCCATGCTTCACGATTTGAACCACACTTGCGGAGATCATCCGTTCACCTACTCTGCGTTGAAACCAAAAATCTCCTATTTGGACTTAGACCAAAGAACAGATTTCCACCAGTCTAATGTCCATTGCTCGTGTTTCTTGGCCCAAGTAAGTCTCTTCTGATTGGTGTCCTTTAGTAGTGGTTTCTTTGCAGCAATTTGACCACGAAGGCCTGATTCACGTAGTCTCCTCTGAACAGTTGAGGTTGAGATGTGTCTGTTTCTTGAACTCTGTGAAACATTTATTTGGGCTGCAATTTTTGAGGCTGGTAACTCTAATGACCTTATCCTCTGCAGCAGAGGTATCTCTGGGTCTTCCTTTCCTGTGGCGGTCCTCATGAGAGCCAGTTTCATCATAGCGCTTGAGGGTTTTTGCGACTGCAATTGAAGAAACATTCAAAGTACTTGAGAAACACAGGTTACAGCTATTTAAAACACAGAGAAACACAGGTAACATTAAGCTATTTAAAACACAATGTATTCAACCTTTTATTTATCCAGGTCCCATTGAGGTACGAAGACCTCTTTCACAAGGGAGACCCTTTATAAAGGGCTTCATAAGTAGTTTATAAAGTGCTAAGTATTAGTTTATAAAGTGCTAAGTATTAGTTTATAAAGTGCTAAGTATTAGTTTATAAAGTGCTAAGTATTAGTTTATAAAGTGCTAAGTATTAGTTTATAAAGTGCTAAGTAGTAGTTTATAAAATGCTAAGTATTAGTTTATGAAGTGCTAAGTATTAGTTTATGAAGTGCTAAGTATTAGTTTATGAAGTGCTAAGTATTAGTTTATAAAGTGCTAAGTATTAGTTTATGAAGTGCTATGTATTAGTTTATAAAGTGCTAAGTATTAGTTTATATATAAAGTGCTAAGTATTAGTTTATAAAGTGCTAAGTATTAGTTTATGAAGTGCTAAGTATTAGTTTATGAAGTGCTAAGTATTAGTTCATAAAGTGCTAAGTATTAGTATATAAAGTGCTAAGTATTAGTATATAAAGTGCTAAGTATTAGTATATAAAGTGCTAAGTATTAGTTTATGAAGTGCTAAGTATTAGTTTATGAAGTGCTATGTATTAGTTTATGAAGTGTTATGTATTAGTTCATAAAGTGCTAAGTATTAGTTTATAAAGTGCTAAGTATTAGTTTATAAAGTGCTAAGTATTAGTTTATAAAGTGCTAAGTATTAGTTTATAAAGTGCTAAGTATTAGTTCATAAAGTGCTAAGTATTAGTTTATGAAGTGCTATGTATTAGTTTATGAAGTGCTATGTATTAGTTTATATATAAAGTGCTAAGTATTAGTTTATATATAAAGTGCTAAGTATTAGTTTATATATAAAGTGCTAAGTATTAGTTTATATATAAAGTGCTAAGTATTAGTTCATAAAGTGCTAAGTATTAGTTTATAGGTCAATAATAAACACTTCAGTTACACAATCAGTTTAAATAATGAGCGACGTCCTTGAGCCAATAAGAACAGTCAGATAGAGGTATGTCATGATAGCCTGGTCTTTGAGCCAATAGGAACAGTCAGATAGAGGTATGTCATGGTAGCCTGGTCCTTGAGCCAATAAGAACAGTCAGATGGAGGTAGGTCATGGTAGCCTGGTCCTTGAGCCAATAGGAACACTCATATGTAGGCCTATATGCAAGACAGCACAAACAGATCTGAGACCAGGCTTATATCATGAATACTAAATAAAAATGTTACTATTTACCTGCTTCTGAGGGTAAACGTTGATGTGGCACTTGATGCATTCTTGTCCCATGTTGGCCCAGGAGTTTCCACTCATCCACTTCCTCTTGCATTTAGGGCACTTGTATTCCCCGAAACACCTCTTCTTGCCCTGATATGGGGTCAGGCCTTCCCCTTTAGGCCGAGCCTGGAGACAAAGCAAATGGAAGATAAGATTTTACAATGAGTTGTGCATTTATATCTCCATTTTGAACTGGCCTTTCATCAGATAAATCAGCAAATGTTGATATTGTATTTATTGTAGTATACTGAGTGAATATGAAGTGCCTGTACACAGCAGGTCCTCTACATACAACTAGTACTTAAAAAAACTGTGTAAAGACATATATAGAGATATACTGTACACTACAAACCACAGGTCCAGTCTCTCGGTCCACATATATAGAGATATACTGTACACTACAAACCACAGGTCCAGTCTCTCGGTCCACATATATAGAGATATACTGTACACTACAAACCACAGGTCCAGTCTCTCGGTCCACATATATAGAGATATACTGTACACTACAAACCACAGGTCCAGTCTCTCGGTCCACATATATAGAGATATACTGTACACTACAAACCACAGGTCCAGTCTCTCGGTCCACATATATAGAGATATACTGTACACTACAAACCACAGGTCCAGTCTCTCGGTCCACATATATAGAGATATACTGTACACTACAAACCACAGGTCCAGTCTCTCGGTCCACATATATAGAGATATACTTGTACATTACTTGAACAAATTCACACTGCTTCTCAACGCTTACCCAGCTGTACGTAACACAGTGCCTTCAGAAAGTATTCATACCCCCTTGACTTATTCCACATTTTGTTGTTACAGACTGAATTCAAAATAGATTTTGTTTCTGTCGCCCATCTACACACAACACCTCATAATGACATCACAATACATCACCTTCATTAAAATAATAACATACACATACATTCTCACGTCACATTTAAACCAGTCAGTCCATCATGTTGCTAAAATAACAACACAGAGGACATTAATACATTCACTAACAACACAGAGGACATTAATACATTCACTAACAACACAGAGGACATTAATACATTCACTAACAACACAGAGGACATTAATACATTCACTAACAACACAGAGGACATGAATACATTCACTAACAACACAGAGGACATTAATACATTCACTAACAACACAGAGGACATTAATACATTCACTAACAACACAGAGGACATTTAATACATTCACTAACAACACAGAGGACATTTAATACATTCACTAACAACACAGAGGACATTAATACATTCACTAACAACACAGAGGACACTAATACATTCACTAACAACACAGAGGACATTAATACATTCACTAACAACACAGAGGACATGAATACATTCACTAACAACACAGAGGACACTAATACATTCACTAACAACACAGAGGACATTAATACATTCACTAACAACACAGAGGACATTAATACATTCACTAACAACACAGAGGACATGAATACATTCACTAACAACACAGAGGACATTAATACATTCACTAACAACACAGAGGACATTAATACATTCACTAACAACACAGAGGACATTAATACATTCACTAACAACACAGAGGACATTAATACATTCACTAACAACACAGAGGACATTAATACATTCACTAACAACACAGAGGACATTAATACATTCACTAACAACACAGAGGACATTAATACATTCACTAACAACACAGAGGACATTTAATACATTCACTAACAACACAGAGGACATTAATACATTCACTAACAACACAGAGGACATTAATACATTCACTAACAACACAGAGGACATGAATACATTCACTAACAACACAGAGGACACTAATACATTCACTAACAACACAGAGGACATTAATACATTCACTAACAACACAGAGGACATGAATACATTCACTAACAACACAGAGGACACTAATACATTCACTATCAACACAGAGGACATTAATACATTCACTAACAACACAGAGGACATTAATACATTCACTAACAACACAGAGGACATGAATACATTCACTAACAACACAGAGGACACTAATACATTCACTAACAACACAGAGGACATTAATACATTCACTAACAACACAGAGGACATTTAATACATTCACTAACAACACAGAGGACATTAATACATTCACTAACAACACAGAGGACATGAATACATTCACTAACAACACAGAGGACATTAATACATTCACTAACAACACAGAGGACATTAATACATTCACTAACAACACAGAGGACATGAATACATTCACTAACAACACAGAGGACATTAATACATTCACTAACAACACAGAGGACATGAATACATTCACTAACAACACAGAGGACATTAATACATTCACTAACAACACAGAGGACATTAATACATTCACTAACAACACAGAGGACATTACTACATTCACTATCAACACAGAGGACATTAATACATTCACTATCAACACAGAGGACATTAATACATTCACAAACAACACAGAGGACATTAATACATTCACTAACAACACAGAGGACATTAATACATTCACTAACAACACAGAGGACATTAATACATTCACTAACAACACAGAGGACATTAATATATTCACTAACAACACAGAGGACATTAATACATTCACTAACAACACAGAGGGCATTAATACATTCACTAACAACACAGAGGACATTAATACATTCACTAACAACACAGAGGACATTAATACATTCACTAACAACACAGAGGACATTAATACATGCACTAACAACACAGAGGACATGAATACATTCACTAACAACACAGAGGACATGAATACATTCACTAACAACACAGAGGACATCAATACATTCACTAACAACACAGAGGACATGAATACATTCACTAACAACACAGAGGACATGAATACATTCACTAACAACACAGAGGACATGAATACATTCACTGACAACACAGAGGACATTAATACATTCACTAACAACACAGAGGACATGAATACATTCACTAACAACACAGAGGACATTAATACATTCACTAACAACACAGAGGACATTAATACATTCACTAACAACACAGAGGACATTAATACATTCACTAACAACACAGAGGACATGAATACATTCACTAACAACACAGAGGACATTAATACATTCACTAACAACACAGAGGACATTACTACATTCACTAACAACACAGAGGACATTAAATACATTCACTAACAACACAGAGGACATTTAATGCATTCATTAACAACACAGAGGACATTAATACATTCACCGACAACACAGAGGACATTAATACATTCACTAACAACACAGAGGACATTACTACATTCACTAACAACACAGAGGACATTAATACATTCACTAACAACACAGAGGACATTAATACATTCACTAACAACACAGAGGACATTAATACATTCACTAACAACACAGAGGACATTTAATACATTCACTAACAACACAGAGGACATTAATACATTCACTAACAACACAGAGGACATTAATACATTCACTAACAACACAGAGGACATTAATACATTCACTAACAACACAGAGGACATTAATACATTCACTAACAACACAGAGGACATTAATACATTCACTAACAACACAGAGGACATTAATACATTCACTAACAACACAGAGGACATGAATACATTCACTAACAACACAGAGGACATTAATACATTCACTAACAACACAGAGGACATTTAATACATTCACTAACAACACAGAGGACATTTAATGCATTCATTAACAACACAGAGGACATTAATACATTCACCGACAACACAGAGGACATTAATACATTCACTAACAACACAGAGGACATTACTACATTCACTAACAACACAGAGGACATTAATACATTCACTAACAACACAGAGGACATTAATACATTCACTAACAACACAGAGGACATTAATACATTCACTAACAACACAGAGGACATTTAATACATTCACTAACAACACAGAGGACATTAATACATTCACTAACAACACAGAGGACATTAATACATTCACTAACAACACAGAGGACATTAATACATTCACTAACAACACAGAGGACATTACTACATTCACTATCAACACAGAGGACATTAATACATTCACTATCAACACAGAGGACATTAATACATTCACAAACAACACAGAGGACATTAATACATTCACTAACAACACAGAGGACATTAATACATTCACTAACAACACAGAGGACATTAATACATTCACTAACAACACAGAGGACATTAATACATTCACTAACAACACAGAGGACATTAATACATTCACTAACAACACAGAGGGCATTAATACATTCACTAACAACACAGAGGACATTAATACATTCACTAACAACACAGAGGACATTAATACATTCACTAACAACACAGAGGACATTAATACATGCACTAACAACACAGAGGACATGAATACATTCACTAACAACACAGAGGACATGAATACATTCACTAACAACACAGAGGACATCAATACATTCACTAACAACACAGAGGACATGAATACATTCACTAACAACACAGAGGACATGAATACATTCACTAACAACACAGAGGACATGAATACATTCACTGACAACACAGAGGACATTAATACATTCACTAACAACACAGAGGACATGAATACATTCACTAACAACACAGAGGACATTAATACATTCACTAACAACACAGAGGACATTAATACATTCACTAACAACACAGAGGACATTAATACATTCACTAACAACACAGAGGACATGAATACATTCACTAACAACACAGAGGACATGAATACATTCACTAACAACACAGAGGACATTTAATACATTCACTAACAACACAGAGGACATTAATACATTCACTAACAACACAGAGGACATTAATACATTCACTAACAACACAGAGGACATTAATACATTCACTAACAACACAGAGGACATTAATACATTCACTAACAACACAGAGGACATTAATACATTCACTAACACAGAGGACATGAATACATTCACTAACAACACAGAGGGCATTAATACATTCACTAACAACACAAAGGACATTAATACATTCACTAACAACACAGAGGACATTTAATTCATTCACTAACAACACAGAGGACATTTAATACATTCACTAACAACACAGAGGACATTAATACATTCACTAACAACACAAAGGACATTAATACATTCACTAACAACACAGAGGACATTTAATGCATTCACTAACAACACAGAGGACATTAATACATTCATTAACAACACAGAGGACATTAATACATTCACTAACACAGAGGACATTAACATATTCACTAACAACACAGAGGACATTTAATACATTCACTAACAACACAGAGGACATTAATACATTCACTAACAACACAGAGGACATTAATACATTCACTATCAACACAGAGGACATTAATACATTCACTATCAACACAGAGGACATTAATACATTCACTAACAACACAGAGGACATTAATACATTCACTAACAACACAGAGGACATTAATACATTCACTAACAACACAGAGGACATTAATACATTCACTAACAACACAGAGGACATTAATACATTCACTAACAACACAGAGGACATTAATACATGCACTAACAACACAGAGGACATTAATACATTCACTAACAACACAGAGGACATGAATACATTCACTAACAACACAGAGGACATGAATACATTCACTAACAACACAGAGGACATTAATACATTCACTAACAACACAGAGGACATTAATACATTCACTAACAACACAGAGGACATTAATACATTCACTAACAACACAGAGGACATTAATACATTCACTAACAACACAGAGGACATTAATACATTCACAAACAACACAGAGGACATTAATACATTCACTAACAACACAGAGGACATTAATACATTCACTAACAACACAGAGGACATTAATACATTCACTAACAACACAGAGGACATTTAATACATTCACTATCAACACAGAGGACATTTAATACATTCACTAACAACACAGATGACATTAATACATTCACTAACAACACAGAGGACATTTAATACATTCACTAACAACACAGAGGACATTTAATACATTCACTAACAACACAGAGGACATTTAATACATTCACTATCAACACAGAGGACATTTAATACATTCACTAACAACACAGAGGACATTAATACATTCACTAACAACACAGAGGACATTAATACATTCACTAACAACACAGAGGACATTAATACATTCACTAACAACACAGAGGACATTAATACATTCACTAACAACACAGAGGACATTTAATACATTCACTAACAACACAGAGGACATTAATACATTCACTAACAACACAGAGGACATTAATACATTCACTAACAACACAGAGGACATTAATACATTCACTAACAACACAGAGGACATTACTACATTCACTATCAACACAGAGGACATTAATACATTCACTATCAACACAGAGGACATTAATACATTCACAAACAACACAGAGGACATTAATACATTCACTAACAACACAGAGGACATTAATACATTCACTAACAACACAGAGGACATTAATACATTCACTAACAACACAGAGGACATTAATACATTCACTAACAACACAGAGGACATTAATACATTCACTAACAACACAGAGGACATTTAATACATTCACTATCAACACAGAGGACATTTAATACATTCACTAACAACACAGATGACATTAATACATTCACTAACAACACAGAGGACATTTAATACATTCACTAACAACACAGAGGACATTTAATACATTCACTAACAACACAGAGGACATTTAATACATTCACTATCAACACAGAGGACATGAATACATTCACTAACAACACAGAGGACATTAATACATTCACTAACAACACAGAGGACATTAATACATTCACTAACAACACAGAGGACATTAATACATTCACTAACAACACAGAGGACATTAATACATTCACTAACAACGACCACAGTCCCAACTACACTAGATAGATGAGTACATATACTGATACAATGTACTTCTCATTTAGTAGTCCAACAGCACAAGGAACGAATGAATGTTTGAACACGTTCTTCTTGGCCATGGTCATTCTGAAGCGCCGGGCCAGAGGAAAGCCTCTAACTGAGGGTGTAGAGGGTGAGAGGGGTCGCCAACGACAGCCAGTGCCTTCCTTTTTGGTTGCCTTGTGGAACAAAATGCTCAAATGTGCCTGTGGTCGACCGATTACTTTGCTGGCTGTGTTTACTATTCTGGTCTTAAATGTAAATGGTCCGTTTGCTTTTGCTCCTCACGCTCAGATTACCATACCAGACTGTCATATTGAACGTGAGGATCCTCTCCACCAAGCTGCTGTTTGGGGTCAGCCAGAACATCCTGGCTGACCCCAAAAACCCCTTTAATGTTGTCACAACGTCCACGGAAGGTGGCGCCTCTCCCCGGTCGGGCGGGGCTCGGAGGTCGTCGTCGCCGGCCTACTAGCTGCCACCGATCTATGTTTCTGTGTCTTTTGGTTATGTCTGTTTAGTCTACACCTGTTTTGTGTTAGTCATTAGTGGGGTATTTAGTTTGTTTCGTTTGAGGATTTGTGCGGGACAGTGTCATGCCTTTTGGGCACGTAGGGGTTCATTGTATTTTCTATTTGACGCTGCGTGTTTTAGGCATTAGGGTTGCCGGACTGCGTCCCGTCCTTTTGGAGCTGTTCTCCTACCTTATTATTTGTGCACCCTGCCTTGTTGCGGCATTTTTTCCGATACTATTAAACGTGTGTTTTCACGAACCTGTCTCCTGCGTCTGACTTCACCCCTCCTGCTATCCAAGTGTACTGTGACAAATGTCCTGAATTAAGAACAGGCGTTGGTTTGCTTTTAAAAATAAATAAAAAAATACAGTCTGCATTCTCTGTAAAACTCAGCTTCTTATCAATTTGTGTCCCTAGGTATTTAAAACACTGGTTGGGAGTGTGGTTGGGACGTTGGTAAGTTGTTGCCATTGATGATCAGCTCCTTCGTCTTTTCCACGTTGATGTGGAGGCCACTTGACCGACACCATTCTTGAAGGTTGTTGGTCTGTTTTAAAACAGCTGTCCCCATCTGACGTAGCAGCTTTAATAGTAGAGTCCCATCAGAGCCATGTCGTCCGCGTACTGAAAAAGGATCACATTGTTTCTTTGGATTTTCATCTCGTTAGTGTAGATAGAGAACAACAACGGTGAAAGGACACACCCCTGGGGCGCTCCTGTGTTCAGGGTCAGTTCATCAGAGAGGGACCCATTCATGAGGACCCAGTTCATCAGAGAGGGCCCCATTCATGAGGACCCAGTTCATCAGAGAGGGCCCCATTCATGAGGACCCAGTTCATCAGAGAGGGCCCCATTCATAAGGACCCAGTTCATCAGAGAGGGCCCCATTCATGAGGACCCAGTTCATCAGAGAGGGCCCCATTCATAAGGACCCTCTGTGTTCAGGGTCAGTTCATCAGAGAGGCCCCCCTGTGTTCAGGGTCAGTTCATCAGAGAGGGCCCCATTCATGGCGACCCTCTGTGTTCAGGGTCAGTTCATCAGAGAGGGCCCCATTCATGGCGACCCTCTGTGTTCAGGGTCAGTTCATCAGAGAGGGCCCCATTCATGACGACCCTCTGTGTTCAGGGTCAGTTCATCAGAGAGGGCCCCATTCATGGCGACCCTCTGTGTTCAGGGTCAGTTCATCAGAGAGGGCCCCATTCATGACGACCCTCTGTGTTCAGGGTCAGTTCATCAGAGAGGGCCCCATTCATGGCGACCCTCTGTGTTCAGGGTCAGTTCATCAGAGGGGGCCCCATTCATGACGACCCTCTGTGTTCAGGGTCAGTTCATCAGAGAGGGCCCCATTCATGACGACCCTCTGTGTTCAGGGTCAGTTCATCAGAGAGGGCCCCATTCATGACGACCCTCTGTGTTCAGGGTCAGTTCATCAGAGAGGGCCCCATTCATGACGACCCTCTGTGTTCAGGGTCAGTTCATCAGAGAGGGCCCCATTCATGACGACCCTCTGTGTTCAGGGTCAGTTCATCAGAGAGGGCCCCATTCATGACGACCCTCTGTGTTCAGGGTCAGTTCATCAGAGAGGGCCCCATTCATGGCGACCCTCTGTGTTCAGGGTCAGTTCATCAGAGAGGGCCCCATTCATGACGACCCTCTGTGTTCAGGGTCAGTTCATCAGAGAGGGCCCCATTCATGACGACCCACTGTGTTCAGGGTCAGTTCATCAGAGAGGGCCCCATTCATGACGACCCACTGTGTTCAGGGTCAGTTCATCAGAGGGGGCCCCATTCATGACGGTCAATTAAAAAGTCCTTGATCCAACCTAGGAAGGACGCCTGTATCTTTGTAGTGACTGGTTGTATTGATACACCATCCAAAGTGTAATTAATAACTTCACTATGCTCAAAGGGAGAGGTAATGTCACTTGCGAGTCATTGGAAAACCTCCCTGGTCTTTGTGGTTGAATCTGTGTTTGAAATTCACTGCTTGACAGAGGGACCTTACAGATAATTGTATGTGTGGCGTACAGAGATGAGGTAGTCACTCAAACATCATGTTAAACTGTTATTGCACCCGGAATGAGTTCATACAACTTATGTGATTTGTTAAGCACATTTTTACTCCTGAACTTATTTAAGCTTGTCATAACTTAAAAGGGGTTGAATACTTATTGACTCAATACATTTCAGCTTTTCATTTTTTATGAATTTGTTAACCTTTTGAAAAACATAATTCCACTTTGATATTATGGGGTGTTGTGTGTAGGAAATGGCCTTTGGGTAGGGTGACCACATGTCCCCGGATTGTGCGGGACAGTCCCGCATTTTATCCCTTTGTCCCACAACGAAACAATTATGTCCCACATTTTATCAACAAACACAAGTCATTTAGATTTTTTTTGTTGTTGTTGATTTGTCCCGTATTTCAGTCAGACATTCCAAGCCGTCACTTGCAGTCTCATTGTGCTTATGTAAAGATATATAGATAGATACATATAGATATATATATAGATATATATAGATACAGATAGATACAGATAGATACATATAGATACATATAGATACATATAGATACATATAGATACATATAGATACATATAGATACATATAGATATATATAGATACAGATAGATACAGATAGATACAGATAGATACATATAGATACATATAGATACATATAGATACATATAGATATATATAGATACAGATAGATACATATAGATATATATAGATACAGATGTGGTAGCGGTGATGTTAAACACTTCTCCAATCGTTGCTGAGATCTGATATTCTACGTAGCGCAAGAGGAGATGTAGGCCAATGTCATAGACCTCTCTCCATCCAATCACATTTCTCAAATCCTTTCGGGCTAAATTCCAGCTAAACTTTTGAGAGGACAGTTGCCTATAACTACTTACAAAAAAGCGTGCTTCTGACGAAGAGCTATAAAAGTTACTAAATAGCCATATTAGACTGAAAGATATAAGGTAATTATTATATTAGTTGCTCATGAAACATATTTGCTGCTACTTCACTCAATTCCATTTGAAAACGTAAATCTTTTCTCTCTGCCGTCAAGAGAAGGGCTACAAATGTTTAGCCCAAATGTCTAGAGCTGGCCCTGCTCCTTCCAGCCTCTCTACACACAACAAAGAACCATTTTAAGTAGGTGTCAGGTTAAAAACAATGTAATTGTTAGAGCTAGTATACTAACTGCAAATGTAATTGTTAGAGCTAGTATACTAACTGTAAATGTAATTGTTTTCAGCTAGTATACTAACTGTAAATGTAATTGTTGGAGCTAGTATACTAACTGCAAATGTAATTGTTGGAGCTAGTATACTAACTGTAAATGTAATTGTTGGAGCTAGTATACTAACTGTAAATGTAATTGTTGGAGCTAGTATACTAACTGTAAATGTAATTGTTGGAGCTAGTATACTAACTGTAAATGTAATTGTTGGAGCTAGTATACTAACTGTAAATGTAATTGTTGGAGCTAGTATACTAACTGTAAATGTAATTGTTGGAGCTAGTATACTAACTGTAAATGTAATTGTTGGAGCTAGTATACTAACTGTAAATGTAATTGTTGGAGCTAGTATACTAACTGTAAATGTAATTGTTGGAGCTAGTATACTAACTGTAAATGTAATTGTTGGAGCTAGTATACTAACTGCAAATGTAATTGTTGGAGCTAGTATACTAACTGTAAATGTAATTGATTTGGACAAAACGTTTCGAAGTTTCTATTGTAAAAGTTTCCCAATAGAACACAAAGTGAGTACTATGGTTCCACTAGAACACCAAGTGCGTTCCACTAGAACACCAAGTGCGTTCCACTAGAACACCAAGCCGTCCCGCCCGCTTCCACTAGAACACCAAGCGCGTTCCACTAGAACACCAAGCGCGCCACTGCCCTCGCTCCACTAGAACACCAAATTCGTTCCACTAGAACACCAAGCGCGTTCCACTAGAACACCAAGCGCGTTCCACTAGAACACCAAGTGCATTCTAGTGTTCTATGGTTCCTCCCACCAGCTGTGTTCCTTGAGGAGTGTAGCGGAGGCCCAGGCCCAGTGATTCACCAATCACAACTCTCCTCCTCTACAGGACACATACCTCAGCCTCTCTGTCATCCCTCCCAGCTGGCCTCACTCGACCAATCAGGACTTGGGGGGAGGAAATCAACCCCAGATGAGCTTCACTCCTCTTGTATAACACGAGGAGAAGTCTAAGCCAATCAGAAATACATCTCTTCCACGTCGACTGGTTTGAATTAAAAGCACCCCGGAGGTTAAAAGAGCTGGGGCAACCAGACAAATTACATTGATTCTGTATCTTCTGATCAGTTGTCGTTACCTTTGTTGGAATTATTGGAAAAATGGTGTTTGACCAAATACAATGCTATTTCTCTGTAAGCAAATTAACAACAGACATTCAGCACGCTTATAGAGAAGGGCACTCAACATGTACTGCACGGACACAAATGACCGATGATCGGTTGAAAGAAATTGATATTAAGAAGATTGTGGGAGCTGTACTGTTAGATTTCAGTGCAGCCTTTGATATTATTGACCATAACCTGTTGTTGAGAAAACATATGTGTTATGGCTTTTCAACCTCTGCCATATCGTGGAGTCAGAGCTATCTATCTAATAGAACTCAGAGGGTTTTCTTTAATGGAAGCGTCTCTAATGTCAAACATGTAAAGTGTGGTGTACCGCAGGGCAGCTCTCTAGGCCCTCTGCTCTTTTCTATTTTTTACCAATGACCTGCCACTGGCGTTAAACAAAGCATGTGTGTCCATGTATGCTGATGATTCGACCATATACGCATCAGCAACCACAGCTAATGAAGTCACTGAAACCCTTAACAAAGAGTTGCAGTCTGTTTTGAAATGGGTGGCCAGTAATAAACTGGTCCTTGAACATCTCTAAAACTAAGAGCATTGTATTTGGTACAAATCATTCCTTAAGTGCTAGACCTCAGCTGAATCTGGTAATGAATGGTGTGGCTGTTGAGCAAGTTGAGGAGACTAAATTACTTGCCGTTATTTTAGATTGTGAACTGTCATGGTCAAAACATATAGATCCAATGGTTGTAAAGATGGGGAGAGGTCTGTCCGTAATAAAGAGACGCTCTGCTTTCTTGACACCACACTCCAAAAAGCAAGTTCTGCAGGCTCTAGTTATATCTAATCTTGATTATTGTCCAGTCGTGGGCAGTGCTGCAAGGAAACACCTAGTTAAGCTGCAGCTGGCCCAGAACAGAGCAACACGTCTTTCCCTTCATTGTAATCAGAAAGAATGGAGATCAATGTGGTGATTGTGATCATGAAGAAACCACGCTGTAGATGTGAATAAAAAGCATATTTTCATGGTGCTTACCGACTGCTTGGTTTTGAATGTGGAACAGCTTCAGAACCACTCCATCGTGCTGTCAACATGTCTGCTCTGATGTTTAAACAGATGAGCAAGACAGGAAGCAACACACATGTTTAAACAGATGAGCAGACAGGAAGCAACACACATGTCTAAACAGATGAGCAAACAGGAAGCAACACACATGTCTAAACAGATGAGCAGACAGGAAGCAACGCACATGTTTAAACAGATGAGCATACAGGAAGCAACACATATGTTTAAACAGATGAGCATACAGGAAGCAACACATATGTTTAAACAGATGAGCAAACAGGAAGCAACACACATGTTTAAACAGATGAGCAAACAGGAAGCAACACACATGTTTAAACAGATGAGCAAACAGGAAGCAACACACATGTTTAAACAGATGAGCAAACAGGAAGCAACACACACCGAATGTACCAAACTGACTAGTCCTTCCAAACATACGCTTTTTTATTTCACCTTTTATTTAACCAGGTAGGCTAGTTAAGAACAAGTTCTCATTTGCAACTGCGACCTGGCCAAGATAAAGCGTAGCAATTCGACACATACAACAACACAGAGTTACACATGGAATAAACAAAATATATAGTCAATATTACAGTAGAAAACAAAAAAGTCTATATACAGTGAGTGCAAATGAGGTAAGATAAGGGAGTTAAGGCAATAAACAGGCCATGGTGGCGAAGTAATTACAATATAGCAATTAAACACTGGAATGGTATGGGGATGAGGAAGATAGATGGGCTGTTTACAGATGGGCTATGTACAGGTGCAGTGATCTATGAGCTACTCTGACAGCTGGTGCTTAAAGCTAGTGAGGGAGTTATGAGTCTCCAGCTTCAGTGATTTTTGCAGTTCATTCCAGTCATTGGCAGCAGAGAACTGGAAGGAAAGGCGACCAAAGGAGGAATTGGCTTTGGGGTGACCAGTGAGATATACAGTGAGGGAAAAAAGTATTTGATCCCCTGCTGATTTTGTACGTTTGCCCACTGACAAATAAATTATCAGTCTATAATTTTAATGGTAGGTTTATTTGAACAGTGAGAGACAGAATAACAACCAAAATATCCAGAAAAACGCATGTCAAAAATGTTATAAATTGATTTGCATTTTAATGAGGGAAATAAGTATCACAGAGGTCAGATGTTTCTTGTAGTTGGCCACCATGTTTGCACACATCTCAGGAGGGATTTTGTCCCACTCCTCTTTGCAGATCTTCTCCAAGTCATTAAGGTTTCGAGGCTGACGTTTGGCAACTCGAACCTTCAGCTCCCTCCACAGATTTTCTATGGGATTAAGGTCTGGAGACTGGCTAGGCCACTCCAGGACCTGAATGTGCTTCTTCTTGAGCCACTCCTTTGTTGCCTTGGCCATGTGTTTTGGGTCATTGTCATGCTGGAATACCCATACACGACCCATTTTCAATGCCCTGACTGAGGGAAGGAGGTTCTCACCCAAGATTTGACGGTACATGGCCCCATCCATCGTCCCTTTGATGCGGTGAAGTTGTCCTGTCCCCTTAGCAGAAAAACACCCCCAAAGCATAATGTTTCCACCTCCATGTTTGACGGTGGGGATGGTGTTCTTGGGGTCATAGGCAGCATTCCTCCTCCTCCAAACACGTCGAGTTGAGTTGATGCCAAAGAGCTCCATTTTGGTCTCATCTGACCACAACACTTTCACCCAGTTGTCCTCTGAATCATTCAGATGTTCATTGGCAAACTTCAGACGGGCATGTATATGTATTCTTGAGCAGGGGGACCTTGCGGGCGCTGCAGGATTTCAGTCCTTCACGGCGTAGTGTGTTACCAATTGTTTTCTTGGTGAATATGGTCCCAGCTGCCTTGAGATCATTGACAAGATCCTCCCGTGTAGTTCTGGGCTGATTCCTCACCGTTCTCATGATCATTGCAACTCCACGATGTGAGATCTTGCATGGAGCCCCAGGCCGAGGGAGATTGACAGTTCTTTTGTGTTTCTTCCATTTGCGAATAATCACACCAACTGTTGTCACCTCACCAAGCTGCTTGGCGATGGTCTTGTAGCCCATTCCAGCCTTGTGTAGGTCTACAATCTTGTCCCTGACATCCTTGGAGAGCTCTTTGGTTTTGGCCATGGTGGAGAGTTTGGAATCTGATTGATTGATTGCTTCTGTGGACAGGTGTCTTTTATACAGGTAACAAGGTGAGATTAGGAGCACTCCCTTTAAGAGTGTGCTCCTAATCTCAGCTCGTTACCTGTATAAAAGACACCTGGGAGCCAGAAATCTTTCTGGTTGAGAGGGGGTCAAATACTTATTTCCCTCATTAAAATGCAAATCAATTTATAACATTTTTGACATGCGTTTTTCTGGATTTTTTTGTTGTTATTCTGTCTCTCACTGTTCAAATAAACCTACCATTAAAATTATAGACTGATCATTTCTTTGTCAGTGGGCAAACGTACAAAATCAGCAGGGGATCAAATACTTTTTTCCCTCACTGTACCTGCTGGAGCGCGTGCTACAAGTGGGTGCTGCTATGGTGACCAGTGAGCTGAGAGGCGGGGCTTTACCTAGCAGAGACTTGTAGATGACCTGGAGCCAGTGGGTTTGGCGACGAGTATGAAGCGAGGGCCAACCAACGGGAGCGTACAGGTCGCAGGGGTGGGTAGTATATGGGGCTTTGGTGACAAAACGGATGGCACTGTGATAGACTACATCCAATTTGTTGAGTAGAGTATTGGAGGCTATTTTGTAAATGACATCACTGAAGTCGAGGATCGGTAGGATGGTCAGTTTTACGAGGGTATGTTTGGCAGCATAGAGTGAAGGAGGCTTTGTTGCGATATATAGGAAGCCGATTTTAGATTTAATTTTGTATTGGAGATGCTTAATGTGAGTCTGGGAGGAGAGTTTACAGTCTAAGTGATGCTGGCAAGAGCAGTGAGCTGGGTCCTTTCTTTAAAGCATTGCCATGCACATTCCAAACAGATCTCAACTACAATTCCAAACTCCTTACTTACATTAGGACCCGAGGCATTTTCTCTCATTCTACATTACTAACAAAGTAGAACCAGATTTGCTTTCTAGATTATTCCAAGAAGACGGCAACTCTTCCAGATAGGCCAGGGTTGTGTACATTAGGGCAACGGAAAATGTTTTTAAATGTTTTACAGCAAAACACGACAACGGAAAACAAAAATTCTAATTTTTTTTATTGGACCCTACATTTTTCTGTCGTTTTCTGCGGTTTGGTGCCTAATGAACCCTGGTGCCTAATGTCTCTCTCTCCCTCGCTCGCTCGCTCTCTCTGTCTGTCAATTCAATTCAAGGGGCTTTATTGGCATGGGAAACATGTTTACATTGCCAAAGCAAGTGAAATAGATAATAAAGAAAACTGAGAAGAAACAAATGTAAAAACGTCAACAAAAAATTATTAGAAATTAACAGTAAACATTGCACTCAAAAATATATTTCAAGTGTTATATTATAATTTATGTGTTTTAGCACTGTCTATGTCTCTCCTGGATCTCTCTCTCTCTCTCCTTCCTGGATCTCTCTCTCTCTCCTTCCTGGATCTCTCTCTCTCTCTCCTTCCTGGATCTCTCTCTCTCTCTCATTGGATACCATGTGGTCAATTACTCTAATAATAAACCCAGAGACCCTCCCTTCCCTTGTCTGCTATGTCCCAAATGGCACCCTATTCCCTTTGTAGTGCACTACTTTTGACCAACATCTATGGGGCTCTGGTCAAAAGTAGTGCACGATGTAGGGAATAGGTTGCAATTTGGGACACATATTCTGTGCTTTGTTTTCACTGTTATACCCCCCAACCTTACCGTGGAGCCCAGCTGTTACCAAAGGAAAGCACCAGGGGCTCTATTTCCGGCTGTGTCACACTCTTTTGGCAACTTTCAACTCTGAAAAACCAGCGCTCTGCTATTTCCTGTCGCCAGGGTTGGTAGTTTCCCTCTCTTATATCAGCTGGCACTGAGGTGGAAGGGATGGACATATTTGAGTTGTGTCCTTTAAAAACATTCGCCAATGTGCCAATTTCAAACCGCAAGTGGTGTTGGAGGGCCAGTAGGAGGCACTCTTTCCTCTGGTCTAAAATAAAAATATCCCAATGCCCCAGGGTAGTGATAGGGGACATTGCCCTGTGTAGGGTGATGTCTTTCAGATGGGACGTTAAACGGGTGTCCTGACTCTCTGAGGTCATTAAAGATCCCATGGTACTTATCATAAGAGTAGGGGTGTTAACCCCAGTGTCCTGGCTAAATTCTCAATCTGGCCCTCATACCATCATGGTTCACCTAATCATCCCCAGCTTACAATTGGCTCATTCATCCCACCCTCCTCTCCCCTGTAACTATTCCCCAGGTTGTTGCTGTAAATGAGAATGTGTTCTCAGTCAACTTACCTGGTTAAATAAAATTTAAGGTTTAAGACGAACCTAAGCCTGGTCTTAAGGGTAACGCAATTGGATATGTCATCGGTTTGGACAGCGGACGCCTATAGTAGCCTATAAGCAAGGTTTAAATTATAATATTTATCAAAACTGTCAGACATTTCTGTTTTGTCTTTATATTGGATATTATTGTCCATGCAGTTTCTGTGAAAGGTTTGGACTCATTAGGGCCTCTGTGCGTTGCCCATTTAAGGAAAGGTAACTACAACCCCCAATCTCACCGTGAAGCCCAGCTGTCAGTGACAGTAGGAAGACACTTTGTTTACCTTTCACGCGTTACTAACAAGCCACATGGAGACGGAAGACTGATCTTGTAACGTTTGGGTAATGTCCTAGTTTTCCATAGCTCGAACACGCAATGCTTTTTTCGAAATGCGAATGCAATGTGTATAGATGATTATTTCCATGTTGAAGCCCCCCCCCCCCCCTAAAACACTAGCTTGTTTGTTGTAACTAGGCCTATATTCTAGGGTTAGTCTATACTATTTAATAGACTATATTCATGCGTCCTGCCGAAGAGCCTTAGGCCCTACGTGTGTGTGTACCACAGGAAGTTGAGGAGTCCCTTGACTGGGGAGGACAGGCTGGAGGAGAAATAAACGTGGAACGGTTTCCATGGTTTCCATGCATTCCATGCCGTTCCATTCGCTCCGTTTCAGCCATTTATTACGAGCCACCCTCCCCTCACCAGCCTCCTCTGGTGTAGACATATCGCCTTATGCTCATGGAGCGAGATATGTCATGTATGATATCATGGTTCTGGGCCACAGTATAACGGTCAGTGGACATTCCCCCTTTCTCTTTCTATTGCATAGGTCTATTTATCCAGCTTCCGTGAACAGTTTGGATGTGTGTAAAACCCTCTTTAGTCTAAATCCGTGGCTACAGGAGGACCTGTTGCACCCGTCTACAACTACTGTGATTATTATTATCTGACCATGCTGGTCGTCTATGAACGTTTGAACATCTTGGCCACGTTCTGTTATAATCTCCACCCGGCACAGCCAGAAGAGGACTGGCCACCCCTCATAGCCTGGTTCCTCTCTAGGTTTCTAATCTCCACCCGGCACAGCCAGAAGAGGACTGGCCACCCCTCATAGCCTGGTTCCTCTCTAGGTTTCTAATCTCCACCCGGCACAGCCAGAAGAGGACTGGCCACCCCTCATAGCCTGGTTCCTCTCTAGGTTTCTAATCTCCACCCAGCACAGCCAGAAGAGGACTGGCCACCCCTCATAGCCTGGTTCCTCTCTAGGTTTCTAATCTCCACCCGGCACAGCCAGAAGAGGACTGGCCACCCCTCATAGCCTGGTTCCTCTCTAGGTTTCTAATCTCCACCCGGCACAGCCAGAAGAGGACTAGCCACCCCTCATAGCCTGGTTCCTCTCTAGGTTTCTTCCTAGGTTCTGGCCATTCTAGGGAGTTTTTCCTAGCCACCGTGCTTCTACACCTGCATTGCTTGCTGTTTGGGGGTTTTAGGCTGGGTTTCTGTACAGCACTTTGTGACATCGGCTGATGTAAGAAGGGGCTTTATAAATACATTTGATTGATTGATTGATCTGATCGCTATCTGATCGAGATTTGTTGCGTCTACACATGCTAATAAAATGTACACTCTTATCTGCCCACTTCGTCTGTATTGTGACCACATTTCCTGGTTCCTCTTTGTATGCAAATGAATCCAACCTGCCTTGGACCTCCCGTTATGACACAAGCTGTATAAAATCGGGCAGAAAACAAGCGGACTTCTATAGTCAAACGGTTTTAAGACTGGGCGTAATAGGTTACTGTCCCGATAACCTCCGACCTGTCCACAGCCTTACAAAAATAAATATTCAGAGAATCTGTCCCATCCCCGAGTCACCGCACAAACCAGCTGAGTATCTGGATGTGTGTACAAAATACAATCACTCTTAGCTCCTAATGTACCGTAGAAACAAAAACAGGTTCAGGAGCAGAGTAGGCCACAGAGTGGCGCAACGCATTATCCAAACGGGTCTGGACAGGGTTGTTCTGAACACATGGGATGTTTACATAGGCCCTATGACGTCTTTATATTGTTGTAATCTTGTATTGTAAATCACTTAGTAGGTTTGGTCTAAACGTTACTAAGGGGGAAAAGTGACAAGCCTGGCCCTGACCCTGACCCTGACCCTGAGCCTGGCCCTGACCCTGAGCCTGACCCTGACCCTGAGCCTGGCCCTGACCCTGACCCTGACCCTGACCCTGAGCCTGACCCTGAGCCTGACCCTGACCCTGCCCCTCTGCCTGCCCTCGACCTGCCCCTTTGCCTGCCCTCGACCTGCCCCTTTGCCTGCCCTCGACCTGCCCCTTTGCCTGCCCTCGACCTGCCCCTCTGCCTGCCCTCGACCTGCCCCTTTGCCTGCCCTCGACCTGCCCCTTTGCCTGCCCTCGACCTGCCCCTTTGCCTGCCCTCGACCTGCCCCTCTGCCTGCCCTCGACCTGCCCCTTTGCCTGCCCTCGACCTGCCCCTTTGCCTGCCCTCGACCTGCCCCTTTGCCTGCCCTCGACCTGCCCCTTTGCCTGCCCTCGACCTGCCCCTTTGCCTGCCCTCGACCTGCCCCTTTGCCTGCCCTCGACCTGCCCCTTTGCCTGCCCTCGACCTGCCCCTCTGCCTGCCCTCGACCTGCCCCTTTGCCTGCCCTCGACCTGCCCCTTTGCCTGCCCTCGACCTGCCCCTTTGCCTGCCCTCGACCTGCCCCTTTGCTATAATAAATATTCTGAGAACCGAACCATGTGCCTCCTGTGCATCTGGGTCTCATCCTGTGTCGTTGTATAGCGCCCTCTAAGTTCTCCACAAAGCTCACAGCCCTGGGACTAAACTCCTCCCTATGCAACTGGGTCCTGGACTTCCTGACTGGCCGCCCCTCCAGGGGGTGAAGGTAGGCAACATTACCTCCTCGACACTGATTATCAACACCGGGGCCCCACAAGGGTGCGTCCTCAGTCCCCTCCTGAATTCCCTGTATACCCACGACTACGTTGCCTCACACGGTTTCAACTACATCATTTTTTATTTATTTATTTTATTTAACCTTTATTTACCTGGGCAAGTCAGTTAAGAACAATTTCTTATTTACAATGACGGCCTACCAAAAGGCAAAAGGCCTCCTGCGGGGACTGGGGCTGGGATTAAAAATAATAATATAGGACAAAACACACATCACGACAAGAGAGACAACACAACACTACATAAAGAGAGACACCACAACACTACATAAAGAGAGACACCACAACACTACATACAGAGAGACAACACAACACTACATAAAGAGAGACACCACAACACTACATAGAGAGAGACACCACAACACTACATAGAGAGAGACACCACAACACTACATAAAGAGAGACCTAAGACAACAACACAGCAGGGCAGCAACACAACATGGTAGCAGCACAAAACATGGTACAAACATTATTGGGCACAGACAACAACACAAAGGGCAAGAAGGTAGAGACAAGTATACATCACACAAAGCAGCCACAACTGTCAGTAGTTCGCTGACGACATGACAGTAATAGGCGTTTACCAACAACAATGAGACGGTTTACAGAGAGGAGGTAGGCACTCTGACAGCGTGATGCCAGGTAAACAACCTCTCCCTCAACGTCAGCAAAACAAAGGAGCTGATTTTGGACTTCGGGCGGAACCAGGCTGGACACCCCAGGCTGGGCGTGGCCCCATCCTCATCAATTGGGTCGCCGTGGAGACGGTCCAAAACTTCAAGATCATCGCGTACACATCTCCCCGAGGAGCTGAAATGGTCAAACCACACGGACACCGTGGTGAAGAAGGCACGACACCGACTCTCAGGAGGTTGAAGAAATTCGGCCTGTCTCCGAAGGCCCTCACAGTGTTCTACAGGAGCACCATCGAGAGCATACTGTCGGGCTACATCACAGCCTGATACGGCAACTCCACCGCCACTACAGAGGGTGGTACACTCAGCCCAGCGCACCATTGGGATCACACTACCTGCCCTCCAGGACACCTACAACACCAGGTGTCACAGGAAGGCCAAAGAGATCATCAGGGACCTCACAGCCTGTTCTCCCCGCTTTCATCACTCAGACGCGGGCATTATAGGAGCATCATGGCTAAAACTAACAGACTGGCCAATAACCTCTACCACCAGACCATCGGGGGCTGGTGAGTGGCGCAGCGGTCTAAGGCACTGCATCTCAGTGCTGGAGGCGTCACTACAGACCCTGGTTCAGCGGTCTGAGGCACTGCATCTCAGTGCTAGGGGCATCAATACAGACACCCTGGTTCAGTGGTCTGAGGCACTGCATCTCAGTGCTAGGGGCATCAATACAGACCCTGGTTCAGCGGTCTAAGGCACTGCATCTCAGTGCTAGAGGCGTCACTACAGACCCTGGTTGAAATCCAGGCTGTATCACAACCGGCCGTGATTGAGGGCGGCGCACAATTGGCCCAGTGTTGTCCGGGTTTGGCCGTCATTGTAAATAAGAATTTGTTCTTAACCGACTTGCCTAGTTAAATAAAGGTTAACCAAAAAAGGCACACCAGGGATTGACTGTTATGCTCCCTCCATTCCCTCACTTTAGCTCTAAATGTTACATGGTCTGCAAACCTCCAAGGATGAACCTGTCTCCTTTCATTATGAGTACGGCTGTGTCCCAAACGGCACCCTATTCCCTATGGGCCTGGTAAAAAGTATTGCACTATATAAGGAATAGGGTACGATTTGGTACACATCGTGATTATAACCAACAGTTGGGGATCGTAGACTAACAGATGATTGCTCTTCTGTTTGCCTACATAGCTCTACAGATGGTTTAATAAGGTTTTTTATTCAGGTTGTAAAATAAATGACCAGGTGTATTGCTTTTTCAATCAGAGTAGGTTGAGAAGCAGTTATGTTTATCTCGGCTCCTGAGTGGCGCTGTGGTCTAAGGCACTGCATCTCAGTGTTAAGAGGCGTCACCATAGACACCCTGGTTCGAATCCAGGCTGTATCATAACTGGCCGTGATTGGGAGTCCCATAGGGCGGCGCGCAATTGTCTGGGTTTGGCTGGTGTAGGCCCTCATTGTAAATAAGAATTTGGTCTTAGTTAAATATAATTTTAAATTGTGATGATGCAGCATGTCCCTTGTTTCCATGGATACTATACTTCCTTCCTGAAAACATGGGTACTAGGAAACACAAGCATGGATTACTGGGTCCATGAAGGCAGCACTATCACATAGAGCTGTCTTTATGGATAGTCTATCACATAGAGCTGTCTTTATGGATAGTCTATCACATAGAGCTGTCTTTATGGATAGTCTATCACATAGAGCTGTCTTTATGGATAGTCTATCACATAGAGCTGTCTTCATGGACCCAGGATAGTCTATCAAAGTGAATCAATGATAGCTATATCACACATCGCCTAACACAGAACCCAAACCGGCTGCGCACGTGCGCCATCCTGCGCCATTGTGCACCCCCCCACACCAAGTGCGATCAGGACACACAGCTTAAAATATTAAAACAAACTCTGAACCAATTACATTCATTTGGGGACAGGTCGAAAAGTATTAAACATTTATGGCAATTTAGCTAGCTAGCTTGCACTTGCTAGCTAATTTGTCCTATTTAGCTAGCTTGCTGTTGCTAGCTAATTTGTCCTGGGTGTCACGTCCTGACCAGTAAAAGGGGTTGTTTGTTATTGTAGTTTGGTCAGGGCGTGGCAGGGGGTGTTTGTTTAGTGTGTTTCGGGGTTTGTTGGGCAATGTTCTATGTTAGTCTATTTCTATGTCTGTGTCTAGTTATTCTATTTCTATGCTTAGTTTATTGGGTTGACCTTCAATTGGAGGCAGCTGTTCCTCGTTGCCTCTAATTGAAGGTCCTATTTATTAGGGGTGTTTTTCTATGGGATTTGTGGGTAGTTGTTTCTCCATATAGTCATTTGTCCTTACGGGACTGTTCTTCGTCGTTGTTTTGTTCAAGTGTTTTGTTCCGTTTCTTTAATAAATAAGAAGATGAGCATACACATTCCCGCTGCGTTTTGGTCCACTTTGTACGACGAACGTGACACTGGGATATAAGCATTGAGTTATTTTACCTGAAATGCACAAGGTCCTCTACTCCGACAATTAATCCACGCATACAACGGTCAACCGAATCATTTCTAGTCATCTCTCCTCCTTCCAGGCCTTTTCTTTTCTTGACTTTATATTGTGATTGGCAACTTTCATAAATTAGGTGCATTACCGCCACCGACCTCATTCGTCTTTCAGTCACCCACGTGGGTATAACCAATGAGGAGATGGCATGTGGATACCTGCTTCTATAAACCAATGAGGAGATGGGAGAGACAGGACTTGCAGCGCGATCTGCGTCACAAATAGAACTGACTTCTATTTTAGCCCTTGGCAAAATATCAATTTCTAATTTTATTTTGCGACGCGAGCGACGATCCTGACCATGGTCAAGTTGATAACTTTTACAGCTGTGGGTTAGCATTACATTTCAGACTCGGTGAATGACAGGGGCAGGTGGGCTGGTGGGCTGGCGAGCAACACAAACTATCCCCATCTTCTTCAAAACATGGGAGAGTGAGTGAGATTCAAGCCGTGTTGGGGAACATTACTTTTTATAACTCGTTAGGTTACAATGTTACTACCATTAAAAGTACCTCGCTACATTACACCGTTACTTACTGTGGAAAGTAACTCGTTAGTCAATACATTAATTTTGCATTACCAAAAAACAGAAAACTCTCTGAAAATGCCTTGAGCGTTTTGGTCATTGGTCATCGCCCCGTAGAGGGCGCACACTAACTTAGAATGGCTTTGGTCATTGGTCACGCCCCGTAGAGGGCGCACACTAACTTAGAATGGCTTTGGTCATTCTTCGGCGTCGCCCACTTCGGTGGTGCCCTTAGCTGCGCCGGACAGGCGGGCCGCTCGGGCTGGGCCGGAGGACAGGCGGGCCACTCGGGCTGGGCCGGAGGACAGTCGGGCCACTCTGGCAGACCCGGAGGGCAGTCAGGCCACTCTGGCAGACCCGGAGGGCAGTCGGGCCACTCTGACATCTCCGGGCAGTCGGGCCACTCTGACATCTCCGGGCAGTTGGGCCACTCTGGCGACTCCTGACTGGCGGGCAGCTCTGGCGACTCCTGACTGGCGAGGCTGGGCTGCCTCTCGAGTTTACTAAACTCTTCCATAGCCCTGGAAACGCTCCTCCTTATCTCTGCCCACGTCCATCCTTCCTCCTCGTTCCTCTGCTGCTTGGTCCTGGTTTGGTGGGTAATTCTGTCACAGCTGTCTTCAGAAATGGACCAAAATGCAGCAGAGTTAGTATTCATCCTTCAATTTAATCAGAACGAACACTATACAAGAAAAAAACAAGGAAACTGACAGCCAACAGTCCTGTCAGGTGCAACCACACTAAACAAGAAACAATTACCCACAACCCCAAAGAAAAACACACACTCCTATATAGGACTCCCAATCAAAGGCAACTCAACACACCTGCCTTCAATTGGGAGTCCTTATCACCAACACAACCATTCACACACACAAAAACCCTGCCACATCCTGACCAAAACTAATCAAATTCCTCCCCCTGCTGGTCAGGATGTGACACAGAGGACATTTCTCCAAAAAGTACGATCTTTGTCCCCATGTGCAGTTGCAAACCGTAGTATGGCTTTTTTATGGCGGTTTTGGAGCAGTAGCTTCTTCCTTGCTGAGCGGCCTTTCAGGTTATGTCGATATAGGACTCGTTTTACTGTGGATATAGATACTTTTGTACCTGCATCTTCACAAGATCCTTTGCTGTTCTTCTGGGATTGAGTTGCACTTTTCGCACCGAAGTACGTTCATATCTAGGAGACAGAACGCGTCTCCTTTCTGAGCGGTATGACGGCTGCGTGGTCCCATGGTGTTTATACTTGCGTACTATTGTTTGTACAGATGAACGTGGTACCTTCAGGCGTTTGGAAATTGCTCCCAAGGATGAACCAGACTTGTGGAGGTCAAGCAAAGAGGCACTGAGTTTGAAGGTAGGCCTCGAAATACATCCACAGGTACACCTCCAATTGACTCAAATGATGTCAATTAGCCTATCAGAAGCTTCTAAAGCCATGACATCATTCTATGGAATTTTCCAAGCTGTTTAAAGGCACAGTCAACTTAGTGTATGTAAACTTCTGACCCACTGGAACTGTGATACAGTGAATTATCAGTGAAATAATCTGTCTGTAAACAATTGTTGGAAAAATGACTTGACAAATGACAAAGTAGATGTCCTAACCGACTTGCCACAACTATAGTTTGTTAACAAGAAATTTGTGGAGCGGCTGAAAAACGAGTTTTAACGACTCCAACCTAAGTGTATGTAAACTTCCTACTTCAACCGTACATGTACAATTTTGACTGTATTTTGTTGTAAATAATTTTTTTGATTTTTTTGCCCTTTTTCTCCCTAATTTCGTGGTTTCCAATTGGTAGTTACAGTCTTGTCTCATCGCTGCAACTTCCGCATGGACTCGGGAGAGGTGAAGGTCGAGAGCCGTGTATCCTGCGAAACACAACCCAGCCAAGCCGCACTGCTTCTTGACACAATGCCCTCTTAACCAGGAAGCCAGCCGCACCAATGTGTCGGAGGAAACATCGTACACCTGGCGACCGTGTCAGCGTGCACTGCGCCCGGGCCCGCCACAGGAGTTGCTAGTGCATGATGGGACAAGGACATCCCTGCCGACCAAACACTCCCCTAACCCGGACGATACTGGACCAAGTAGAGACTACCACTGAGATGGGACAGGAGGCCCAGTGGCGACTACCACTGGACAGGAGGACCAAGCAGAGACTACCACTGAGATGGGGACAGGAGGACCAAGTAGAGACTACCACTGAGATGGGGACAGGAGGACCAAGTAGAGACTACCACTGATATGGGGACAGGAGGACCAGTAGAGACAACCACTGAGATGGGACAGGAGGACCAAGTAGAGACTACGACTGGACAGGAGGACCAGTAGAGACTACCACTGAGATGGGACAGGAGGACCAGCAGAGACTACCACTGAGATGGGACAGGAGGACCAGCAGAGACTACCACTGAGATGGGACAGGAGGACCAGCAGAGACTACCACTGGACAGGAGGACCAGTAGAGACTACCACTGGACAGGAGGACCAGTAGAGACTACCACTGGACAGGAGGACCAGTAGAGACTACCACTGAGATGGGGACAGGAGGACCAGTAGAGACTACCACTGAGATGGGACAGGAGGACCAAGTAGAGACTACCACTGGACAGGATAACCAGTAGAGACTACCACTGATATGGGACAGGAGGACCAAGCAGAGACTACCACTGGACAGGAGGACCAAGCAGAGACTACCACTGATATGGGACAGGAGGACCAAGCAGAGACTACCACTGAGATGGGACAGGAGGACCAGTAGAGACTACCACTGGACAGGAGGACCAAGCAGAGACTACCACTGGACAGGAGGACCAGTAGAGACTACCACTGGACAGGAGGACCAGTAGAGACCACCACTGGACAGGAGGACCAGTAGAGACTACCACTGAGATGGGACAGGAGGACCAGCAGAGACTACCACTGAGATGGGACAGGAGGACCAGCAGAGACTACCACTGGACAGGAGGACCAGTAGAGACCACCACTGGACAGGAGGACCAGTAGAGACTACCACTGGACAGGAGGACCAGTAGAGACCACCACTGGACAGGAGGACCAGTAGAGACTACCACTGGACAGGAGGACCAGTAGAGACTACCACTGAGATGGGACAGGAGGACCAGCAGAGACTACCACTGAGATGGGACAGGAGGACCAGCAGAGACTACCACTGGACAGGAGGACCAGTAGAGACCACCACTGGACAGGAGGACCAGTAGAGACTACCACTGGACAGGAGGACCAGTAGAGACTACCACTGGACAGGAGGACCAGTAGAGACTACCACTGGACAGGAGGACCAGTAGAGACCACCACTGGACAGGAGGACCAGTAGAGACTACCACTGGACAGGAGGACCAGTAGAGACTACCACTGAGATGGGACAGGAGGACCAGCAGAGACTACCACTGAGATGGGACAGGAGGACCAGCAGAGACTACCACTGGACAGGAGGACCAGTAGAGACCACCACTGGACAGGAGGACCAGTAGAGACTACCACTGGACAGGAGGACCAGTAGAGACTACCACTGGACAGGAGGACCAGTAGAGACTACCACTGAGATGGGGACAGGAGGACCAGTAGAGACTACCACTGAGATGGGACAGGAGGACCAAGTAGAGACTACCACTGGACAGGATAACCAGTAGAGACTACCACTGATATGGGACAGGAGGACCAAGCAGAGACTACCACTGGACAGGAGGACCAAGCAGAGACTACCACTGAGATGGGGACAGGAGGACCAAGCAGAGACTACCACTGGACAGGAGGACCAGCAGAGACTACCACTGGACAGGAGGACCAGTAGAGACCACCACTGGACAGGAGGACCAGTAGAGACTACCACTGGACAGGAGGACCAGTAGAGACTACCACTGGACAGGAGGACCAGTAGAGACTACCACTGAGATGGGGACAGGAGGACCAGTAGAGACTACCACTGAGATGGGGACAGGAGGACCAAGCAGAGACTACCACTGGACAGGAGGACCAAGCAGAGACTACCACTGAGATGGGGACAGGAGGACCAAGCAGAGACTACCACTGGACAGGAGGACCAAGCAGAGACTACCACTGGACAGGAGGACCAGTAGAGACCACCACTGGACAGGAGGACCAGTAGAGACTACCACTGGACAGGAGGACCAGTAGAGACTACCACTGGACAGGAGGACCAGTAGAGACTACCACTGAGATGGGGACAGGAGGACCAGTAGAGACTACCACTGAGATGGGGACAGGAGGACCAGTAGAGACTACCACTGGACAGGAGGACCAGTAGAGACCACCACTGGACAGGAGGACCAGTAGAGACTACCACTGGACAGGAGGACCAGTAGAGACTACCACTGAGATGGGGACAGGAGGACCAGCAGAGACTACCACTGGACAGGAGGACCAGTAGAGACTACCACTGAGATGGGGACAGGAGGCCCAAGTAGAGTCATACATTCTGAAACTATAATCTTTGAACATTATACAGTGAACATTCTACCGTATGTATTCCATGTGTGTGGGTGTGTGTGTGTGTGTGTGTGTGTGTGTGTGTGTGGTGTGTGTGGTGTGTGTGTGTGGTGTGTGCGTGCGTGTGTGGTGTCGGTGGCTATGCCCCCTCCGTGCCCCGTCCCCGCCCCGCTCGCGTCCCGCCCGCCCGCCCTCGCCCCCGTGCCCCTCCCGTCGGACTCTCACCGACCCCGACCCCCTGTCCCTTCACATCGAACCGGCCACATCTCCAGCCCTCGCCCCCTCGTCCTCTGTCTCTCGTCACGGCCGCCCAGCCCTCGCCCCTGTTACCACAGTTTTCCCAGCGGCCAACAGCACCAGAACCCATCAGAACCCCCTAGTTACCACATTCATCATCAGTAACAACAGAGCCAACAGCACCAGAACCAGACACAATCAGCCCCCAGTGTTGCTTGACAATCCCCAGCTGCACATTCAACTGGGAATCTGATTGTTCTGTTGAAAGAAACACAGTCCAAATGCTGTTCCCATAAATAGTACCAGACCTCCTCTCTAACCCCAGTACCAGACCTCCTCTCTAACCCCAGTACCAGACCTCCTCTCTAACCCCAGTACCAGACCTCCTCTCTAACCCCAGTACCAGACCTCCTCTCTAACCCCAGTACCAGACCTCCTCTCTAACCCCAGTACCAGACCTCCTCTCTAACCCCAGTACCAGACCTCCTCTCTAACCCCAGTACCAGACCTCCTCTCTAACCCCAATACCAGACCTCCTCTCTAACCCCAGTACCAGACCTCCTCTCTAACCCCAGTACCAGACCTCCTCTCTAACCTCCTCTCCAACCCCAGTACCAGACCTCCTCTCTAACCTCAGTACCAGACCTCCTCTCTAACCTCAGTACCAGACCTCCTCTCTAACCCCAGTACCAGACCTCCTCTCTAACCCCAGTACCAGACCTCCTCTCTAACCCCAGTACCAGACCTCCTCTCTAACCTCAGTACCAGACCTCCTCTCTAACCTCCTCTCTAACCCCAGTACCAGACCTCCTCTCTAACCCCAGTACCAGACCTCCTCTCTAACCCCAGTACCAGACCTCCTCTCTAACCCCAGTACCAGACCTCCTCTCCAACCTCCTCTCTAACCCCAGCACCAGACCTCCTCTCTAACCTCAGTACCAGACCTCCTCTCTAACCTCCTCTCTAACCCCAGTACCAGACCTCCTCTCTAACCCCAGCACCAGACCTCCTCTCTAACCTCAGTACCAGACCTCCTCTCTAACCCCAGTACCAGACCTCCTCTCCAACCTCCTCTCTAACCCCAGTACCAGACCTCCTCTCTAACCTCAGTACCAGACCTCCTCTCTAACCTTCTCTCTAACCTCAGTACCAGACCTCCTCTCTAACCCCAGTACCAGACCTCCTCTCTAACCTCCTCTCTAACCCCAGTACCAGACCTCCTCTCTAACCCCAGTACCAGACCTCCTCTCTAACCCCAGTACCAGACCTCCTCTCTAACCTCAGTACCAGACCTCCTCTCTAACCTCAGTACCAGACCTCCTCTCTAACCCCAGTACCAGACCTCTCTAACCTCAGTACCAGACCTCCTCTCTAACCTCCTCTCTAACCTCAGTACATGACCTCCTCTTTAACCCCAATACCAGACCTCCTCTCTCACCCCAGTACCAGACCTCCTCTCTAACCTCAGTGCCAGACCTCCTCTCTAACCTCAATACAGACCTCCTCTCTAACCCCAGTACCAGACCTCCTCTCTTATCTCCTCTCTAACCCCAGTACCAGACCTCCTCTCTAACCCCAGTACCAGACCTCCTCTCTAACCCCAGTACCAGACCTCCTCTCTAACCTCAGTACCAGACCTCCTCTCTAACCCCAGTACCAGACCTCCTCTCCATCCTCCTCTCTAACCCCAGTACCAGACCTCCTCTCTAACCTCAGTACCAGACCTCTCTAACCTCCTCTCTAACCTCAGTACCAGACCTCCTCTCTAACCTCAGTACCAGAACTCCTCTCTAACCCCAGTACCAGATCTCCTCTCCAACCTCCTCTCTAACCCCAGTAACAGACCTCCTCTCTAACCTCAGTACCAGACCTCCTCTCTCACCTCAGTACCAGACCTCCTCTCTAAACCCAGTACCAGACCTCCTCTCTAACCCCAGTACCAGACCTCCTCTCTAACCCCAGTACCAGACCTCCTCTCTAACCCCAGTACCAGACCTCCTCTCTAACCCCAATACCAGACCTCCTCTCTAACCCCAGTACCAGACCTCCTCTCTAACCCCAGTACCAGACCTCCTCTCTAACCTCCTCTCCAACCCCAGTACCAGACCTCCTCTCTAACCTCAGTACCAGACCTCCTCTCTAACCTCAGTACCAGACCTCCTCTCTAACCCCAGTACCAGACCTCCTCTCTAACCCCAGTACCAGACCTCCTCTCTAACCCCAGTACCAGACCTCCTCTCTAACCCCAGTACCAGACCTCCTCTCTAACCTCAGTACCAGACCTCCTCTCTAACCTCCTCTCTAACCCCAGTACCAGACCTCCTCTCTAACCCCAGTACCAGACCTCCTCTCTAACCCCAGTACCAGACCTCCTCTCTAACCCCAGTACCAGACCTCCTCTCCAACCTCCTCTCTAACCCCAGCACCAGACCTCCTCTCTAACCTCAGTACCAGACCTCCTCTCTAACCTCCTCTCTAACCCCAGTACCAGACCTCCTCTCTAACCCCAGCACCAGACCTCCTCTCTAACCTCAGTACCAGACCTCCTCTCTAACCCCAGTACCAGACCTCCTCTCCAACCTCCTCTCTAACCCCAGTACCAGACCTCCTCTCTAACCTCAGTACCAGACCTCCTCTCTAACCTTCTCTCTAACCTCAGTACCAGACCTCCTCTCTAACCCCAGTACCAGACCTCCTCTCTAACCTCCTCTCTAACCCCAGTACCAGACCTCCTCTCTAACCCCAGTACCAGACCTCCTCTCTAACCCCAGTACCAGACCTCCTCTCTAACCCCAGTACCAGACCTCCTCTCTAACCCCCTCTCTAACCTCAGTACCAGACCTCCTCTCTAACCTCAGTACCAGACCTCCTCTCTAACCCCAGTACCAGACCTCCTCTCTAACCTCAGTACCAGACCTCCTCTCTAACCTCCTCTCTAACCTCAGTACATGACCTCCTCTTTAACCCCAATACCAGACCTCCTCTCTCACCCCAGTACCAGACCTCCTCTCTAACCTCAGTGCCAGACCTCCTCTCTAACCTCAATACAGACCTCCTCTCTAACCCCAGTACCAGACCTCCTCTCTTATCTCCTCTCTAACCCCAGTACCAGACCTCCTCTCTAACCCCAGTACCAGACCTCCTCTCTAACCCCAGTACCAGACCTCCTCTCTAACCTCAGTACCAGACCTCCTCTCTAACCCCAGTACCAGACCTCCTCTCCATCCTCCTCTCTAACCCCAGTACCAGACCTCCTCTCTAACCTCAGTACCAGACCTCTCTAACCTCCTCTCTAACCTCAGTACCAGACCTCCTCTCTAACCTCAGTACCAGAACTCCTCTCTAACCCCAGTACCAGACCTCCTCTCCAACCTCCTCTCTAACCCCAGTAACAGACCTCCTCTCTAACCTCAGTACCAGACCTCCTCTCTCACCTCAGTACCAGACCTCCTCTCTAAACCCAGTACCAGACCTCCTCTCTAACCCCAGTACCAGACCTCCTCTCTAACCCCAGTACCAGACCTCCTCTCTAACCCCAGTACCAGACCTCCTCTCTAACCTCCTCTCTAACCTCAGTACCAGACCTCCTCTCTAACCTCAGTTCCAGACCTCCTCTCTAACCCCAGTACCAGACCTCCTCTCTAACCTCAGTACCAGACCTCCTCTCTCACCTCAGTACCAGACCTCCTCTCTAACCCCAGTACCAGACCTCCTCTCTAACCCCAGTACCAGACCTCCTCTCTGACCCGAGTACCAGACCTCCTCTCTAACCCCAGTACCAGACCTCCTCTCTAACCTCCTCTCTAAACTCAGTACCAGACCTCCTCTCTAACCTCAGTACCAAACCTCCTCTCTAACCCCAGTACCAGACCTCCTCTCTAACTTCAGTACCAGACCTCCTCTCTAACCCCAGTACCAGACCTCCTCTCTAACCCCAGTACCAGACCTCCTCTCTAACCTCCTCTCTAACCTCAGTACCAGACCTCCTCTCTAACCTCAGTACCAGACCTCCTCTCTAACCTCCTCTCTAACCCCAGTACCAGACCTCCTCTCTAACCCCAGTACCAGACCTCCTCTCTAACCTCAGTACAAGACCTCCTCTCTAACCCCAGTACCAGACCTCCTATCTAACCCCAGTACCAGACCTCCTCTCTAACCTCCTCTCTAACCCCAGTACCAGACCTCCTCTCTAACCTCAGTACCAGACCTCCTCTCTAACCTCCTCTCTAACCTCAGTACCAGACCTCCTCTCTAACTTCCTCTCTAACCCCAGTACCAGACCTCCTCTCTAACCTCCTCTCTAACCCCAGTACCAGACCTCCTCTCTAACCCCAGTACCAGACCTCCTCTCTAACCTCAGTACAAGACCTCCTCTCTAACCCCAGTACCAGACCTCCTATCTAACCCCAGTACCAGACCTCCTCTCTAACCTCCTCTCTAACCCCAGTACCAGACCTCCTCTCTAACCTCAGTACCAGACCTCCTCTCCAACCTCCTCTCTAACCCCAGCACCAGACCTCCTCTCTAACCTCAGTACCAGACCTCCTCTATAACCTCCTCTCTAACCCCAGTACCAGACCTCCTCTCTAACCCCAGCACCAGACCTTCTCTCTAACCTCAGTACCAGACCTCCTCTCTAACCCCAGTACCAGACCTCCTCTCCAACCTCCTCTCTAACCCCAGTACCAGACCTCCTCTCTAACCTCAGTACCAGACCTCCTCTCTAACCTTCTCTCTAACCTCAGTACCAGACCTCCTCTCTAACCCCAGTACCAGACATCCTCTCTAACCTCCTCTCTAACCCCAGTACCAGACCTCCTCTCTAACCTCAGTACCAGACCTCCTCTCTCACCTCAGTACCAGACCTCCTCTCTAACCCCAGTACCAGACCTCCTCTCTAACCCCAGTACCAGACCTCCTCTCTAACCCCAGTACCAGACCTCCTCTCTAACCCCAGTACCAGACCTCCTCTCTAACCCCCTCTCTAACCTCAGTACCAGACCTCCTCTCTAACCTCAGTACCACACCTCCTCTCTAACGCCAGTACCAGACCTCCTCTCTAACCTCAGTACCAGACCTCCTCTCTAACCTCCTCTCTAACCTCAGTACATGACCTCCTCTTTAACCCCAATACCAGACCTCCTCTCTCACCCCAGTACCAGACCTCCTCTCTAACCTCAGTGCCAGACCTCCTCTCTAACCTCAATACAGACCTCCTCTCTAACCCCAGTACCAGACCTCCTCTCTTATCTCCTCTCTAACTCCAGTACCAGACCTCCTCTCTAACCCCAGTACCAGACCTCCTCTCTAACCCCAGTACCAGACCTCCTCTCTAACCTCAGTATCAGACCTCCTCTCTAACCCCAGTACCAGACCTCCTCTCCAACCTCCTCTCTAACCCCAGTACCAGACCTCCTCTCTAACCTCAGTACCAGACCTCTCTAACCTCCTCTCTAACCTCAGTACCAGACCTCCTCTCTAACCCCATTACCAGACCTCCTCTCTAACCTCAGTACCAGACCTCCTCTCTAACCTCCTCTCTAACCCCAGTACCAGACCTCCTCTCTAACCTCCTCTCTAACCTCAGTACCAGTCCTCCTCTCTAACCCCAGTACCAGACCTCCTCTCTAACCTCAGTACCAGACCTCCTCTCTAACCTCAGTACCAGACCTCCTCTCTAATCTCCTCTCTAACCCCAGTACCAGACCTCCTCTCTAACCTCCTCTCTAACCCCAGTACCAGACCTCCTCTCTAACCTCCTCTCTAACCGCAGTACCAGACCTCCTCTCTAACCTCAGTACCAGACCTCCTCTCTAACCCCAGTACCAGACCTCCTCTCTAACCTCAGTACCAGACCTCCTCTCTAACCTCCTCTCTAACCTCAGTACATGACCTCCTCTTTAACCCCAATACCAGACCTCCTCTCTCACCCCAGTACCAGACCTCCTCTCTAACCTCAGTGCCAGACCTCCTCTCTAACCTCAATACAGACCTCCTCTCTAATCCCAGTACCAGACCTCCTCTCTTATCTCCTCTCTAACCCCAGTACCAGACCTCCTCTCTAACCCCAGTACCAGACCTCCTCTCTAACCCCAGTACCAGACCTCCTCTCTAACCCCAGTACCAGACCTCCTCTCTAACCTCAGTACCAGACCTCCTCTCTAACCCCAGTACCAGACCTCCTCTCCAACCTCCTCTCTAACCCCAGTACCAGACCTCCTCTCTAACCTCAGTACCAGACCTCTCTAACCTCCTCTCTAACCTCAGTACCAGACCTCCTCTCTAACCCCAGTACCAGACCTCCTCTCTAACCTCAGTACCAGACCTCCTCTCTAACCTCAGTACCAGACCTCCTCTCTAATCTCCTCTCTAACCCCAGTACCAGACCTCCTCTCTAACCTCCTCTCTAACCCCAGTACCAGACCTCCTCTCTAACCTCCTCTCTAACCGCAGTACCAGACCTCCTCTCTAACCTCAGTACCAGACCTCCTCTCTAACCCCAGTACCAGACCTCCTCTCTAACCTCAGTACCAGACCTCCTCTCTAACCTCCTCTCTAACCTCAGTACATGACCTCCTCTTTAACCCCAATACCAGACCTCCTCTCTCACCCCAGTACCAGACCTCCTCTCTAACCTCAGTGCCAGACCTCCTCTCTAACCTCAATACAGACCTCCTCTCTAACCCCAGTACCAGACCTCCTCTCTTATCTCCTCTCTAACCCCAGTACCAGACCTCCTCTCTAACCCCAGTACCAGACCTCCTCTCTAACCCCAGTACCAGACCTCCTCTCTAACCTCAGTACCAGACCTCCTCTCTAACCCCAGTACCAGACCTCCTCTCCATCCTCCTCTCTAACCCCAGTACCAGACCTCCTCTCTAACCTCAGTACCAGACCTCTCTAACCTCCTCTCTAACCTCAGTACCAGACCTCCTCTCTAACCTCAGTACCAGAACTCCTCTCTAACCCCAGTACCAGACCTCCTCTCCAACCTCCTCTCTAACCCCAGTAACAGACCTCCTCTCTAACCTCAGTACCAGACCTCCTCTCTCACCTCAGTACCAGACCTCCTCTCTAAACCCAGTACCAGACCTCCTCTCTAACCCCAGTACCAGACCTCCTCTCTAACCCCAGTACCAGACCTCCTCTCTAACCCCAGTACCAGACCTCCTCTCTAACCTCCTCTCTAACCTCAGTACCAGACCTCCTCTCTAACCTCAGTTCCAGACCTCCTCTCTAACCCCAGTACCAGACCTCCTCTCTAACCTCAGTACCAGACCTCCTCTCTCACCTCAGTACCAGACCTCCTCTCTAACCCCAGTACCAGACCTCCTCTCTAACCCCAGTACCAGACCTCCTCTCTGACCCGAGTACCAGACCTCCTCTCTAACCCCAGTACCAGACCTCCTCTCTAACCTCCTCTCTAAACTCAGTACCAGACCTCCTCTCTAACCTCAGTACCAGACCTCCTCTCTAACCCCAGTACCAGACCTCCTCTCTAACTTCAGTACCAGACCTCCTCTCTAACCCCAGTACCAGACCTCCTCTCTAACCCCAGTACCAGACCTCCTCTCTAACCTCCTCTCTAACCTCAGTACCAGACCTCCTCTCTAACCTCAGTACCAGACCTCCTCTCTAACCTCCTCTCTAACCCCAGTACCAGACCTCCTCTCTAACCCCAGTACCAGACCTCCTCTCTAACCTCAGTACAAGACCTCCTCTCTAACCCCAGTACCAGACCTCCTATCTAACCCCAGTACCAGACCTCCTCTCTAACCTCCTCTCTAACCCCAGTACCAGACCTCCTCTCTAACCTCAGTACCAGACCTCCTCTCTAACCTCCTCTCTAACCTCAGTACCAGACCTCCTCTCTAACTTCCTCTCTAACCCCAGTACCAGACCTCCTCTCTAACCTCCTCTCTAACCCCAGTACCAGACCTCCTCTCCAACCTCCTCTCTAACCCCAGCACCAGACCTCCTCTCTAACCTCAGTACCAGACCTCCTCTCTAACCTCCTCTCTAACCCCAGTACCAGACCTCCTCTCTAACCCCAGCACCAGACCTTCTCTCTAACCTCAGTACCAGACCTCCTCTCTAACCCCAGTACCAGACCTCCTCTCCAACCTCCTCTCTAACCCCAGTACCAGACCTCCTCTCTAACCTCAGTACCAGACCTCCTCTCTAACCTTCTCTCTAACCTCAGTACCAGACCTCCTCTCTAACCCCAGTACCAGACCTCCTCTCTAACCTCCTCTCTAACCCCAGTACCAGACCTCCTCTCTAACCTCAGTACCAGACCTCCTCTCTCACCTCAGTACCAGACCTCCTTTCTAACCCCAGTACCAGACCTCCTCTCTAACCCCAGTACCAGTCCTCCTCTCTAACACCAGTACCAGACCTCCTCTCTAACCCCAGTACCAGACCTCCTCTCTAACCCCCTCTCTAACCTCAGTACCAGACCTCCTCTCTAACCTCAGTACCACACCTCCTCTCTAACGCCAGTACCAGACCTCCTCTCTAACCTCAGTACCAGACCTCCTCTCTAACCTCCTCTCTAACCTCAGTACATGACCTCCTCTTTAACCCCAATACCAGACCTCCTCTCTCACCCCAGTACCAGACCTCCTCTCTAACCTCAGTGCCAGACCTCCTCTCTAACCTCAATACAGACCTCCTCTCTAACCCCAGTACCAGACCTCCTCTCTTATCTCCTCTCTAACTCCAGTACCAGACCTCCTCTCTAACCCCAGTACCAGACCTCCTCTCTAACCCCAGTACCAGACCTCCTCTCTAACCTCAGTACCAGACCTCCTCTCTAACCCCAGTACCAGACCTCCTCTCCAACCTCCTCTCTAACCCCAGTACCAGACCTCCTCTCTAACCTCAGTACCAGACCTCTCTAACCTCCTCTCTAACCTCAGTACCAGACCTCCTCTCTAACCCCAGTACCAGACCTCCTCTCTAACCTCAGTACCAGACCTCCTCTCTAACCTCCTCTCTAACCCCAGTACCAGACCTCCTCTCTAACCTCCTCTCTAACCTCAGTACCAGTCCTCCTCTCTAACCCCAGTACCAGACCTCCTCTCTAACCTCAGTACCAGACCTCCTCTCTAACCTCAGTACCAGACCTCCTCTCTAATCTCCTCTCTAACCCCAGTACCAGACCTCCTCTCTAACCTCCTCTCTAACCCCAGTACCAGACCTCCTCTCTAACCTCCTCTCTAACCGCAGTACCAGACCTCCTCTCTAACCTCAGTACCAGACCTCCTCTCTAACCCCAGTACCAGACCTCCTCTCTAACCCCAGTACCAGACCTCCTCTCTAACCCCAGTACCAGACCTCCTCTCTAACCCCAGTACCAGACCTCCTCTCTAACCCCCACTCTAACCTCAGTACCAGACCTCCTCTCTAACCTCAGTACCACACCTCCTCTCTAACGCCAGTACCAGACCTCCTCTCTAACCTCAGTACCAGACCTCCTCTCTAACCTCCTCTCTAACCTCAGTACATGACCTCCTCTTTAACCCCAATACCAGACCTCCTCTCTCACCCCAGTACCAGACCTCCTCTCTAACCTCAATACAGACCTCCTCTCTAACCCCAGTACCAGACCTCCTCTCTTATCTCCTCTCTAACTCCAGTACCAGACCTCCTCTCTAACCCCAGTACCAGACCTCCTCTCTAACCCCAGTACCAGACCTCCTCTCTAACCTCAGTACCAGACCTCCTCTCTAACCCCAGTACCAGACCTCCTCTCCAACCTCCTCTCTAACCCCAGTACCAGACCTCCTCTCTAACCTCAGTACCAGACCTCTCTAACCTCCTCTCTAACCTCAGTACCAGACCTCCTCTCTAACCTCAGTACCAGACCTCCTCTCTAACCTCAGTACCAGACCTCCTCTCTAAACTCCTCTCTAACCCCAGTACCAGACCTCCTCTCTAACCTCCTCTCTAACCTCAGTACCAGTCCTCCTCTCTAACCCCAGTACCAGACCTCCTCTCTAACCTCAGTACCAGACCTCCTCTCTAACCTCAGTACCAGACCTCCTCTCTAATCTCCTCTCTAACCCCAGTACCAGACCTCCTCTCTAACCTCCTCTCTAACCCCAGTACCAGACCTCCTCTCTAACCTCCTCTCTAACCGCAGTACCAGACCTCCTCTCTAACCTCAGTACCAGACCTCCTCTCTAACCCCAGTACCAGACCTCCTCTCTAACCTCAGTACCAGACCTCCTCTCTAACCTCCTCTCTAACCTCAGTACATGACCTCCTCTTTAACCCCAATACCAGACCTCCTCTCTAACCCCAGTACCAGACCTCCTCTCTAACCTCAGTACCAGACCTCCTCTCTAACCCCAGTACCAGACCTCCTCTCCAACCTCCTCTCTAACCCCAGTACCAGACCTCCTCTCTAACCTCAGTACCAGACCTCTCTAACCTCCTCTCTAACCTCAGTACCAGACCTCCTCTCTAACCCCAGTACCAGACCTCCTCTCTAACCTCAGTACCAGACCTCCTCTCTAACCTCCTCTCTAACCCCAGTACCAGACCTCCTCTCTAACCTCCTCTCTAACCTCAGTACCAGTCCTCCTCTCTAACCCCAGTACCAGACCTCCTCTCTAACCTCAGTACCAGACCTCCTCTCTAACCTCAGTACCAGACCTCCTCTCTAATCTCCTCTCTAACCCCAGTACCAGACCTCCTCTCTAACCTCCTCTCTAACCCCAGTACCAGACCTCCTCTCTAACCTCCTCTCTAACCGCAGTACCAGACCTCCTCTCTAACCGCAGTACCAGACCTCCTCTCTAACCCCAGTACCAGACCTCCTCTCTAACTTCAGTACCAGACCTCCTCTCTAACCTCAGTACCAGACCTCCTCTCTAATCTCCTCTCTAACCCCAGTACCAGACCTCCTCTCTAACCCCAGTACCAGACCTCCTCTCTAACCTCCTCTCTAACCTCAGTACCAGACCTCCTCTCTAACCCCAGTACCAGACCTCCTCTCTAACCCCAGTACCAGACCTCCTCTCTAACCTCCTCTCTAACCACAGTACCAGACCTCCTCTCTAACCCCAGTACCAGACCTCCACTCTAACCCCAGTACCAGACCTCCTCTCTAACCCCAGTACCAGACCTCCTCTCTAACCTCAGTACCAGACCTCCTCTCCAACCCCAGTACCAGACCTCCTCTCTAATCTCCTCTCTAACCCCAGTACCAGACCTCCTCTCTAACCCCAGTACCAGACCTCCTCTCTAACCTTCTCTCTAACCACAGTACCAGACCTCCTCTCTAACCCCAGTACCAGACCTCTTCTCTAACCCCAGTACCAGACCTCCTCTCTAACCCCAGTACCAGACCTCCTCTCTAACCCCAGTACCAGACCTCCTCTCTAACCCCAGTACCAGACCTCCTCTCTAACCCCAGTACCAGACCTCCTCTCTATCCCCAGTACCAGACCTCCTCTCTAACCTCCTCTCTAACCCCAGTACCAGACCTCCTCTCTAACCCCAGTACCAGACCTCCTCTCTAACCCCAGTACCAGACCTCATCTCTAACCCCAGTACCAGACCTCCTCTCTAACCCCAGTACCAGACCTCCTCTCTAACCCCAGTACCAGACCTCCTCTCTAACCCCAGTACCAGACCTCCTCTCTAACCTCAGTACCAGACCTCCTCTCTAACCCCAGTACCAGACCTCCTCTCTAACCCCAGTACCAGACCTCCTCTCTAACCCCAGTACCAGACCTCTTCTCTAACCTCCTCTCTAACCACAGTACCAGACCTCCTCTCTAACCCCAGTACCAGACCTCCTCTCTAACCCCAGTACCAGACCTCCTCTCTAACCCCAGTACCAGACCTCTTCTCTAACCCCAGTACCAGACCTCCTCTCTAACCCCAGTACCAGACCTCCTCTCTAACCCCAGTACCAGACCTCCTCTCTAACCTCAGTACCAGACCTCGTCTCCAACCCCAGTACCAGACCTCCTCTCAAATCTCCTCTCTAACCCCAGTACCAGACTTCCTCTCTAACCTCAGTACAAGACCTCCTCTCTAACCCCAGTACCAGACCTCCTATTTAACCCCAGTACCAGACCTCCTCTCTAACCTCCTCTCTAACCCCAGTACCAGACCTCCTCTCTAACCTCAGTACCAGACCTCCTCTCTAACCTCCTCTCTAACCTCAGTACCAGACCTCCTCTCTAACTTCCTCTCTAACCCCAGTACCAGACCTCCTCTCTAACCTCCTCTCTAACCCCAGTACCAGACCTCCTCTCCAACCTCCTCTCTAACCCCAGCACCAGACCTCCTCTCTAACCTCAGTACCAGACCTCCTCTCTAACCTCCTCTCTAACCCCAGTACCAGACCTCCTCTCTAACCCCAGCACCAGACCTTCTCTCTAACCTCAGTACCAGACCTCCTCTCTAACCCCAGTACCAGACCTCCTCTCCAACCTCCTCTCTAACCCCAGTACCAGACCTCCTCTCTAACCTCAGTACCAGACCTCCTCTCTAACCTTCTCTCTAACCTCAGTACCAGACCTCCTCTCTAACCCCAGTACCAGACCTCCTCTCTAACCTCCTCTCTAACCCCAGTACCAGACCTCCTCTCTAACCTCAGTACCAGACCTCCTCTCTCACCTCAGTACCAGACCTCCTTTCTAACCCCAGTACCAGACCTCCTCTCTAACCCCAGTACCAGTCCTCCTCTCTAACACCAGTACCAGACCTCCTCTCTAACCCCAGTACCAGACCTCCTCTCTAACCCCCTCTCTAACCTCAGTACCAGACCTCCTCTCTAACCTCAGTACCACACCTCCTCTCTAACGCCAGTACCAGACCTCCTCTCTAACCTCAGTACCAGACCTCCTCTCTAACCTCCTCTCTAACCTCAGTACATGACCTCCTCTTTAACCCCAATACCAGACCTCCTCTCTCACCCCAGTACCAGACCTCCTCTCTAACCTCAGTGCCAGACCTCCTCTCTAACCTCAATACAGACCTCCTCTCTAACCCCAGTACCAGACCTCCTCTCTTATCTCCTCTCTAACTCCAGTACCAGACCTCCTCTCTAACCCCAGTACCAGACCTCCTCTCTAACCCCAGTACCAGACCTCCTCTCTAACCTCAGTACCAGACCTCCTCTCTAACCCCAGTACCAGACCTCCTCTCCAACCTCCTCTCTAACCCCAGTACCAGACCTCCTCTCTAACCTCAGTACCAGACCTCTCTAACCTCCTCTCTAACCTCAGTACCAGACCTCCTCTCTAACCCCAGTACCAGACCTCCTCTCTAACCTCAGTACCAGACCTCCTCTCTAACCTCCTCTCTAACCCCAGTACCAGACCTCCTCTCTAACCTCCTCTCTAACCTCAGTACCAGTCCTCCTCTCTAACCCCAGTACCAGACCTCCTCTCTAACCTCAGTACCAGACCTCCTCTCTAACCTCAGTACCAGACCTCCTCTCTAATCTCCTCTCTAACCCCAGTACCAGACCTCCTCTCTAACCTCCTCTCTAACCCCAGTACCAGACCTCCTCTCTAACCTCCTCTCTAACCGCAGTACCAGACCTCCTCTCTAACCTCAGTACCAGACCTCCTCTCTAACCCCAGTACCAGACCTCCTCTCTAACCCCAGTACCAGACCTCCTCTCTAACCCCAGTACCAGACCTCCTCTCTAACCCCAGTACCAGACCTCCTCTCTAACCCCCACTCTAACCTCAGTACCAGACCTCCTCTCTAACCTCAGTACCACACCTCCTCTCTAACGCCAGTACCAGACCTCCTCTCTAACCTCAGTACCAGACCTCCTCTCTAACCTCCTCTCTAACCTCAGTACATGACCTCCTCTTTAACCCCAATACCAGACCTCCTCTCTCACCCCAGTACCAGACCTCCTCTCTAACCTCAATACAGACCTCCTCTCTAACCCCAGTACCAGACCTCCTCTCTTATCTCCTCTCTAACTCCAGTACCAGACCTCCTCTCTAACCCCAGTACCAGACCTCCTCTCTAACCCCAGTACCAGACCTCCTCTCTAACCTCAGTACCAGACCTCCTCTCTAACCCCAGTACCAGACCTCCTCTCCAACCTCCTCTCTAACCCCAGTACCAGACCTCCTCTCTAACCTCAGTACCAGACCTCTCTAACCTCCTCTCTAACCTCAGTACCAGACCTCCTCTCTAACCTCAGTACCAGACCTCCTCTCTAACCTCAGTACCAGACCTCCTCTCTAAACTCCTCTCTAACCCCAGTACCAGACCTCCTCTCTAACCTCCTCTCTAACCTCAGTACCAGTCCTCCTCTCTAACCCCAGTACCAGACCTCCTCTCTAACCTCAGTACCAGACCTCCTCTCTAACCTCAGTACCAGACCTCCTCTCTAATCTCCTCTCTAACCCCAGTACCAGACCTCCTCTCTAACCTCCTCTCTAACCCCAGTACCAGACCTCCTCTCTAACCTCCTCTCTAACCGCAGTACCAGACCTCCTCTCTAACCTCAGTACCAGACCTCCTCTCTAACCCCAGTACCAGACCTCCTCTCTAACCTCAGTACCAGACCTCCTCTCTAACCTCCTCTCTAACCTCAGTACATGACCTCCTCTTTAACCCCAATACCAGACCTCCTCTCTAACCCCAGTACCAGACCTCCTCTCTAACCTCAGTACCAGACCTCCTCTCTAACCCCAGTACCAGACCTCCTCTCCAACCTCCTCTCTAACCCCAGTACCAGACCTCCTCTCTAACCTCAGTACCAGACCTCTCTAACCTCCTCTCTAACCTCAGTACCAGACCTCCTCTCTAACCCCAGTACCAGACCTCCTCTCTAACCTCAGTACCAGACCTCCTCTCTAACCTCCTCTCTAACCCCAGTACCAGACCTCCTCTCTAACCTCCTCTCTAACCTCAGTACCAGTCCTCCTCTCTAACCCCAGTACCAGACCTCCTCTCTAACCTCAGTACCAGACCTCCTCTCTAACCTCAGTACCAGACCTCCTCTCTAATCTCCTCTCTAACCCCAGTACCAGACCTCCTCTCTAACCTCCTCTCTAACCCCAGTACCAGACCTCCTCTCTAACCTCCTCTCTAACCGCAGTACCAGACCTCCTCTCTAACCGCAGTACCAGACCTCCTCTCTAACCCCAGTACCAGACCTCCTCTCTAACTTCAGTACCAGACCTCCTCTCTAACCTCAGTACCAGACCTCCTCTCTAATCTCCTCTCTAACCCCAGTACCAGACCTCCTCTCTAACCCCAGTACCAGACCTCCTCTCTAACCTCCTCTCTAACCTCAGTACCAGACCTCCTCTCTAACCCCAGTACCAGACCTCCTCTCTAACCCCAGTACCAGACCTCCTCTCTAACCTCCTCTCTAACCACAGTACCAGACCTCCTCTCTAACCCCAGTACCAGACCTCCACTCTAACCCCAGTACCAGACCTCCTCTCTAACCCCAGTACCAGACCTCCTCTCTAACCTCAGTACCAGACCTCCTCTCCAACCCCAGTACCAGACCTCCTCTCTAATCTCCTCTCTAACCCCAGTACCAGACCTCCTCTCTAACCCCAGTACCAGACCTCCTCTCTAACCTTCTCTCTAACCACAGTACCAGACCTCCTCTCTAACCCCAGTACCAGACCTCTTCTCTAACCCCAGTACCAGACCTCCTCTCTAACCCCAGTACCAGACCTCCTCTCTAACCCCAGTACCAGACCTCCTCTCTAACCCCAGTACCAGACCTCCTCTCTAACCCCAGTACCAGACCTCCTCTCTATCCCCAGTACCAGACCTCCTCTCTAACCTCCTCTCTAACCCCAGTACCAGACCTCCTCTCTAACCCCAGTACCAGACCTCCTCTCTAACCCCAGTACCAGACCTCATCTCTAACCCCAGTACCAGACCTCCTCTCTAACCCCAGTACCAGACCTCCTCTCTAACCCCAGTACCAGACCTCCTCTCTAACCCCAGTACCAGACCTCCTCTCTAACCTCAGTACCAGACCTCCTCTCTAACCCCAGTACCAGACCTCCTCTCTAACCCCAGTACCAGACCTCCTCTCTAACCCCAGTACCAGACCTCTTCTCTAACCTCCTCTCTAACCACAGTACCAGACCTCCTCTCTAACCCCAGTACCAGACCTCCTCTCTAACCCCAGTACCAGACCTCCTCTCTAACCCCAGTACCAGACCTCTTCTCTAACCCCAGTACCAGACCTCCTCTCTAACCCCAGTACCAGACCTCCTCTCTAACCCCAGTACCAGACCTCCTCTCTAACCTCAGTACCAGACCTCGTCTCCAACCCCAGTACCAGACCTCCTCTCAAATCTCCTCTCTAACCCCAGTACCAGACTTCCTCTCTAACCTCAGTACAAGACCTCCTCTCTAACCCCAGTACCAGACCTCCTATTTAACCCCAGTACCAGACCTCCTCTCTAACCTCCTCTCTAACCCCAGTACCAGACCTCCTCTCTAACCTCAGTACCAGACCTCCTCTCTAACCTCCTCTCTAACCTCAGTACCAGACCTCCTCTCTAACTTCCTCTCTAACCCCAGTACCAGACCTCCTCTCTAACCTCCTCTCTAACCCCAGTACCAGACCTCCTCTCCAACCTCCTCTCTAACCCCAGCACCAGACCTCCTCTCTAACCTCAGTACCAGACCTCCTCTCTAACCTCCTCTCTAACCCCAGTACCAGACCTCCTCTCTAACCCCAGCACCAGACCTTCTCTCTAACCTCAGTACCAGACCTCCTCTCTAACCCCAGTACCAGACCTCCTCTCCAACCTCCTCTCTAACCCCAGTACCAGACCTCCTCTCTAACCTCAGTACCAGACCTCCTCTCTAACCTTCTCTCTAACCTCAGTACCAGACCTCCTCTCTAACCCCAGTACCAGACCTCCTCTCTAACCTCCTCTCTAACCCCAGTACCAGACCTCCTCTCTAACCTCAGTACCAGACCTCCTCTCTCACCTCAGTACCAGACCTCCTTTCTAACCCCAGTACCAGACCTCCTCTCTAACCCCAGTACCAGTCCTCCTCTCTAACACCAGTACCAGACCTCCTCTCTAACCCCAGTACCAGACCTCCTCTCTAACCCCCTCTCTAACCTCAGTACCAGACCTCCTCTCTAACCTCAGTACCACACCTCCTCTCTAACGCCAGTACCAGACCTCCTCTCTAACCTCAGTACCAGACCTCCTCTCTAACCTCCTCTCTAACCTCAGTACATGACCTCCTCTTTAACCCCAATACCAGACCTCCTCTCTCACCCCAGTACCAGACCTCCTCTCTAACCTCAGTGCCAGACCTCCTCTCTAACCTCAATACAGACCTCCTCTCTAACCCCAGTACCAGACCTCCTCTCTTATCTCCTCTCTAACTCCAGTACCAGACCTCCTCTCTAACCCCAGTACCAGACCTCCTCTCTAACCCCAGTACCAGACCTCCTCTCTAACCTCAGTACCAGACCTCCTCTCTAACCCCAGTACCAGACCTCCTCTCCAACCTCCTCTCTAACCCCAGTACCAGACCTCCTCTCTAACCTCAGTACCAGACCTCTCTAACCTCCTCTCTAACCTCAGTACCAGACCTCCTCTCTAACCCCAGTACCAGACCTCCTCTCTAACCTCAGTACCAGACCTCCTCTCTAACCTCCTCTCTAACCCCAGTACCAGACCTCCTCTCTAACCTCCTCTCTAACCTCAGTACCAGTCCTCCTCTCTAACCCCAGTACCAGACCTCCTCTCTAACCTCAGTACCAGACCTCCTCTCTAACCTCAGTACCAGACCTCCTCTCTAATCTCCTCTCTAACCCCAGTACCAGACCTCCTCTCTAACCTCCTCTCTAACCCCAGTACCAGACCTCCTCTCTAACCTCCTCTCTAACCGCAGTACCAGACCTCCTCTCTAACCTCAGTACCAGACCTCCTCTCTAACCCCAGTACCAGACCTCCTCTCTAACCCCAGTACCAGACCTCCTCTCTAACCCCAGTACCAGACCTCCTCTCTAACCCCAGTACCAGACCTCCTCTCTAACCCCCACTCTAACCTCAGTACCAGACCTCCTCTCTAACCTCAGTACCACACCTCCTCTCTAACGCCAGTACCAGACCTCCTCTCTAACCTCAGTACCAGACCTCCTCTCTAACCTCCTCTCTAACCTCAGTACATGACCTCCTCTTTAACCCCAATACCAGACCTCCTCTCTCACCCCAGTACCAGACCTCCTCTCTAACCTCAATACAGACCTCCTCTCTAACCCCAGTACCAGACCTCCTCTCTTATCTCCTCTCTAACTCCAGTACCAGACCTCCTCTCTAACCCCAGTACCAGACCTCCTCTCTAACCCCAGTACCAGACCTCCTCTCTAACCTCAGTACCAGACCTCCTCTCTAACCCCAGTACCAGACCTCCTCTCCAACCTCCTCTCTAACCCCAGTACCAGACCTCCTCTCTAACCTCAGTACCAGACCTCTCTAACCTCCTCTCTAACCTCAGTACCAGACCTCCTCTCTAACCTCAGTACCAGACCTCCTCTCTAACCTCAGTACCAGACCTCCTCTCTAAACTCCTCTCTAACCCCAGTACCAGACCTCCTCTCTAACCTCCTCTCTAACCTCAGTACCAGTCCTCCTCTCTAACCCCAGTACCAGACCTCCTCTCTAACCTCAGTACCAGACCTCCTCTCTAACCTCAGTACCAGACCTCCTCTCTAATCTCCTCTCTAACCCCAGTACCAGACCTCCTCTCTAACCTCCTCTCTAACCCCAGTACCAGACCTCCTCTCTAACCTCCTCTCTAACCGCAGTACCAGACCTCCTCTCTAACCTCAGTACCAGACCTCCTCTCTAACCCCAGTACCAGACCTCCTCTCTAACCTCAGTACCAGACCTCCTCTCTAACCTCCTCTCTAACCTCAGTACATGACCTCCTCTTTAACCCCAATACCAGACCTCCTCTCTAACCCCAGTACCAGACCTCCTCTCTAACCTCAGTACCAGACCTCCTCTCTAACCCCAGTACCAGACCTCCTCTCCAACCTCCTCTCTAACCCCAGTACCAGACCTCCTCTCTAACCTCAGTACCAGACCTCTCTAACCTCCTCTCTAACCTCAGTACCAGACCTCCTCTCTAACCCCAGTACCAGACCTCCTCTCTAACCTCAGTACCAGACCTCCTCTCTAACCTCCTCTCTAACCCCAGTACCAGACCTCCTCTCTAACCTCCTCTCTAACCTCAGTACCAGTCCTCCTCTCTAACCCCAGTACCAGACCTCCTCTCTAACCTCAGTACCAGACCTCCTCTCTAACCTCAGTACCAGACCTCCTCTCTAATCTCCTCTCTAACCCCAGTACCAGACCTCCTCTCTAACCTCCTCTCTAACCCCAGTACCAGACCTCCTCTCTAACCTCCTCTCTAACCGCAGTACCAGACCTCCTCTCTAACCGCAGTACCAGACCTCCTCTCTAACCCCAGTACCAGACCTCCTCTCTAACCTCCTCCACCGTACCAGACCTCCTCTCTAACCTCAGTACCAGACCTCCTCTCTAATCTCCTCTCTAACCCCAGTACCAGACCTCCTCTCTAACCCCAGTACCAGACCTCCTCTCTAACCTCCTCTCTAACCTCAGTACCAGACCTCCTCTCTAACCCCAGTACCAGACCTCCTCTCTAACCCCAGTACCAGACCTCCTCTCTAACCTCCTCTCTAACCACAGTACCAGACCTCCTCTCTAACCCCAGTACCAGACCTCCACTCTAACCCCAGTACCAGACCTCCTCTCTAACCCCAGTACCAGACCTCCTCTCTAACCTCAGTACCAGACCTCCTCTCCAACCCCAGTACCAGACCTCCTCTCTAATCTCCTCTCTAACCCCAGTACCAGACCTCCTCTCTAACCCCAGTACCAGACCTCCTCTCTAACCTTCTCTCTAACCACAGTACCAGACCTCCTCTCTAACCCCAGTACCAGACCTCTTCTCTAACCCCAGTACCAGACCTCCTCTCTAACCCCAGTACCAGACCTCCTCTCTAACCCCAGTACCAGACCTCCTCTCTAACCCCAGTACCAGACCTCCTCTCTAACCCCAGTACCAGACCTCCTCTCTATCCCCAGTACCAGACCTCCTCTCTAACCTCCTCTCTAACCCCAGTACCAGACCTCCTCTCTAACCCCAGTACCAGACCTCCTCTCTAACCCCAGTACCAGACCTCATCTCTAACCCCAGTACCAGACCTCCTCTCTAACCCCAGTACCAGACCTCCTCTCTAACCCCAGTACCAGACCTCCTCTCTAACCCCAGTACCAGACCTCCTCTCTAACCTCAGTACCAGACCTCCTCTCTAACCCCAGTACCAGACCTCCTCTCTAACCCCAGTACCAGACCTCCTCTCTAACCCCAGTACCAGACCTCTTCTCTAACCTCCTCTCTAACCACAGTACCAGACCTCCTCTCTAACCCCAGTACCAGACCTCCTCTCTAACCCCAGTACCAGACCTCCTCTCTAACCCCAGTACCAGACCTCTTCTCTAACCCCAGTACCAGACCTCCTCTCTAACCCCAGTACCAGACCTCCTCTCTAACCCCAGTACCAGACCTCCTCTCTAACCTCAGTACCAGACCTCGTCTCCAACCCCAGTACCAGACCTCCTCTCAAATCTCCTCTCTAACCCCAGTACCAGACTTCCTCTCTAACCCCAGTACCAGACCTCCTCTCTAACCTCAGTACCAGACCTCCTCTCCAACCCCACTACCAGACCTCCTCTCTAATCTCCTCTCTAACCCCAGTACCAGACCTCCTCTCTAACCCCAGTACCAGACCTCCTCTCTAACCTCCTCTCTAACCACAGTACCAGACCTCCTCTCTAACCCCAGTACCATACCTCCTCTCTAACCTCAGTACCAGACCTCCTCTCTAACCCCAGTACCAGACCTCCTCTCTAACCCCAGTACCAGACCTCCTCTCTAACCCCAGTACCAGACCTCCTCTCTAACCCCAGTACCAGACCTCCTCTCTAACCCCAGTACCGGACCTCCTCTCTAACCTCCTCTCTAACCCCAGTACCAGACCTCCTCTCTAACCCCAGTACCAGACCTCCTCTCTAACCTCCTCTCTAACCTCAGTACCAGACCTCCTCTCTAACCCCAGTACCAGACCTCCTCTCTAACCCCAGTACCAGACCTCCTCTCTAACCCCAGTACCAGATCTCCTCTCTAACCTCCTCTCTAACCTCAGTACCAGACCTCCTCTCTAACCTCAGTACCAGACCTCCTCTCTAACCCCAGTACCAGACCTCCTTTCTAACCTCAGTACCAGACCTCCTCTCTAACCTCCTCTCTAACCTCAGTACCAGACCTCCTCTTTAACACCAATACCAGACCTCCTCTCTCACCCCAGTACCAGACCTCCTCTCTAACCTCCGTACCAGACCTCCTCTCTAACCTCAATACAGACCTCCTCTCTAACCCCAGTACCAGACCTCCTCTCTAACCCCAGTACCAGACCTCCTCTCTAACCCCAGTACCAGACCTCCTCTCTAACCCCAGTACTGGACCTCCTCTCTAACCTCCTCTCTAACCCCAGTACCAGACCTCCTCTCTAACCCCAGTACCAGACCTCCTCTCTAACCTCCTCTCTAACCCCAGTACCAGACCTTCTCTCTAACCTCCTCTCTAACCCCAGTACCAGACCTCCTCTCTAACCCCAGTACCAGACCTCCTCTCTAACCTCCTCTCTAACCCCAGTACCAGACCTCCTCTCTAACCCTAGTAATTGTTCATGGTTCCAATTAAGCCTTTACATTTTTACCCGTATAGGGGTTGATTGCATATTTGGGCAATGATAAGCGCCTATAATTGGAACACAGTGGCTGTAGAGTAACATGCTATACATGACGTCAGAGCTCAGTTTCTCCACTTCACAGCTCTGTATTTGACTGACAGCTGTTCTGAACTAGAGCACTGTGCTGTGACAAGAAGATGCCGCCTCATCCCTCCAGCTGACTGGGAAACTGTTAGAACATTATGTTGTTGTCCGAGTGAAGGGGAATCGCTGTGAATCCAGAGGAGTCGATGTATTTAGAAAAAAATCAGACATTGTAATAAATACAGCTTCGATGTCATACAAACACTTCAAACCACATCATAAAACTGACGTCGTTTACAGCGTCGACGTTTATGATCACTATGTTAGATGTTACCAGATGACACGCCGTCGTTGTCCTTCTGAACAGAACGTGCCCGTGTTTGTTTATTGTGAAGAAAGTTTGGCGCGTCACACACACCTGAATGCACTCATGACTCCTTCCTGTAGTTGAAGACTATTCTTTGAGTTATAAAAGTGCTTTGAAATGACTAAGGAATTGTGAACACAGTTTGGAGAGGTGTGTGTCCACTTGGAGACACCAGTTAGTCCTCTCACTCAAACCCTTGTCATTTAAAAAAAAAACATTTTTGTCTTATGTTGCACCTAACCCAACATTTTACAGGAATATTCCTATCATGTTACTGAATGTATACAGAGTTTTTTTCAGATTTCATTATTTTAAGAAATGTTGTGAAAAGTACAGTACATCAAATCAACAGTTGTAATGTTTGGATTCAGTCTTGTGTCAGGTGAACTGTTGTCAAATCAAATCAAATCAAATTTATTTTTATATAGCCCTTCGTACATCAGCTGATATTCTCAAAGTGCTGTACAGAAACCCAGCCTAAAACCCCAAACAGCAAGCAAAGCATGTGAAAGAAGCACGGTGGCTAGGAAAAACTCCCTAGGAAAAACTCCCTAGAAAGGCCAAAAACCTAGGAAGAAACCTAGAGAGGAACCAGGCTATGAGGGGTGGCCAGTCCTCTTCTGGCTGTGCAGGGTGGATATTATAACAGAACATGGTCAAAATGTTAAAATGTTAAAATGTTCATAAATGACCAGCATGGTCAAATAATAATAATCATAGTAGTTGTCGAGGGTGCAACAAGCACGTCCGGTGAACAGGTCAGGGTTCCATAGCCGCAGGCAGAACAGTTGAAACTGGAGCAGCAGCACGGCCAGGTGGACTGGGGACAGCAAGGAGTCATCATACCATGGAGTCCTGAGGAATGGTCCTAGGGCTCAGGTCCTACGAGAGAAAGACAGAAAGAGAGAAAGAGAGAATTAGAGAGAGCATATTTAAATACACACAGGACACCGGATAAGACAAGAGAAACCCTCCCATGGACGGCATGGAAGAACACCAGTAGGCCAGTGACTCAGCCCCTGTAAAAGGGTTAGAGGCAGAGAATCCCAGTGGAAAGAGGGGAACCGGCAAGGCAGAGACAGCAAGGGCGGTTCGTTGCTCCAGCCTTTCCGTTCACCTTCACACTCCTGGGCCAGACTATACTTAATCATAGCACCTACTGAAGAGATAAGTCTTCAGTAAAGACTTAAAGGTTGAGACTGAGTCTGCGTCTCTCACATTGTTAGGCAGACCATTCCATAAAAATTGAGCTCTATAGGAGAAAGCCCTACCTCCAGCCGTTTGCTTAGAAATTCTAGGGACAATTAGGAGGCCTGCGTCTTGTGACCGTAGCGTACGTGTAGGTATGTACGGCAGGACCAAATCGGAAAGATAGGTAGGAGCAAGCCCATGTAATGCTTTGTAGGTTAGCAGTAAAACCTTGAAATCAGCCCTTGCCTTAACAGGAAGCCAGTGTAGGGAGGCTAGCACTGGGGTAATATGATCAAATTTTTTGGTTCTAGTCAGGATTCTAGCAGCCGTATTTAGCACTAACTGAAGTTTATTTAGTGCTTTATCCGGGTAGCCGGAAAGTAGAGCATTGCAGTAGTCCAGCCTAGAAGTAACAAAAGCATGGATTAATTTTTCTGCGTCATTTTTGGACAGAAAATTTCTGATTTTTGCAATGTTACGTAGATGGAAAAAAGCTGTCCTTGAAACAGTCTTGATATGTTCTTCAAAAGAGAGATCAGGGTCCAGAGTAACGCCGAGGTCCTTCACAGTTTTATTTGAGACGACTGTACAACCATCCAGATTAATTGTCAGATTCAACAGAAGATCTCTTTGTTTCTTGGGACCTAGAACAAGCATCTCTGTTTTGTCCGAGTTTAAAAGTAGAAAGTTTGCAGCCATCCACTTCTTTATGTCTGAAACACAGGCTTCTAGCGAGGGCAATTTTGGGGCTTCACCATGTTTCATTGAAATGTACAGCTGTGTGTCGTCCGCATAGCAGTGAAATTTAACATTATGTTTTCGAATGACATCCCCAAGAGGTAAAATATATAGTGAAAACAATAGTGGTCCTAAAACGGAACCTTGAGGAACACCGAAATTTACAATTGATTTGTCAGAGGACAAACCATTCACAGAGACAAACTGATATCTTTCCGACAGATAAGATCTAAACCAGGCCAGAACTTGTCCATGTAGACCAATTTGGGTTTCCAATCTCTCCAAAAGAATGTGGTGATCGATGGTATCAAAAGCGGCACTAAGATCTAGGAGCACGAGGACAGATGCAGAGCCTCGGTCTGACGTCATTAAAAGGTCATTTACCACCTTCACAAGTGCAGTCTCAGTGCTATGATGGGGTCTAAAACCAGACTGAAGCGTTTCGTATACATTGTTTGTCTTCAGGAAGGCAGTGAGTTGCTGTGCAACAGCTTTTTCTAAAATTTTTGAGAGGAATGGAAGATTCGATATAGGCCGATAGTTTTTTATAATTTCTGGATCAAGATTCGGCTTTTTCAAGAGAGGCTTTATTACTGCCACTTTTAGTGAGCTTGGTACACATCCGGTGGATAGAGAGCCGTTTATTATGTTCAACATAGGAGGGCCAAGCACAGTAAGCAGCTCTTTCAGTAGTTTAGTTGGAATAGGGTCCAGTATGCAGCTTGAGGGTTTGGAGGCCATGATTATTTTCATCATTGCGTCAAGAGATATAGTACTAAAACACTTTAGTATCTCCCTTGATCCTAGGTCCTGGCAGAGTTGTGCAGACTCAGGACAATGGAGCTTTGGAGGAATACCCAGATTTAAAGAGGAGTCCGTAATTTGCTTTCTAATGATCATGATCTTTTCCTCAAAGAAGTTCATAAATGTATTACTGCTGAAGTGAAAGCCATCCTCCATTTGCGAAGGCTGCTTTTTAGTTAGCTTTGCGACAGTATCAAAAAGAAATTTCGGATTGTTCTTATTTTCCTCAATTAAGTTGGAAAAATAGGATGATCGAGCAGCAGTGAGGGCTCTTCGATACTGCACGGTACTGTCTTTCCAAGCTAGTCGGAAGACTTCCAGTTTGGTGTGGCGCCATTTCCGTTCCAATTTTCTGGAAGCTTGCTTCAGAGCTCGTGTATTTTCTGTATACCAGGGAGCTAGTTTCTTATGACAGATGTTTTTAGTTTTTAGGGGTGCAACTGCATCTGGGGTATTGCGCAAGGTTAAATTGAGTTCCTCGGTTAGGTGGTTAACTGATTTTTGTCCTCTGACGTCCTTGGGTAGGCAGAGGCAGTCTGGAAGGGCATCAAGGAATCTTTGGGTTGTCTGAGAATTTATAGCACTAAAGGTGTGTCCTCACCTTTAGTCTAATGATGTTCCCATCATCTCCAACACTGTTCCCTTTTAACTACTACCAGGCCATTTCCATAGAGGCCATTTCCATAGAGGCCATTTCCATAGAGGCCAGTTCCATAGAGGCCAGTTCCATAGAGGCCATTTCCATAGAGGCCAGTTCCATAGAGGCCACTTCCATAGAGGCCACTTCCATAGAGGCCATTTCCATAGAGGCCATTTCCATAGAGGCCAGTTCCATAGAGGCCAGTTCCATAGAGGCCATTTCCATAGAGGCCAGTTCCATAGAGGCCAGTTCCATAGAGGCCAGTTCCATAGAGGCCAGTTCCATAGAGGCCATTTCCATAGAGACCATTTCCATAGAGGCCAGTTCCATAGAGGCCAGTTCCATAGAGGCCAGTTCCATAGAGGCCATTTCCATAGAGGCCATTTCCATAGAGGCCAGTTCCATAGAGGCCATTTCCATAGAGGCCAGTTCCATAGAGGCCATTTCCATAGAGGCCAGTTCCATAGAGGCCAGTTCCATAGAGGCCAGTTCCATAGAGGCCAGTTCCATAGAGGCCAGTTCCATAGAGGCCAGTTCCATAGAGGCCAGTTCCATAGAGACCATTACCACAGTGATGACTAAATATCAGTCATGTTTTGGACACTTGGTAATTTCTGACTAATCATAGGCTTCGAAAAGACGTACATATCTCTGGCTTTCTCACAGAACGATGAGCTGATTTCATGACTTGATGACTCCAGCAGAACTATAGAGCTGCAGCACACACACACACACACACACACACACACACACACACACACACACACACACACACACACAGACAGCATAAAGTGTTTCCAGACTGCAGCACATTAAAAGGGGCATGGCTCTGCTAGAAGAGAAGCATAACTCTCAGTATTCCCTGACATCTATACAGTCTCATGGGACGTGGCTGATGTATGTCCTCAGCATGTTGATCTGGCATCTACCACTCCAATGCTCCCATGGGACGTGGCTGATGTATGGGACGGTAAAGATTTTATTTATTTTATTTATTTTATTTCACCTTTATTTAACCAGGTAGGCAAGTTGAGAACAAGTTCTCATTTACAATTGCGACCTGGCCAAGATAAAGCAAAGCAGTTCGACAACATACAAAAACACAGAGTTACACATGGAGTAAAACAACATACAATCAATGATGCAGTAGAATAAAAAAAAATAATAATAAAAAAATAAGACTATATACAATGTGAGCAAATGATGTGAGATAAGGGAGGTAAAGGCAAAAAAATGCCATGGTGGCAAAGTAAATAAAGTATAGCAAGAAAAACACTGGAATGGTAGATTTGTAGTTTGAAGAAAGTTCAAAGATAAAATATAAATAATATGGTGCAAAGGAGCAAAATAAATAAAATAAATAAATACAGTAGGGGAAGAGGTAGTAGTTTGGGCTAAATTATAGATGGGCTATGTACAGGTGCAGTGATCTGTGAGCTGCTCTGACAGCTGGTGCTTAAAGCTAGTGAGGGAGATAAGTGTTTCCAGTTTCAGAGATTTTTGTAGTTCGTTCCAGTCATTGGCAGCAGAGAACTGGAAGGAGAGACGACCAAAGGAGGAGTTTTCTTTAGGGGTGACCAGAGAGATATACCTGCTGGAGCGCGTGCTACAGGTGGGTGCTGCTATGGTGACCAGTGAGCGGAGATAAGGGGGGACTTTACCTAGCAGAGTCTTGTAGATGACCTGGAGCCAATGTGTTTGGCGACGATTATGAAGCGAAGGCCAGCCAACGAGAGCGTACAGGTCGCAGTGGTGGGTAGTATATGGGGCTTTGGTGACAAAACGGATGGCACTGTGATAGACTGCATCCAGCTTGTTGAGTAGGGTATTGGAAGCTATTTTGTAAATGACATCGCCGAAGTCGAGGATTGGTAGGATGGTCAGTTTTACGAGGGTATGTTTGGCAGCATGAGTGAAGGATGCTTTGTTGCGAAATAGGAAGCCAATTCGAGATTTCACTTTGGATTGGAGATGATTGATGTGAGTCTGGAAGGAGAGTTTACAGTCTAACCAGACACCTAGGTATTTGTAGTTGTCCACAAATTCTAAGTTAGAACCGTCCAGAGAAGTGATGCTGGACAGGCGGGCAGGTGCAGGCAGCGATCGGTTGAAGAGCATGCATTTAGTTTTATTTGTGTTTAGGAGCAGTTGGAGACCACGGAAGGAGAGTTGAATGGCATTGAAGCTCGTCTGGAGGGTTGTTAACACAGTGTCCAAAGAAGGGCCAGAAGTGTACAGAATGGTGTCGTCTGCGTAGAGGTGGATCAGAGATTCACCAGCAGCAAGAGCGACATCATTTATGTATACAGAGAAAAGAGTTGGCCCAAGAATTGAACCCTGTGGTACCCCCATAGAGACTGCCAGAGGTCCAGACAGTAGGCCCTCCGATTTGACACACTGAACTCTGTCAGAGAAGTAGTTGGTGAACCAGGCGACGCAATCGTTTGAGAAACCAAGGCTACTGAGTCTGCCGATGAGGATGTGGTGATTAACAGAGTCAAAAGCTTTGGCCAGGTCAATGAATACGGCAGCACAGTAATGTTTCTTATCGATGGCGGTTACGATGTCGTTTAGGACCTTGAGCGTGGCTGAGGTGCACCCATGACCAGCTCTGAAACCAGATTGCATAGTGGAGAAGGTGCGGTGGGATTCGAAATGGTCGGTAATCTGTTTGTTGACTTGGCTTTCGAAGACCTTAGAAAGGCAGGGTAGGATGGATATAGGTCTGTAGCAATTTGGGTCAAGAGTGTCACCTCCTTTGAAGAGGGGGATGACAGCAGCTGCTTTCCAATCTATGGGAATCTCAGACGACACGAAAGAGAGGTTGAACAGGCTAGTAATAGGGGTTGCAATAATTTCGGCAGATAATTTTAGAAAGAAAGGGTCCAGATTGTCAAGCCCAGCTGATTTGTAGGGGTCCAGATTTTGCAGCTCTTTCAGAACATCAGCTGAATGGATTTGGGAGAAGGAGAAATGGGGGAGGCTTGGGCGAGTTGCTGTGGGGGGTGCAGTGCTGTTGAATGCAGTAGGGGTAGTTAGGTGGAAAGCATGGCCAGCCGTAGAAAAATGCTTATTGAAATTCTCAATTATAGTGGGCTTATCGGTGGTGACAGAGTTTCCTATCCTCAGTGCAGTGGGCAGTTGGGAGGAGGTGTTCTTATTCTCCATGGACTTTACAATGTCCCAGAACTTTTTAGAGTTGGAGTTGCACGAAGCGAATTTCTGTTTGAAAAAGCTAGCCTTGGCGTTTCTAACTGCCTGTGTGTATTGGTTTCTAACTTCCCTAAAAAGTTGCATATCGCGGGGGCAGTTCGATGCTAATGCAGAACGCCACAGGATATTTTTGTGTTGGTTAAGGGCAGTCAGGTCTGGGGAGAACCAAGGGCTATATCTGTTCCTGGTTCTAAATTTCTTGAAAGGGGCATGCTTATTTAAGATGGTGAGGAAGGCATTTTTAAAAAATAACCAGGCATCCTCTACTGACGGGATGAGGTCAATATCCTTCCAGGATACCAGGGCCAGGTCGATTAGAAAGGCTTGCTCGTTGAAATGTTTCAGGGAGCGTTTGACAGTGATGAGTGGAGGTCGTTTGACCGCTGACCCATTACGGGTGCAGGCAATGAGGCAGTGATCGCTGAGATCTTGGTTGAAAACAGCAGAGGTGTATTTAGAGGGCACGTTGGTTAGGATGATATCTATGAGGGTGCCAGTGTTTGCGGCTTTGGGGTTGTACCTGGTGGGTTCATTAATAATTTGTGTGAGATTGAGGGCATCAAGCTTGGATTGTAGGATGGCTGGGGTGTTAAGCATGTCCCAGTTTAGGTCACCTAGTAGCACGAGCTCTGAAGATAGATGGGGGGCAATCAGTTCACATATGGTGTCCAGAGCACAACTAGGGGCCGAGGGGGGTCTATAGCAGGCGGCAACGGTGAGAGACTTGTTTTTGGAGAGGTGGATTTTTAAAATTAGAAGTTCAAATTGTTTGGGTACAGACCTGGATAGCAGGACAGAACTCTGCAGGCTATCTCTGCAGTAGATTGCAACACCGCCCCCTTTGGTCGTTCTATCTTGTCTGAAAACGTTGTAGTTAGGGATGAAGATTTCAGAGTTTTTGGTGGACTTCCTAAGCCAAGATTCAGACACAGCTAGGACATCCGGGTTGGCGGAGTGTGCTAAAGCAGTGAATAAAACAAACTTAGGGAGGAGGCTTCTAATGTTAACATGCATGAAACCAAGGTTATTACGGTTACAGAAGTCATCAAAAGAGAGCGCCTGGGGAGTAGGAGTGGAGCCAGGCACTGCAGGGCCTGGATTCACCTCTACATCCCCAGAGGAGCAGAGAAGAATAAGTATGAGGGTACGGCTAAAAGCTATAAGAATTGGTCGTCTGTGACGTCCAGAGTAGAGAGAAAAAGGAGCAGGTTTCTGGGGGCGATAAAATAGCTTCAAGGTATAATGTACAGACAAAGGTATGGTGGGATGTGAGTACAGAGGAGGTAAACCTAGGCATTTAGTGATAGTGAGAGAGATATGCCAGGGGATACTGGCTGATGTATGTCCTCAGCATGTTGATCTGGCATCTACCACTCCAATGAATAGGGTAGCATGGATTATATTTATTTAAGTCGTTGTAAACATTTTGACTGGCTGTAAAATTGATTCTTAGAAGTCGTGGGGTTTTCTGACAAGAATTTTTCCCCCAGATAATGACATTAGATGACATTTACCCTAGACACAGTAATGTTTACTTCATTTATTTGTCCTTTGACAGGAATTTGTCGCTGAGGTTAAAGACAACATGAAACCATTGACATACGAACATGGCAGTGACTGAGGGAAGAAAGCCAAGCATCCACTGACTAAACTGTAAAATCACGTTGTCGTTACTCAGGCTAGAGATTTTCTAAATGAATCTTGGGTCCCGCTTTAAATGACAGCTTATAAAGCATTCATAAAGCCTTCATAAACACTACATAAATGTGTTACTAATAATCTATAACCGTATATCATGTTCTATTAAAGGCTTCATAAATGTGGCATAACTGTGTGACAGAATCACCCATGTCAAATTTGACATAACCCACTAGGTCAAATAGGACATAAACCTGTGCTTTATAAAGTGTGGCATAAGCACTACTTAATAAAGGCTTTATAAATCATATTAAATTGAGGCTTCACAGAGCATTGATAGCGTTGTCATGCTAAATTGTGTATGTTATATTATTCTAAAACATTTATAGGATGGCCCAACCTCTTTTCCTCTTGGATGCATAGCCAATATTGGACCTGACCTCAGCTTTACCCAAAATGCCGTGCTGCAGGATGACACACTCTAAAGTGCAGTCATGCAGAGCAAAATAGTTTGTTAGGACCTTGTAAAATCTGATTTTTTTTAATTTATTTTTCTAGGTTTTGTTTTCCAGATTTCGGATTTCACCCATTTTTCTGGTTTTTCCCCCCAGTTTTTTTTCACACTTTTTTTTATTAAATAGAAAAACAACAACATTGGATTTGATGTGGTTTAAGTATTGTTGTGAACACATCAAGGGGAAGACTTTTGAGATCTGGGAAAAATCGAAGAAGCTTTCAGTTTTGAGTGTAGTTGTCCTTTAATTCAGTGTGCATGTCCTGCACTGTTGTTTGGTTAGCGCCGTTTCTGTAGCGCAGTAAGAGCACATGTACCAAGTTCACAAATCAAATGCCCGCCGGACAGCGACATACAAGTACATTAACCTTAATTTACTGTAATTTAAATGAGTTTGTAGCAGTGAAGTGTTGCGTTAGAAATACATAGCTACCTCCAAATCGTTATTTCAAATAATTTCGACGACTTCATCGTTATTGCTAGCTAGCTAGCAAGCTAACGAAATGTATCAAGTTAGCAGTCTCAGTTAAATACAAATCCGTCTAGAAACAGACACGTCTCATAGTCACGTCATGAGATTTGTAAACGGAAAAAAAGGAATATAATAATATAATATAATAATACGAAGCGAACCCCATCTACCCATTTAGAGTATTTCTGTCCTTATCCAGGTGACAAAACATTCCCTAACACACCTGCTAACTTTATTTGTAATTCCCGTAAGCGTTAATACATTTGTGTTACCATCATTTAGCCTTTACTTGTGTTCCGATCAAATGGGTCTGACTTTAAAGTAAGTACAGGGTCATGTGATAAGAGTCTTTAAGGATGTGGTGTTATGAATGACCGAAGGTGTGTCATTTCAAATGAAGTATTACAGGACTATACATAAAGTGTCAGTAAATAGGTCATTAACGATCTGCTGATTTATGAAGAACAGCCACAAAGTCATAATTATGGCTATTTCCACAATTTCTCTTCTTAATAAAATTCGATTTTACACCTAACGATAACTATTGAAAGCCAAGTTTGATGTGTTTGTCCAGCAGACCTTCCGCGCACCCTACTAACCTCTACCCTGTTCGTCTCTCAACCTCGCTGTTCAAGTCAGTTGGCTCTTGGCGTTTCATGCTTTAGAGCTTTAGAGCTTTTTTGATTTTGTTTTTCAATGGCTGTTTATATCCCTCGTTCCTCTCCTATCACGGACCAGCAAGCTACTTGCTTTCACAACATTTCCTGGGCGGGAGGAGTATCTCTCCAGGAACAGGGTTGGAGTTAAAACCCTACAGGAGGGTATCTCTCCAGGAACAGGGTTGGAGAGCCCTGGTGTAAACCTACAGGAGGGTATCTCTCCAGGAACAGGGTTGGAGTTAAAACCTACAGGAGGGGTATCTCTCCAGGAACAGGGATGGGGAGCCCTGGTGTAAACCTACAGGAGGGTATCTCTCCAGGAACAGGGTTGGAGTTAAAACCTACAGGAGGGGTATCTCTCCAGGAACAGGGATGGGGAGCCCTGGTGTAAACCTACAGGAGGGTATCTCTCCAGGAACAGGGTTGGAGTTAAAACCCTACAGGAGGGTATCTCTCCAGGAACAGGGATGGAGAGCCCTGGTGTAAACCTACAGGATTGGGAAAAAGTATTTTTCAGCTGTCTGGAAGCATCTCTAAATAACTCAGCTGCCAGGACTAAATTCAACAAGTAATTGGCTAGTTCAGCTATCTGTCAAGAAATGGGCGGGTTGTAACTTGATCCTACTGCTACAATTGGATAGAGCGAGGCTGTAACTCTGCTCCCTTTCACATCTCTCTCCATCGTTCATATAACTTGATGTTTACTGCTTCGTCGTGGCTGAGCGACGTCACTCTCATTCTTACATCCGCTCTGACATCATCAACACACAAAATCCTCATCTTTCAGAACCTGCATTAACTCAGGCACAGTCATCCAGTCCCTGCCACATTTCACAGACCCCATCTACCTCCCACACCGAATCGTACCCAACCCGCCAAATACAGGATTAGATCAACAGCTGAGCCTGGTTCCTCAAGGTTCATCCGGTCCATTCTCATTCCCCTCCTGAATCCTTCATCTGCAGCCCTCGGCTTCATCCGGTCCATTCTCATTCCCCTCCTGAATCCTTCATCTGCAGCCCTCGGCTTCATCCGGTCCATTCTCATTCCCCTTCTGAATCCTTCATCTGCAGCCCTCGGCTTCATCCGGTCCATTCTCATTCCCCTCCTGAATCCTTCATCTGCAGCCCTCGGCTTCATCCGGTCCATTCTCATTCCCCTCCTGAATCCTTCATCTGCAGCCCTCGGCTTCATCCGGTCCATTCTCATTCCCCTCCTGAATCCTTCATCTGCAGCCCTCGGCTTCATCCGGTCCATTCTCATTTCCCTCCTGAATCCTTCATCTGCAGCCCTCGGCTTCATCCTTCATCTGCAGACCATGTCGATGTGCAGGGGTACGAGGTAATTGAGGGAGATATGTACATATGCAGGTACATAGGGATAAAGTGACTAGGCAACAGGTTAAATAATGAACAGTAGCAGCAGCGTATGTGATGAGTCAAAAAGGGTCAATGCAGATAGTTAAATAGTTGGACTAACTATCCGGACTAACTATTTATCAGTCGTATGGCTTGGGGGTAGAAGCTGTTCAGGGTCCTGTTGGTTCCAGACTTGGTGCATCGGTACCGCTTGCCGTGAGGTAGCAGAGAGAACAGTCTACCGCCTGGTATAGAGGTCCTGGATGCCAGGGAGCTCGGCCCCAGTGATGTACTGTACCCTACATACTACCCTCTGTAGCGCCTTGTGGTCGGAGGCCGAGCAGTTGCCATACCAGGCGGTGATGCAGCCAGCCGTACCAGGCGGTGATGCAGACGGCCGTACCAGGCGGCGATGCAGCCAGCTGTACCAGGCAGTGATGCAGCTAGTCAAGATGATCTCAATGGTGCAGCTGTAGAACGTTTTGGGGATCTGAGGGCCCATGCTGAATCTTTTCGTGCTCCTGAGGGGGAAGAAGCATTGTCGTGCCTTCTACAAGACTTGTGTTGGTGTGTGTGGACCATGTAGACACTGAGGAACTTGAAGCTCTCGACCTGCTCGACCTGTCAACATGCCTGTTCAACCCTAGCCTTAACTCTCAAACACAGAAACAGTATGTAGCCTACTGTAAATCAAATGAAAAATGGGGAAACATGCCGGCAGTTGGGGAAAGGTGGTACCTACTCAGTTGACCAACAAAGGGGATACCTATTCAGTTGCACAACTGAATGCATTCAACTGAAATGTGTCTTCCGCATTTAACCCAACGGCTCTGAATCAGAGGGGTGCGGGTGGCTGCCTTAATCGACGTCATCAGCGCCCAGGGAGCAGTTGTTGTTGGAGGTTAACTGCCTTGCTCAAAGTACTGTACTATTGTACGAGGTAGGTATGATGCAGTACGATGTGGTTATAATGCATTATGATCTGGTTATGATGAATTATGATGTGGTTATAATGCATTATGATGAATTATGATGTGGTTATAATGCATTTTGATGTGGTTATGATGTGGTTATAATGCATTATGATGTGTTTATAATGCGTTATGATGTGGTTATGATGAATTATGATGTGTTTATAATGCGTTATGATGTGGTTATGATGAATTATGATGTGGTTATAATGCATTATGATGTGGTTATAAAGCATTGTATTTCTAGTCATTGTAAAATAGTATTTGTTTATTGTATTTCTTGTCATTGTAATATAGTATTTGTTTATATGGGAAACCAGCGAGTTGAGATATGGCAACAGCTAGGCCTACACCTCATTATATTTTACATCCTGCTTTCTACCTTTATGTATCAGGAATGGATACAATTCTTTCAATATAATTTCTTTATAACTCAGGTCATTGATGGTGAAAACTGTGAACGAGTGTGAACTGCAAAAGTGGCCTTGACAAATTAGGATATTATCTAACAGATTTCTGATGAATAACCTGCATTTTTGAAAAGCCTTAATTAACATAATGGTCAACAGATAAGATTGTAGCAGGTCCGGCGTGTATTTACCATATTATGAGGAACTGTGGACTGTCATGGGAGTGTGATTGATGTCTTTGCTGGCAGACAGGTACTATTATTAGCAGGCTCCTCTACAGCAGATAGAAATACTTCTCCACAGCAATGTAGGCTACTCAGAACAGCTAGACTGCTCGCCTGACTGGGTCCTGAGCCTCTGGAGGTAAGGTGCTCATATTATATATTCAATTGCCTTTTAATATTTTAAAGATTCTGGCAATCATATATGTATTTTTTTTTTTCTCTCGGGTTTGATAATGTTTCTAAAATGTAGATGTATGTAGCCACTATTTTTTAGGCATTTCATTGAAAATGCTCTGGTGCTCTGATACAATACTAGGACACTTTTAATCCACGTTCTGCGTTATATGCTATTATACAATGTGTGGGTCTAATCCTGAATGCTGATTAAAATGCCCATTTACTCTGTTTCATATGGCTGCGCAATCCGCTGTCTCATCAGCCCAGCCAGGCAATTTATACACTTGATCTCCACTATAAATCTCCACTAAGACATCATCTCAAATTTCTTTTAGACTAACATTTAGTTTTCAACAGCGGAGATTTGTATAAACCTTGCTGTCTGTCTATCTGACATTTGCAACATTATTTCAATTTTCAAATTCGATCTCCAACTGTCCCATAGTAATGAACGTGTCGGGAGTCGGGATAAGACAGACAGGCAGGCAGCGTTTCTCAGCCAATCAAAATCATGAATCAGTTTTTCATGGATATATACAAAGAAATGTCAATTGAAAAAAAGGTCAAATGAAATGAAGTGCAGCTAGTCTTTCCAGCTTCAGTTTGAAGTGATTGTGTTATCTGTGTTTGTTGGCTAGCTCCTCGGAACAACAGTGTCCTGACGAGAGAACACATTTTCTACGCCAGGCGAAATCGCGCCTCATTAGCACATTTTTATGGATGTGTCCAAATAAATGTCACTAATAACTACTTTTGTTAGCCGTAGTTGGCTACCTAGCAGGCAAGGGATAAGAACGTTGCCAGCCAGTATGGCAATGGAACATTTAGAACGTTGCCAGCCAGTATGGCAAAGGAACATTTAGAACGTTGCCAGCCAGTATGGCAATGGAACATTTAGAACGTTGCCAGCCAGTATGGCAATGGAACATTTAGAACGTTGCCAGCCAGTATGGCAATGGAACATTTAGAACTTTGCCAGCCAGTATGGCAATGGAACATTTAGAACGTTGCCAGCCAGTATGGCAATGGAACATTTAGAACGTTGCCAGCCAGTGGACATTTAGAACAAACGACTGGGTCGCATCCATAGATACAGAACAAAAAGATTGAACGACTGGGTCGCATCTCTGGTAACCGAACCGATAGAACGTGGCTCTCCAGAAAGTGGAGAGCAACACTTATGCAGCTCCACTACACAATACATTAAAAAACAGGATTAACAACACAGAGTGACGAGCTTCTATGGCAGACCAATCCGAACTCCTCTCTCGGCATGTCCAGCCCACTCATTATCTCAGCCAATCATGGCTAGTGGGAAGGTTTACATGTTCAAGAAGGCATTTCTGCCCCCCCCCCCCCCCCCCCCTTACGTTCAAACGGCTCTCCTGTGAAGTCGTGACTTGCGACATACGCCTAAGATTCCTGAATCGGGTCACATATGCTGTATCTTGCCCTAACATCAGAGGGGGTCCCAGAAGTGCCGGAGGAGCACTTTCAAACGACATCTATTTCAACATAAAGGACAACTGTTGTCCATTGGGAGGGTTTAAGCTTGTCATTAGGAGTTTGTTGTTGTCTTAATAAGTCATAAATGATGGACAACTAATCTAATCACTACATATCTTACGGCATAAAGATGATATCTATTTTATTTTGTGGGTCACAAAGCAATGCACAATATTAATGAGACATTTAGGAAACAGTTTTATGTTGTGATCAATTTATTAAATGAATTACATTACTATATTGATCAACAAAATGTATTAAACAAAACATGAACTACATTACTGTACTAGTATTAACAAAATATTTATTCAACTAAACATTAACAACATTTATTAAACAAAACATTAATTACATGACTGTCAACAACAGATGGTAAATATAGTAACATCTATTTCCCACTAAGGGGTAAGATGTTTTTCTTACCTGTAATTGAAAAAAAATATATATATTAAAAAGGCTACTAGGAAACGAGATAACACTTCTTTTGTTTCCCCAGCCTACAGTAAGGGTGAAACGACTGTGTCACATTGTCCACTACGGGTTAAGTAGAAAACGGCCTGTACCATTCCCACCTCTTGACTGGCTTCCAATGCCACTACTGGTAAGTTATGAGAAGCATATAACATAGTCCCTACACTATTTTGAATATTAAATTAAAAAAAAAAAATACCTACACCAAAATCAGATATAACATTGAAGTGAGGTCCTTTAAAATCAAGGCCATTTTCTCAGTCTTTGAGATACAGACCATGACACCCACCGATTTCCTATGAATCCCTGGGAGTTCAATCTTGGTGCTGGACAATAAAGTATATCATATATCATATCTCATCTCTTCCACTCATTCCATTCTATGGAGACAAAGGATGCCAGGAAAAAAAAGGTTAAGGTGAGTCCATGTGTTCAAGTACATCAAGTAAGACTCAAATAAACCCTTAAAGGGATAGTTCACCCAATTGTCAAAAATACATATTGGTTTCCTAATATCTGGATATTGACTTGCATTGGTTTTGGGCCACAAATGCTAAAAAGTGGCAGTGGCCAGGTAAGCAAAACCAAAGCATGGATTGCTGTCTTAGCTTTGTCCATAGACCGCTTACAGGGTAAGGAAACCAATATGTAATTATATAATTTGGGTGAACTGTCCCTTTAACCCCTTCAATAAATAACATTGGTTCATCGAGCAAGATTCGAATGCACCTCTCCCCCCTCCACCTCACACACACACACACGCAAGACAGCTGGGAATGGGACCCTTAACATGTCATTGAGGGACACGGTCTGGTGTGTTCAGATCTAGAAGCTAATTACAGAGGCTCAAGGTTGAAGCTAGGCACAGGTGTGAAGTTGTAAGAGTCAAAAGGGCTCCAAGAGTTTACAGAAGAAAATACAGGGCATTAACCCCCCTGCACACACAGGTCTAGAAGAAGGTAACTTTCCTTACAGCTATGTCAACCCCTACATTACAACCTCGTAGACAGCTTCACACTTTCACTGTCTCGAAGGAGGTAACTTTCTTTTCAGCTATGTCAACCCCCCACATTACAACCTCGTAGACAGCTTCACACTTTCACTGTCTCGAAGGAGGTAACTTTCTTTCCAGCTATGTCAACCCCCCACATTACAACCTCGTAGACAGCTTCACACTTTCACTAGTGTCTTCCCACAGCCGCTGTGTCTGGGACAAAATGAGTACATTTACATGCACACTAATAATTCGATATTAAACTGATTATGGCAATATTATGACAATAGTCATGTAAACACCTTACTCTGCTTAAATCGGTGTTCGTGCGGCGTATTTGATCTGAGCATGTGCCAGCGAGCGAATTAGGAAAAACTTAAATTCTGCATCCTAGAAATAGATTTCACAATCAAACTTTATACGTCCAAACTCAGAATAAAATAGGCTTTTCAACAACAACAAAAATCTACTTGTATTTTGATTTAGCATTTATCCGAGTGCCATCATGACTTCAGATATGTCCATGTAAACAGGATTATTAGGGAAATCGTTCTTGCAAAGCATGTAAACGTTTAAAACAAACTATTATATTAATCTATCCACAATAATCACATTATTTTGTGCATATAAACAGTTGCATATCAGTTCAACCATTTTATTAAATTAACCTGGCTTTTTCTGACATTATCCAGTGTTATTACATTATAAAATACGTTATTACATTATTCAGTTACAGGATAATGTTGACATTCGCGCAATTAAAATTATCTTAATGTCCAGATTAATGAATGTCCTGTCTGTCTGTCTCCCTGCCTGTCTGTCTGTCTCCCTGCCCGTCTGTCTCCCTGCCCGTCTGTCTGTCTCCCTGCCTGTCTGTCTCCCTGCCCGTCTGTCTCCCTGCCCGTCTGTCTCCCTGCCCGTCTGTCTGTCTCCCTGCCCGTCTGTCTGTCTCCCTGCCTGTCTGTCTGTCTCCCTGCCCGTCTGTCTGTCTCCCTGCCCGTCTGTCTGTCTGTCTCCCTGCCTGTCTGTCTGTCTCCCTGCCCGTCTGTCTGTCTCCCTGCCCGTCTGTCTGTCTCCCTGCCCGTCTGTCTGTCTCCCTGCCCGTCTGTCTGTCTCCCTGCCTGTCTGTCTGTCTCCCTGCCTGTCTGTCTCCCTGCCTGTCTGTCTCCCTGCCCGTCTGTCTCCCTGCCCGTCTGTCTGTCTCCCTGCCCGTCTGTCTCCCTGCCCGTCTGTCTGTCTCCCTGCCTGTCTGTCTCCCTGCCTGTCTGTCTCCCTGCCTGTCTGTCTCCCTGCCCGTCTGTCTGTCTCCCTGCCCGCCTGCCTGTCTGCCTGCCTGTCTGCCTGTCTGTCTCCCTGCCTGTCTGTCTCCCTGCCTGTCTGTCTGTCTCCCTGCCCGTCTGTCTGTCTCCCTGCCCGCCTGCCTGTCTGTCTCCCTGCCCGCCTGCCTGTCTGCCTGCCTGTCTGCCTGCCTGCCTGTCTGCCTGCCTGCCTGTCTGCCTGCCTGCCTGTCTGTCTCCCTGCCTGTCTGTCTCCCTGCCTGTCTGTCTCCCTGCCTGCCTGCCTGTCTGTCTCCCTGCCTGCCTGCCTGTCTCCCTGCCTGTCTGCCTGCCTGTCTGTCTGCCTGCCTCCTGCTTTTCTCACACTCTTTACCCTTTGTACTGTGTGAAACTACACAATGTCTTGCAGGAACCTGCCCAATGTTATTACAATACATTATTTTGATACATTGTCCATCCCAGACACCATCCAGAAAATCATTCTGGACTGCACTAATTTGGAGGGAAGGTGTGTTTTTGGAGAGAGATGGAAGGAGATGGACCAAACTCATTTACATGCATATTTTGAGGTTCTTATCCTTGCTGGTGTTTTCAGATCCAATGGGGGAATCGACAGAATCCCTGTGTGATGCAGAAACTGGCAGGTAACTTTTCAGTACAACAACGTCTCTGGAAAACTTCCATATTATTTCCATTGATTATCAGCTTCGATAACCGAGACACCAGACCAGCTCGGCGGCAGAGAGAAGCTAGCTGCAATCAGGTCAGTGTGGGACAAGTGGGTGGACTGCCTTCCCCTGTTTTACAAACCTGGGCCCAACGTTACTGTGCAGCTTATGCCATTTAGGGGCCGCTGCCCCTTCAGGCAATACATACCGTCTAAACCCGACAAATGTGGAATCAAGATCTGGGCTGCCTGTGATGTTACGTCATCATATTCGTGGAACTTTCAAGTGTATACGGGGAAGCCAGATGGAGGAGCCCCTGAGAAGAACCAAAGGAAGCAGGTTGTCCTGGACGTGACACAGGGACTCCATGGCCACAACATCACATGCGATAACCTTTTCACTTCGCACAAGCTGGGACAGGAGCTCCTCAAGAGGAAGCTAACGATGGTAGGAACAGTACGGAAAAACAAGCCAGAGCTTCCACCTCAAGCTGTTGAATACACGGAACAGGCCTATCAATTCCTCTAAGTTTGTGTTCACCGCCGACACGTCCCTAGCGTCCTACGTGCCAAAGAAAGGTAACAATGTGGTACTCATGAGTTCGCTGCATAGGGATGAGAGAATCTGTGGCCAGGAACATCAAAAACCAGAAATAATAATTGATTACAATGCCACAAAAGGAGGGATGAACAATTTAGACAAGCTGGTGACTGGCTACAGCTGCAAAAGAAGAAGCCTACGCTGGCCACTTGTGATATTATCCAACATCTTGGACATCTCGGCGTACAACACGTTTGTCATTTGGACGGCGTTGAATCCAGATTGGAACAGAGGGAAGCTCCAGAGGAGACGGCTCTTTCTCGAGGAGCTGGGCGAGGCGTTGGTAAGATCTCAAATCCAGAGGAGGCAACATATCCCAAGGACCCCAGCTTCTGCAGCCATCGTGAGGAGGATTCAGGAGGAGGATGCTGGTGCCCCATCCACCCGACCCACAGAACCAACAACTCCAATACGGGAAGTAAAGGTGAGTGATGTTGTTGCATGTGTGTCTGACTCTCTTACCTTGGCCTGCTGTAACTAAACTCAGCAAAAAAAGAAACATCCCCTTTTCAGGACGCTGTCTTTCAAAGATAATTAGTAAAAATCCAAATAACTTCACAGATATTCATTGTAAAGGGTTTAAACACCGTTTCCCCATGCTTGTTCAATGAACCATAAACAATTCATGAACATGCACCTGTGGAACTGTCGTTAAGACACTAACAGCTTACAGACGGTAGGCAATTAAGGTCACAGTTATGAAAACTTAGGACATTAAAGAGGCCTTTCTACTGACTCTGAAAAACACCAAAAGAAAGATGCCCAGGGTCCCTGCTCATCTGCGTGAACGTGCCTTGGGCATGCTGCAAGGAGGCATGAGGACTGCAGATGTGGCCAGGGCAATAAATTGCAATGTCCGTACTGTGAGATGCCTAAGACAGTGTTACAGGGAAACAAGACGGACAGCTTATCGTCCTCGCAGTGGCAGACCCCATGTAACAACACCTGCACAGGATCAGTACATCCGAACATCACACCTGCGGGACAGGTACAGGATGGCAACAACAACTGCCCGGGTTACACCAGGAACGCACAATCCCTCCATCAGTGCTCAGACTGTCCGCAATAGGCTGAGAGAGGCTGGACTGAGGGCTTGTAGGCCTGTTGTAAGGCAGGTCCTCACCAGACATCACCGGCAACAACGTCGCCTATGGGCACAAACCCACCGTCGCTGGACCAGACAGGACTGGCAGAAAGTGCTCTTCACTGACGAGTCGCAGTTTTGTCTCACCAGGGGTGATGGTCGGATTCGCGTTTATCGTCGAAGGAATGAGCGTTACACCGAGGCCTGTACTCTGGAGCGGGATCGATTTGGAGGTGGAGGGTCCGTCATGGTCTGGGGCGGTGTGTCACAGCATCATCGGACTGAGCTTGTTGTCATTGCAGGCAATCTCAACGCTGTGCGTTACAGGGAAGACATCCTCCTCCTCCCTCATGTGGTACCCTTCCTGCAGGCTCATCCTGACATGACCCTCCAGCATGACAATGCCACCAGCCATACTGCTCGTTCTGTGCGTGATTTCCTGCAAAACAGGAATGTCAGTGTTCTGCCATGGCCAGCGAAGAGCCCGGATCTCAATCCCATTGAGCACGTCTGGGACCTGTTGGATTGGAGGGTGAGGTCTAGGGCAGTTCCCACCAGAAATGTCCAGGAACTTGCAGGTGCCTTGGTGGAAGAGTAGGGTAACATCTCACAGCAAGAACTGGCAAATCTGGTGCAGTCCATTAGGAGGAGATGCACTGCAGTACTTAATGCAGCTGGTGGCCACACCAGATACTGACTGTTACTTTAGATTTTGACCCCCCCTTTGTTGAGGGACACATTATTCCATTTCTGTTAGTCACATGTCTGTGGAGCTTGTTCAGTTTATGTCTCAGTTGTTGAATCTTGTTATGTTCAAACAAATATTTACACATGTTAAGTTTGCTGAAAATAAACACAGTTGACAGTGAGAGGATGTTTCTTTTTTTGCTGAGTTTATATATGTGAGTGAGTGAATGAGGTGTTAGTAAAATGCCTGAACTAAGTGTTTTCATCATTCTAGATTGCAGCCGGTAGCAACAAGAAGCACTGAGATGTGTGTGGGCCCAAGAAGGACAGGAAGACACAGTACACATGTATCAAGTACAAGAAATACATTTGCAATACACACACAGTAAAAAAACTCTGTCCCTTATGTGGGGTGTAGACCGGCATTAATTTGTGTTCAATTTGTGCTCATTTTTCACTTCCGTAAAATATTGTACGTAAAATTTGTCCTTCAAATTTGTTCAGTTCAAAGTAATAAACATCAGTAGTGATGAAAATCTTGTTTCATTTATATTTGTTGAAGATAAAAATGATTTATTCCACCCGTCTTGAGTATAATTCATTTGTTTACAAAAAAATCTAATTTCATCAACAACAAAAAAAACTAATAGCGCTTTTATTGATGTGATCTAGCAGGTAAATGGCAAATATTAACCATGTATGCCGTCTATGTTGCTTGTAACTGATATAAGTCAACATATAAGTATGTAGTATTTTTATGTAAATTGTTATGGCTGTATTGTTTTAAAAAACCCAATAATGTTGTGGGTCCATCAGACCCGTGAACATTAGGTGAATAACAAAAACGTGAACACCACACAAGGGTTAAGGAAGGTGACAAGTGTTCTTTCATGTATGGCCTAGATGTATTTATGTGAGACCTTTGCAAACAGCCCCACAGCTATTAACAAGGTCAGATGGTGAGGCCCAGACAGTCAAGCACATTGAAGTGGCTCAGTTGGAATCCAAGAACAATTTCACAGGTTTATCTTTGTCCTCAAGGATAAAGGGAAGGGACAAAGACACGTAAACAAGATGGGGCCCAGGGTTATATTTACAGTAGCTGTTACTCTGTGACAATGGATAGGACGGTGACCTTGAAATAATCTGAAATTGTCAACATGAAACCATCTCATAGTGACAGTGCAAATTTGGAGGGTCCTTCTTGAATTGTGGTGGTATAATGCTGTGCCTGGACTTTAGCACCATGTGAAAAAAAAAAATTAAAATGTAAAAAGAATGACAATACTGTTATTTAATAAGAAAACATACATGTAAGTAATTTATACTTGGGGCGGCTGGTAGCCTAGTGGTTAGAGCGTTAGGCCAATAACCGAAAGGTTGCTGGATTTGAATCCCCGAGCTGACAAGGTCTTCGACCTGAACAAGGCACTTAACCCACTATTCCCTGGTAGGCTGTCAATTTAAATAAGAATGTGTTCTTAACTGACTTGCCTGGTTAAATAAATAAATACAATTATACTGCAAAAACTGTGGGGGTAACAAATTGGCTTATCCCGACGCTGATGTGTAGATAAGTAGTGACGCGATTTGAGTAGATACTTATTTTATTAATTAAACTAAAGCATTATATTTACGGAAAATATATCGAGAAAAAAAATCAGCAATTCCTACAAAATAGTTAAAATAATTTGTGTCAAGTCATTGGTGTTACATTTGTGTCAGTGGTGTTACAGCACAGGTTATTGGTGTTTTGGAGGGGCCACATTCTATGTTGCACAATACAACTTTACACATACTGTACCTGATTAAAGCTAAAATAAATTTCCTAGTGGCTAAAATTCTAATAGTTCACATAATTTCAGTTTGTGACAAAAGCAATAATAGTGTTGAGAATCATTGCACCATCGAAACCACTGTGAAATATATTTTCCATAACCAAAAATATTGTATTTTTCAGCTGTTTGAAGCTGGTGGACAAAACTGAAAGTAAAATATGCAAAAACAAAACTTAAAAACGGGAAACGTAGAAATAGCGGCAATAGAACAGATCTACAACTTCTTAGACTTGCTTTCAATGAGAATGACAGCTCTATAACAGATATTTCTATGTGAATTTGGTCGGGTCGCCCAAAAAAGTTACGTACTGCAGCTTTAAGCTAGAGATATCTGGCATACCGCATCTGAGGTGGAAGGTGGCCGAGCAACAGGGAGACATCCCGAAAACCGGTCTTCTCACAAAAGGTTTTGTGCCCCCCCCCCAAAAAAAGGGTGAAATGTGTCAAAAAAAATAAAAAAATAAAATCCTAAGCATTTTTATATATCTCCTAGAATTAGCACAGAGACTTCAAAACCATATTCCTTATTATTTATGATTTGACTGTCTTTTTGCCATTTATGAATGTGCTATTCAATGCGTTTCTATGTGCTATAGTAGTAAAGGCAAAATTCAATATTTGATCAAATACATTTTTATTATTATACCTACAGGGGTCCTACAATTCTAAATCAAATAGCTAAATGATCCATGGTATGAACATTTTAAAACAATTCCATATGTCAGCTTTATGAATTGGACTCATTCTAAAAAGCTATCATCTGTGTTGATTTAATAATGTTAAGAAGTTCAGTAATATTGTACAATAAGTTTCGATAAAGAAAAAGTTGAAATGCAAAGGGTTACACACCCCGGGGGTTTTGTCCCCTCCTCTGCCCTCATTGATAGCCTGCCTTACACACACACCTCTACTTCCAAATACAGATCTTTTAAAAATAATCAGAGTAACTTTTGCATGTCCCATCTCCATATAGGGCTGAACAACAGCCTTTATAAAGAGAGATGCAGGTCTGGAGAGAAACAGAGCAGCACAAAGCACCGGACCGTCATCCTAAAGGTAAGCACATAGAGGCAGCCTGATGAGGAAGATAATGATTAAAGGACCTAACAACTATGATTCCTACAGCATCACAAGGCACCAATCAGCAAATACATAGCTGTTCAGGTGATTGATGCTGGTCTTTGGATTTGTCTATTTCATTCTCAGTAGAGATCCTTTCTACCAAACCAAGAGGTGACCACTGACCAACAACAGGTAAGGAACGTAAACTTCCACACTAAGGTTGTAGAGTGTAGATACACTCTCTTGACTAAGGCACAGGCCTACATATATATATATATATATATATATATTTTTTTTTTTTAAGTCATGGCATGCATTTTCTTGGTTGTTTAAGTTGTTGTTGTGAAATAGTTTTTATAGTTGTTTACAGCAGTATATTTTGCCTTAACTGTCTCTGCAATGAATTGAATTTAGGCCATCAAAAGTCTGAGTGAAATGAAGGTGATTTAATGTGTAATTCATTACACAAGAGCACGTGTTGAGGTTGAAGACAGCAGTCTCTCTAGCTTGAGATCAACTTGTTATTCAGGCCAGGACATCAATTGAGAATCCTAGCTAAGAGTAACATTTTATTGAAGCCATACAAATATTATCATGACACGATCATTAAGCATTATAAGACTTGACATAAGTGACTATGAACTGCTTATAATATGTAAGTATTGTTGCGAACAGCGGGGCAGGGAAGCGAATCCGGGTCGCTGGGGAGAAAGTCAAACACATCGCACTGATAGGGTTAACTCACTTAGGGGGAATTGTAACATGGCTCACATTAGTGAGGATCGCTACACTTCCCTCTCCGAACAGGAAAGAAGCATCCCAGTGCTTCGACCACATGAGCCCCCCTCACACGTCTGTCTGTGCCTCATGGCCACCATCCCACTTCTAACACCAATGTTGACCTACTTGGTGAGAATTGTAACGTGGCTCATATTAGCAAGGATCGGATACAGTATCCTCTTACAAGAAGCTAGAGTTATTATCAGTCATTTATAACCTATTGTAAATGGTATATGTTGAGTTATGAAACATTGTAAGGACTCATACATATAATAGTAATAACATTATAACTGTACACCACAACCCATTTAACACAAAATAAACCATGTGACCATCTGTCAGCATCTCATTCGAAATGGAATTTGCTCACACGGCAGGGTAGCCTAGTGGTTAGAGTGCCCCCGAACAAGGCAGTTAACCCCACTGTTCCTAGGCCGTCATTGAAAGTAAGTATTTGTTCTTAACTGACTTGCCCAGTTAAATAAAGGAAAAATAAATACAGTATTAACAATTACCTAAGACTGAAGGTCCGATCCCTGTGATGAAAATAAACTGTCTTCTTTAAGCATGAACTCAACAAAACCACGTATTCAGTGTGAAACAAAACGAAAGGAACATAAAACAGCTTTTCAATTCAGACTGCACAGAATAAATACTATTTGAAACTATCCTGGAAAGATTATATTTTTTTATTTAACACTTATCTTACCAGGTAAGTTGACTAAGATAACATTGTCATTTACAGCAACGACCTGAGGAATAGTTACAGAGGAGAGGAGAGGGGGGGGGGGGGGGATGAATGAGCCAACTGTAAACTGGGAATGATTAGGCAGCCATGATGGTCAGATTGGGAATTTAGCCAGGACACCCGGGATAACACCCCTACTCTTACCAGTGCCACGGGATCTTGCCATGGGATCTTTAGTGACCACTAAGAGTCAGGACATCTGTTTAACGTCCCATCCGAAAGACAGCACCGTAAACAGGGAAATGTCCCCAATCACTGCCCTGGGGCATTGGGAGAAAAAACATTTTAGACCAGAGGAAAGGGTGCCTCCTACTGGCCATCCAACACCACTTCCATCCAGGGACCAAAACCCTGTTTAGCTTCAGAAGCAAGCCAGCAGTGGGATGCAGGGTGGTATGCTGCTGGCATTACAACTGCTAATGTCAGAATGGGATATTTTGAATGACACTGTGGACGGATGTAGATATTCTCTGTTTCCTCCCTGTACAGATTTCAGGATGGGGGACATGGTCATGGAGGAGTTTGGGGCAGCAGCTCCCTTTCTGCGTAAACCAGACAAGGAGAGGATGGAATGCCAGACTAGACCCTTTGACATAAAGAGGGAGTGCTATGTGCCTGACCCTGAGGTTGAGTACGTCAAGGGCACAATCACCACCAGAGATGGGGACAAAATCACAGTTGACACGGAGTTTGGGAAGGTGAATGGTTTTAATAAAAAAAAGGTTTTAACGTGGATAGACAACAGGAACAATTCTTTTTCCTTTACTGATATTAAATAGAATACCGCTGAACCTTGAAAATGAAATGAAACGAAACGGTGGAAATGTACTTTACTCTTCTTTCAGACTGTTGTCGTGAAGGAGATTGACTGCCACCCCCAGAACCCGCCAAAGTTTGATAAAATTGAGGACATGGCGATGTTTACCTTCCTGCACGAACCCGCTGTGCTGTTTAACCTCAAAGAGCGTTACGCAGCCTGGATGATCTACGTAAGTAATGACCTGCTGATATCTCCAATAAATCAAAAACATGGATTCAAATGAATATAACTTAAATCTGCACCGCTCTCGTCTTCCACAGACCTACTCAGGGCTGTTCTGTGTCACTGTCAACCCATACAAGTGGCTGCCAGTGTACGATCAGTCTGTTGTCAATGCTTACAGAGGCAAGAAGAGGACTGAAGCTCCTCCTCATGTATTCTCCGTCTCTGACAATGCCTACCAGTACATGCTATCAGGTAAAAATGCAACTGTTGTTTTTCTAAGTACATTCAAAACATCAAACTATATTTTGTAAAAAAATGACCTGTGTTATTTACTGATAATTCCTGTTCTTTCAACAGATAGGGAAAACCAGTCTGTCCTCATCACGTAAGTACCTCAACCAAAGGTTTTATCAATTCGAGGCTATTTCCAATTAGGAGAAATGTTGAAACATCAACATTTTGTATTTCCATTCCCAGTGGAGAATCCGGTGCTGGAAAGACTGTGAACACCAAGAGAGTCATTCAGTACTTTGCCAGCATTGCTGCTGTTGCTGGAAAGAAAAGTGCAGCAGAAGAAAAAAAGGTCCATCCTAAATGAAACACATGAGCATGTTGACAAATTCATTGAGATATTCATGACAGAAATGTAACACTGTATGGATGTTGGTTTGTAAGGGGACCCTGGAGGATCAAATCATCCAGGCCAATCCTGCCCTGGAGGCTTTTGGTAATGCAAAGACCATCAGGAATGACAACTCCTCCCGATTCGTACGTTTTTTTACCCCTCTTGTTTGAGAACACGTCTGTATTATCAAATCCTATCACCGTATTATCTGGTGTACATAATATGTTGGTTAAAAACCTTACAGGGTAAATTCATCCGAATTCATTTTGGAGTCACTGGGAAACTTTCGTCTGCTGACATTGAGACTTGTAAGTAAAAGTTCAATTTGATCAGCTTTGAACAAATCTCTTTGATAACAGATTCATAAAATACACATGTACTTTTTCCATGCGTATCAGATCTTCTGGAAAAGTCACGCGTCACTTTCCAGCTCAAGGCTGAGAGAGACTACCACATCTTCTACCAGATCCTGTCCCAAAAGAAACCTGAACTGCTAGGTGAGTAATAGAACACTGAACACTATATCTCTCAATTAGAGGTTGACCGATTATGATTTTTCAACACCGATACCAATTATTGGAGGGCCAAAAAAAGACGATACCGATTAATCGGCCGATTTATATATTTATATATATATATAATAATGACAACTACAACAATACTTAATGAACACTTTTATTTGAACTACTTTAACAAATAAATAATGAAACATGTTCAATTTGGTTTAAATAATGCAAAAACAAAGTGTTGGAGAAGAAAGTAAAAGTGCAATATGTGCCATGTAAGAAAGCTAATGTTTAAGTTCGGAACATATAAAAGCTGGTGGTTCCTTTTAACATGAGTCTTCAATATTCCCAGGTAAGAACTTTTAGGTTGTAGTTATTATAAGAATTATTGGACTATTTCTCTCTATATCATTTTTATTTCATATACCTTTGACTATTGGATGTTCTTATAGGCACTATAGTATTGCCAGCCTAATCTCGGGAGTTGATAGGCTTGAAGGCATAAACAGCGTAATGCTTGAGGCACAGCGAAGAGCTGCTGGCAAATGCAGGAAAGTGCTGTTTGAATGAATGCTTACGAGCCTGCTGCTGCCTACCACCGCTCAGTCAGACTGCTCTATCAAATATCAAATCATAGACTTAATTATAATATAATAACACACAGAAACACGAGCCTTAGGTCATTAATATGGTCAAATCTGGAAACTATCATTTCGAAAACAAATGTTTATTCTTTCAGTGAAATACGGATCCATTCTGTATTTTATCTAATGGGTGGCATCCCTAAGTCTAAATATTGTTGTTACATTGCACAATCTTCAATGTTATGTCATAATTATGTAAAATTCTGACAAATGAATTACGGTCTTTGTTGAGAAGAAATAGTCTTCACAGTTCGCAACGAGCCAGGCAGCCCAAACTGCTGCATATACCCTGACTCTGTTCCACAGAACGCAAGAGAAGTGACAATTTCCCTAGTTAAAATAAATTCATGTTAGCAGGCAATATTAACTAAATATGCAGGTTTAGAAATATATACTTGTGTATTGATTTTAAGAAAGGCATTGATGTTTATGGTTAGGTAGGATGTGATACGATGATAAATTAACAGGCACCGCATCAATTATATGCAACGCAGGACAAACTAGATAAACTAGTAATATCCTCAACCATGTATAGTTAACTAGTGATTATGTTAAGATTGATTGTTTTTATAAGATGCGTTTAATGTTAGCTAGCACCTTACATTGGGTCCTTGCTGCACTCGCATAACAGGTAGTCAGCCTGCCACGCAGTCTCCTCGTGGAGTGCAATGTAATCGGCCATAATCGGTGTCCCAAAAAAAATGCCGATTACCGATTGTTATAAAAACTTGAAATCGGCCTTAATTAATCGGCCATTCCGATTAATCGGTCGACCTCTACTCTCAACCTCGGGTCTGTGGACCAGCACCAGTCCTTGGAATGTAACTGATCGTTGTCAGTAAATTAGCTGCTACAGTTACAAAAAAGATTGAGAAACACTGTATAATAAACAGTACCATAGACATACTACACATTCAACTGTGCTGTTCAAATCTTTTCAGAGATGCTCCTCATCACCAGCAATCCCTATGACTACGCCTTCATCTCCCAAGGAGAGATTAAAGTAACTTCCATTGATGATTCTGATGAGCTAATGGCTACTGATGTAAGTCAATTTTCATGTCAATTTCCATTCATCTCTCCTTGCTCATCTGTCCAACTTTCTATCCAATGCAAAAAAAATTGTATTTTATTCTGAACTAGGATGCCTTTAATGTGCTGGGCTTCTCTCAAGAAGAGATTAATGGCATTTACAAGCTGACTGGGGCCATAATGCACTACGGCAACATGAAGTTTAAGAACAAGCAGAGGGAGGAGCAAGCAGAATCTGATGGCACTGAGGGTGAGGATTTAAAACCTCTCACTTTAATATATAGTAATCTATATATATATATACTTAATGATAGTATAATAGGTACTTATGATAGATATATAGTAATCTATATATATATATACTTAATGATAGTATAATAGGTACTTATGATAGATATATAGTAATCTTTTGAAAAATCTGACGGTCAGAATGCCGCCGCCTACATCCATAAAACCATAAATCCTTTCCAGATGTTGACAAAGTCGCATATCTGATGTGCCTGAACTCTGCGGACCTAGTCAAGGGGCTGTGTCACCCGAGGGTCAAAGTAGGAAATGAATGGGTCACCAAAGGTCAGAGTGTCGACCAAGTGAGTCTAAAAAAAAAAAAAAGTTGTACATTTCCAGGAGCTAATAATTGTGAGTATAAAACTTCTGTTTAGAGTTGCTAATATTTTAATGAGTGATTCCCCCATTGAGCAGGATGTTTAGTCCAGGACTAGGCCTAATCTGTGTCTGGGAAATTGTCCCAATTCGTTCATGTTGAACCTATGTTTCAGTCATTTTTTCCCTCAATATTTTGTAGGTGTACTACTCTATCGGTGCACTGTCAAAGAAAATTTACGAGAACATGTTCCTGTGGATGGTGATAAGAATCAACCTTACTCTGGACACTAAGAACGCTCGGCAGCACTACATTGGTGTGCTGGACATTGCTGGCTTTGAGATCTTTGATGTGAGTGTTTCACGGTCTAACGCACTGCGACGCAGTGCTTGAGGTGTCACTACAGACACGGGTTCGATCCCAGGCATGTGTCACAACCGTCCATGAACGGGAGTCCCGGGTTACGGGAGGGTTTGGCCGGGGGGGGGGGGACTTTACTTGGCTCATTGCGCTGAAGCGACTCCTTTTGGAGAATGCATGACTCGACCTTCACCTCTCCCAAGCCCCTCGGGGAATTGCAGCGATGAGACAAGATCGCAATTGGATATCACAAAATTGGGGAGAAAATGGGGGTAAATTACAACAACAACAACAAAAAGGGGAAAAAAAAGAACACATCATAAAATAATTTATCTAAAACAAAATAAAGTAACTGTGAACTTCTATTCCAGTTCAACACCTTTGAGCAGCTGTGCATCAACTTCACTAATGAGAAGCTGCAGCAGTTCTTCAACCACCACATGTTTGTGCTGGAGCAGGAAGAGTATAAGAAAGAGGGCATCGTCTGGGAGTTCATTGACTTTGGCATGGACTTGGCTGCCTGCATTGACCTCATTGAAAGGGTTGGTGTCTTCAGTTTTGTAGTAGTTTATATAAAGTGTCCCGAGTTATCTTTGAGATTTCAAACAAAATGAGCATCACAAGGGAAATCTTCATAGACAAATGATTCTGATATTAATTCACTATGCTTTTCTCTTAGTACTAATTGATTTTCATTCCTTCCACCAGCCCATGGGTATCATGTCCATCCTTGAAGAGGAGTGCATGTTCCCCAAGGCCAGTGATTCTACATTCAAGGCCAAGCTGTATGACACCCATCTGGGTAAAAATGCATGCTTCCAGAAGCCCAAGATTGTTAAGGGAAGACCGGAAGCCCATTTCTCCCTGGTTCACTATGCTGGCACTGTTGACTACAACATTGGTAACTGGCTGGTGAAGAACAAGGACCCGCTGAATGAGACTGTGGTCGGACTGTTCCAGAAGTCAAGTCTTAAGTTCTTGTCCAATCTCTTTGCAAGCTACGCTGGTGCAGAAGGAGGTACTATATGTTTCTATCTGCAAAGACAACAAACCACTTAAAGTGTATAACATTTGACATGACAGAACAGAGGAGCGGCAAGTAGCCTTGCAGTTAGAGTGTTGGGGCAGTTAAAGAAAGGTTACATGTTCGAATACCTGAACCGACATGGAGCAAGGCACTTAAAACTAATTTACTCCAAAACATTTCACTGCACCTATCTGGTGTATGTGACAATAACATGTATATTTTAATTGTTATGTGGTTATCAGGTGAAGACAATAACAACATGTATAATCTAATTGTTATGTGGTTATCAGGTGAAGACAATAACAACATGTATAATCTAATTGTTATGTGGTTATCAGGTGAAGACAATAACAACATGTATAATCTAATTGTTATGTGGTTATCAGGTGAAGACAAAGCAGCAGGAGGTAAGAAGAAGAAAGGCTCTTCCTTCCAGACTGTGTCTGCACTGCACAGGGTAGATCTGACATGAAATCAATCTAGCTTTTTACACACACACAGCACACGATATTACATTACGTTTGAGATGTCAGTGTGCTGTGGATTGGATTGTTAGCATTCAATGCCGTTGTGACTCCGTGAGGTACTCGTGAGACTCAATTCGCCAACGGAGATTTTCTACATGTGTTGTACTCACAGGAGAACCTGGGTAAACTCATGACCAACTTGAGGTCTACTCACCCCCACTTTGTGCGTTGCCTCATCCCCAACGAGACCAAGACTCCTGGGGCCATGGAGAATCCTCTGGTCATGCACCAGCTGCGCTGCAACGGTGTGCTGGAAGGCATCAGGATCTGCAGAAAGGGCTTCCCCAATAGGATCCTGTATGCTGATTTCAAACAAAGGTAAAACATTTTTTTTTTTGAAATAATGTTATACATTTTCTTTCTAACAGGAAAGGAGGGTCTTTTGAGTCCCTTTGACAATTTAAGTAGAAATTGTTTTAATATAGGACCACATGGAAAATTTTATAAATCAGCTTTGTAAAACAATTTCTGAAGCTGTGCATCCTATGCGACCTCTCGGAAGATTTTTAACCCACTTGATAGCAAAATGAATCCAAATTTTCACAAATCATTGTAAAGCCCTAGCTATTTTTTGTTGCTTTGACAAAGTAATATCTGAAGATTATTATTTATTTAATGTGATTAGGGATTCATAACAAAATGTATTTAAATATATATCCCTAATTTTAAAGGTCAACCCTGTTACGTGAAATGAACTGAAACTATTCCTTAAAAATGAAAAAAACAAAACGCGATCAATCCAATAGTCAAATCATAGTGTAAAAGTAGACGAGCTCTATGAGCTCTATGAGCTCTATGTTCGACTCTTTTTGGTCATTTTCTGATGTTTCGTGGTGCAAAACTGAGTGGGTGGAGCACATCATGTCAACACTGTTAGCCATAGATAGACAGGCTAGAAATGCCACTCCCTGTTGCACACAATAAGCTTGTGCATTCCAGGTGACTACGTCATGAAGCTGGTTGAGAGAATGCCAAGAGTGTGCAAAGCTGTCATCAAGACAAAGGGTTGCTACTATCTCAAACATAAAATATATTTTGATTTGTTTAACACTTTTTTGGTTACTACATGATTCCATGTTTTATTTCATAGTTTTGATGTAGAAAATAGTAAAAATAAAGAAAAACCCTAGAATGAGTAGGTGTGTCCAAACTTTTTGACTTGTAATATATATTGAAGATAATTGTTTGGCGATTTTAATTCAGGTATCGCATCCTCAATCCAAATGCTATCCCTGAGGGTCAGTTCATTGACAACGTGAAGGCGGCAGAAAAACTGCTGGGCTCTCTGGACATTGACCACACCCAGTACAGGTTAGGACACACTAAGGTAAGTTCTCTAAATAGATGGGAGGCAATATGGCCTGTTGAATCAGGAGGGAAAGATAGGAGCAAATAAAGGGTCCTCCACTATCACCAAAACCAGGGCCAAACTGAGAATTGCCCATAGAGTTGATCTAGACAACTGTTGCAATGGCCACTTTTATGACAGAATGGCCAGCGGCATTGAGCATTGATCTATTTTAAAGAAGTCAATTAGGTTTTCTTATATTTCCATGAGTGTGTTATTGGAAGTTGGTAAATAAACTGAAAAAGGTTCACACTAGCACCTACTGAGCTAGAATGCATAATCTAGAAGTATAAAAACAACATGGTTGGTGATTTACTGCCACCTGCTGCTCAGGAGGATAATTAATTGGCTGACCCCTCCAGCTGATCTGAATGGAATTCTGTTATCCGTCCTTTACCATATACACAGTAAAATCATTGATGTGTACTGCATATATACACACATCCACCCACCCACCTTTATATGTCTCTGTATATCTATATTAGGTGTTCTTCAAGGCTGGCCTCCTGGGTACCCTTGAGGAGATGAGAGATGACCGTCTCGCTCTCATCATCACTGGCATGCAGGCCCGATCACGTGGTCTACTTGCCAGGATCGAGTTCCAGAAAATTGTTGACCGCAGGTTGGAAAAACAATAGATAAGAACTTCTTGCAGACAATATGGTGGAGGTGGAAAGGGTTGTATAACAAGCTAACTTCATAACAATTCACAGGGATGCCTTGCTTGTGATCCAATGGAACATTCGTGCATTCATGGGTGTCAAGAATTGGCCCTGGATGAAGATGTTCTTTAAGATCAAACCTCTGCTGGTTTCAGCAGAGACTGAGAAAGAGATGGCCAACATGAAGGAAGAATTCCTGAAGCTTAAAGAGCTTTTTGCTAAAACGGACGCTCGTAGAAAGGAGCTGGAAGAGAAGATGGTCTCCCTTCTCCAAGAGAAGAATGACCTGCAAATGGCAGTCCTATCTGTGAGTAAAAGCCACATTGTACGCTACTTTGATGTAACTTTAACTGCACTAGTCCCTTTGCTGCAGTCCCATCCTTTGTAAAAATGGCCTTTCGAGTTCTTAGCATGACTGAGGCCCAATCCCAAACCAGCCTTAACTCATTTGAAGGTTAATTTGCTGCCACACTTATTAAAGGCAAAACTCAAAGGGGTGAATTCCAGAGCGGCGTGGATATCAATAAACCCGATCAACTACAGGACACATTCGTGACTTCAATGATGCAATTTAAGGAAAAAAGTACAATAATGAAAATGTATTTTATAAATTCTTTGAAGATATAACAAGATACAAGATTAACAAAATCAAAAACTCAATAACAGTTAAAAATGAGGTCTTCAATCTGCTGAACGTTAGACTGCTAAAAGTTAAAAAAAATTCATTTTGTTACATGTTTCACACCTCAAAGAAAAAGACAAACAAATGCATGTGTCATATCATTAGGCAAGACTTACTTCATACTTCATATGAAATACTTCATATGAAATTGGGCCAAGTCCAAACATATTCCGATGCATGTTGGGATAGCACTTTTCCCTGGAGCCTACAGAGGTGCTGGTCTCTAATTAGCCCCTACCCCCTTTGATAATTTTCACTCCCTCAGCTTTGTGACACCAGTGAATATGACAGAAGCAAACCGAGGGTTGAGGGGAAGGGACTGGTTTGGGATTCTATGTGAATATGGCGGAGACACTTGTGAACGTGCAAATCAAGGGCTTACGGGAAGGGATTGGTTTGGGATTCAGGAAGAGACATGGAAAAACAAAAGAGAGGGATGAGACATGATTTGATAAATCGATGTCATACAATTAATTAATACAGAATATTTTACAACCAACCAAATTTCAGAAATTTGAAGGACTTGATATATACTAAACTATAGTTTGTTAACAAGATATTTGTGGAGTGGTTAAAAAACGAGTTTTAATGACTCCAGCCTAAGTGTATGTAAACTTCCGACTTTAACTGCATATATTAAAACCACACCTAGTAAACCCTAAATACATAACACACTAGAAACTGAGGAGCCATACAAACATGCCAGACTATCATAGATCGGCATAAGATATCAACAATAACTACTTTCATAAGATAATGTAGTGACCTTCACCCAACACCTAGCAACCTCGTCAACCTCTTGCCATAATGGCTAAAATGTTGTGTTACTAGTTACTGGCATTGTTGCTGTAATCCCGTTACCTTGCGTTTGTTGTCTATGGAGGTGGTGAGGTCCTGTCTCTGACACTCTGCCTCGGGCCCAGCTCAGAGCTGCCTCGAACACCACCTCCTCCTTGGCGTTGAGGGTCTCTGTATGTAAACTTCCGACTTTAACTGCACTTGCAATATTTTGACACGTTGACAGTCAGAAGACACTCTAGGTGACGCTGAAGAGAGATGCGAGGGGCTGATCAAGAATAAGATCCAGCTTGAGGCCAAAGCCAAAGAGCTGACAGAGAGACTGGAGGATGAGGAGGAGATGAATTCAGAGCTGACCGCTAAGAAAAGGAAGCTGGAGGATGAGTGCTCAGAACTCAAGAAGGACATTGATGACCTGGAGCTCACTCTGGCTAAAGTGGAGAAGGAGAAGCACGCCACAGAGAACAAGGTCAAAGTTTATTTTCATTCTTGGGTTGTTTAAAAACTCCAAATAATTGGTGTGGATGAAAGTGTAATGACACAAGAGTGTTTCTTTAGGTTAAAAACCTGACTGAGGAGATGGCAGCTCTGGACGAAATCATTGCCAAGCTGACCAAAGAGAAGAAGGCGCTGCAGGAGGCTCATCAGCAAACGTTGGATGACCTGCAGAGTGAGGAGGACAAAGTCAACACGCTGACCAAGGCCAAAGCCAAACTGGAACAGCAAGTTGATGACGTGAGTATCGAATTAGTATCGATAGATATTACAACATAATTAGTCATATCCTAAAAAATAGGATACAGTAAATGGTTTACGCCTAAAATTGTTTGATATATCCTTTATCAGCTTGAAGGGTCTCTGGAGCAAGAGAAGAAGGTGAGGATGGACCTTGAGAGAGCAAAGAGAAAGCTGGAGGGAGATTTGAAGTTGACCCAGGAGAGCCTAATGGACCTGGAGAACGACAAGCAGCAGATGGAGGAGAGGATGAAGAAGTAAGATCACAAATAAATTGAACTGTTTACATACTAATATTATTGTATAGCCGAAAAGTTCACAACTCCCAAAAATCATACAAATATTTCAAATAAGCCATTGTTTTTTTAACTCATCAGGAAGGACTTTGAAATGAGCCAACTCAACAGCAAGATTGAGGATGAGCAGGCCATGAGTGCCCAGCTTCAGAAGAAACTGAAGGAGTTGCAGGTATTTCAATATTATCGTTGAAAATATAATCTTTCTGTTAAACTTAATTAATGAACTGCTTTTACCAGAAAAGTTCAATTCTGACCATTTCAGGCCCGCATTGAAGAGCTGGAGGAAGAGCTGGAGGCTGAGAGAGCTGCCCGTGCCAAGGTGGAGAAACAGAGGGCAGACTTGTCCAGAGAGCTGGAAGAGATCAGCGAGAGGCTGGAGGAGGCTGGTGGAGCCACTGCTTCCCAGATTGAGATGAACAAGAAGAGGGAGGCTGAGTTCCAGAAGGTGCGCAGAGACCTTGAAGAGGCTACTCTGCAGCACGAGGCTACTGCTGCCACTCTGAGGAAGAAAAATGCTGACAGTGTAGCTGACCTGGGAGAGCAGATTGACAACCTTCAGAGAGTGAAGCAGAAGCTGGAGAAAGAGAAGAGTGAGCTCAGGCTGGAGCTGGATGATGTGGTCTCCAACATGGAGCAGATTGTCAAGACTAAGGTCAGTGGATTAATCATTATGAAATACAAGCCTTTTCTGAGATCAGATAGATATCGCACATGGCACTGCACATGCTCTTAGTTTCAGAAATATGATCTATGAAGGTTGTGCTGCATTATATTTTAAAAAAAAACATGTTTTCAGACAAACTTGGAGAAAATGTGCCGCACTCTAGAGGACCAGATGAGTGAATACAGGACGAAAGCTGAGGAAGGACAGCGATCCATCAATGATTTCACCATGCAGAAAGCAAAGCTTCAAACTGAGAATGGTATAACAACTTAACATTAACATTCACATAAACAGCTACAATGAATACCCACATCCACAATAAGAATCTAATTGAAATAATCAAAAATCGATGAAAACAGGTGAACTTGCCAGACAACTGGAGGAGAAGGACTCTCTGGTCTCCCAACTGACCAGGGGTAAGCAGTCTAACGTTCAGCAGATTGAAGACCTCAAAAGACAACTGGAGGAGGAAGTCAAGGTATTTATACAATAAATGCAGAATCTGTTATCCAACTACATTCATCCTCCTGCATAACTGCATATTATTTTTTTTAATTTATTTTCCAGGCAAAGAACGCACTTGCCCATGCAGTGCAGTCTGCTCGCCATGACTCAGACCTGCTGAGGGAGCAGTATGAGGAGGAGCAGGAGGCCAAGGCTGAGCTGCAGCGTGGCATGTCCAAGGCCAACGCTGAGGTGGCTCAGTGGAGAACCAAGTATGAAACTGATGCCATCCAGAAGACCGAGGAGCTTGAAGAGGCAAAGTAAGGATGTTCTCTTACTTTCAAGGCCATTCAACCATGGCTGAATGAGCGATACACAAAAGTATATGATGAAAGATACATGAATTACCTGATATACAACCATTATATATATATATATAGAAAAATAAAGTCAGCTGTTCTGAAACGAGTTTCCCATTTATGTCAATCTAGGAAAAAGCTGGCTCAGCGTCTGCAGGATGCAGAGGAAGCTGTGGAAGCTGTTAACGCTAAATGCTCCTCCTTGGAGAAGACTAAACACAGACTCCAGAATGAGATTGAAGATCTCATGGTGGATGTGGAGAGATCCAATGCAGCTGCTGCCGCTCTGGACAAGAAGCAGAGGAATTTCGACAAGGTATTATTATGGGACAGTCTCCTTAACTTTCATTATAATACATGATAATCATATGCTGTTTATTCAAACCATTTACAATACCTGTATGATTATACTAGGTCCTGGCTGAATGGAAGCAGAAGTTTGAGGAGTCTCAGACTGAGCTGGAGAGCTCCCAGAAAGAAGCTAGATCTCTCAGCACTGAGCTCTTTAAACTCAAGAACTCTTATGAGGAGTCTCTGGATCATCTGGAGACCATGAAGAGAGAGAACAAGAACATACAAGGTCAGAGCATCAGTATTATTGGCCTGCATTTCAGGCAATCATTTAAATATTATTAAAGAGATTTGTCATCACAAGATACTGACGTGTAATTCTTTTCCCCACAGAGGAAATTTCTGATCTGACTGAGCAACTTGGTGAGGGAGGAAAGAGCGTCCATGAGCTGGAGAAGATCCGTAAACAGCTGGAGCAGGAGAAGGCTGAGATACAGACTGCCTTAGAGGAAGCTGAGGTGAGACTGGAAGATATTTACTGATAGACACAATTTAGACACAATTTACTGAGGGTAAAGTATTAGAAGACTTTACATACAATGTGTGTTGTGTTGCCATAGGGCTCCCTGGAGCATGAGGAGGGCAAGATCCTGAGAGCACAGCTGGAGTACAACCAGGTCAAAGCTGACATTGAGCGCAAACTGGTGGAGAAGGATGAGGAGATGGAGATGAATAAGAGGAACCAGCAGAGAGTGGTGGATACCCTGCAGAGCTCCCTGGAGTCAGAGACTCGCAGCAGGAATGAAGCTCTCAGGCTGAAGAAGAAGATGGAGGGAGATCTCAATGAGATGGAGATCCAGCTCAGCCAGGCCAATAGGCAGGCAGGAGAGGCCCAGAAGCAACTTAAGGGTCTCCATGCCCATCTGAAGGTAACACTTCCCCAGCATTTAATCCAGGGTTGGGGTCAATTCCAATTGAATTAGAAATACATTTTTACAATAATGACGAATGATAAAAAAAAAAAAAATTGTTAAACAGATCTGGGGTATTTCAGGTACCTCTTTCTAACAAAACAAAAATTCTCTCCACAGGATTCTCAACTGCAGCTGGATGATGCTCTACGTGGTGGTGATGACCTGAAGGAGAACATTGCCATTGTGGAGAGACGCAACAACCTGATGCAGGCTGAACTGGATGAGCTGAGGTCCCTGGTAGAACAGACTGAGAGAGCCCGCAAACTGGCCGAGCAGGAACTGATGGATGTCAGTGAGAGAGTTCAGCTACTGCACTCTCAGGTAAGGCATTGATAGACAACAATAGATAGCCTTATTAAATATACACAACTTGAAAATGTTGAAGATAATATGAAAGTAATTCCTCAAACATATGTGTAGAACACCAGCCTGCTGAGCCAGAAGAAGAAGCTAGAGGGTGACACATCCCAGCTTTCGACTGAAGTGGAAGAGGCTGTGCAGGAATGCAGAAATGCTGAGGAGAAGGCCAAGAAAGCCATTACTGATGCTGCCATGATGGCAGAGGAGCTGAAGAAGGAGCAAGACACCAGTTCTCACCTGGAGCGCATGAAGAAGAACATGGAGCAGACCATTAAGGACCTGCAGCACCGCCTGGATGAAGCTGAACAAATCGCCATGAAGGGGGGCAAGAAGCAGATCCAGAAGCTGGAGGCCAGAGTAAGTGTTTGAGACAAACCTACCTTCTCTTCTATAAATGAACATAAAACATTTCTAGCTTCAATGTTGAATGTAGTAGTAACAACATAACTGGAAATAGTGTTAACATCCGTCATATCTTTCCAGGTGAGGGAGCTAGAGACTGAAGTGGAAATGGAGCAAAGGAGGGGTGGCGATTCTGTGAAAGGAGTCCGTAAATATGAGAGACGAATCAAGGAACTCACCTACCAGGTACATCAAAGTTGCACTATGAACATGCTCAGAATAAAATGAAGGTTAATATATATGACCCTATTTTTTCCCCCTTGTTTTCTGGTGCAGACTGAGGAAGACCGTAAAAATTTGAGCCGTCTGCAGGACCTGGTGGACAAACTGCAGCTGAAGGTCAAATCCTTCAAGAGAACTGCAGAGGAGGCTGTAAGTACAAAACCTTCCATCATCCAACTGATGCATCTGTCATTTATGAATTGTTACGTTTGCTAGAGACTAAATCATCCATATTTTTCACAGGAGGAACAAGCCAATTCCAATTTGGGCAAATTCCGCAAGATTCAGCATGAACTGGATGAGGCAGAGGAGAGGGCTGATATTGCTGAGTCTCAGGTCAATAAGATGAGAGCCAAGAGTCGGGATGTTGGTTCCAAGGTCAGTAGTTGCTGTTTCAATCTTCAATGAATTATAATTGAATGACTCCCCCATGTAATGTATGGCTGAAGCCTTAACGTTGAATACTTTTAAGGCGTATGATATCCAATAGCCATAATATCATTAACATATGAATATCTACATTTATATTATTAATTTGCGGGCATCCACTGTGTTCTAAAACTATACAAGACAGGATCAACTCTAAATGTAATAGCTTACTGCTAATGGTCCCAATGGTTTCATAGATACATTTCCTATAGAACAAAAAAGGCCACACTTCACATTTAAGATATTTCCATGGTAGTTTTATAAGTAGGTACAGTGTAATAACAGTCAAAGATTATACTTTATACCGGTTGCAGTTTTTTACATTCATTCATTTGATAAACAAATTAAAATTAAAAGACAACTTCAATATTAACTTTGATATTTCAACCTTGTGTCTACCATAGCCTCAAGTCATTTCCTCGATAGCAAATCACTGGAGATTATTATGTTATAGGGTAATTGCCCATAGCATTATAATTACTAGCAATTATACTGCATGTAATAACCACTCCGCAACATTGATATTCATTACATTCTTTGACTTACAGAATTTTGTCTTTAGTAAGAAAATGTACCTACACTGCAAATTCCACTGAAACACTGTACCTTCCTATGTAGCTAATATGGTAATACATGGGATTTAAAGAAACTGGGACCCCAAAAAAAAAGAATGTTACATTGCATTTTTTAAAACACATTTTATGTAATACCTACAATTTAAGAATCAAATGAATCTACTGTTCATTTTACTTTAATTGTTCATTGGACAATATTGCAACTATAAAATGTTTTTGCAAACTTTGAATTGATTACATAGTAGATCTAAGGAGAATCAGGACCATTAACATTAACATAACAGGTTTGTTATCTGTATGGGGTCAACATGATGTTCATAGTTTATAAGTGTATACTACTTACCTGTTGAAGCTTATTGTAATTTTAACTAGAGCACGTCCTATATGGCAATATAAAGGTTTCCCAGTAGGATTACAATGTTCTTATAACCAAGGGCCAGTAACCCAAAGGTTGCTAGATCGAATCCCCGAGCTGACAAGGTAAACATTTGTCGTTCTGCCCCCTGAACAAGGCAGTTAACCCCACTGTTCCTAGGCAGTCATTGTAAATAAGAATTTCTTCTTAAAACTGACTTGCCTAGTTAAATAAAAGGTAAAAAAAAATGTAAAATATATATTAAAAAAATCTATCTTCTCTTGTCACAGAAAGGAAAGGATGAGGAGTGAGGCCAAGAGTTGTGACTCTGCTCCCAGGTCAGTTGCTTTGGTTATAATTTGCACACTTCCTGGTTTCAGTGGTCACTTACTACGCAATGGCAAGCAACACTGTTTTAATTGAAAATGTTTATTGTAATAATGACTAGTTGAAAAGCAATAGCCAAATGTATTTAATATTAATTTACTTATTTGATTTGACATCATTGCACCTTTAAAAGTGTTGTAAAATCTTTATTAATTTGGTAGTTGGTGTAATGTCAGGTCCATTACATTAGTGTTTTAGTACATGATATTTAGTGTATTCCATACCTTAATAAACACTCATTGGAGTTGCCCCATTGTGTAATTTACATTTGAAAACACGCAGTGTATATTGACGCACGGTGCGTCAATCTAAGTTACATAAACAACAAAAAATCCCCATCAAAAATCAGTCAGTTTAAACTAGAGATTCGTCTCAATCCACCGCATCCGCCAGTGTCACACTTCCACATCTGCGGTAGAAAGGTGGCAGAGCTAGAGCGGTGTTTGTCAGCCCATAAAACATCCTGAAAAATGTGCCTTTTCGCGAAAACGTCTGTAGCGTCCAGTTTGACCTACGAACTATTATGACCACTATATGGACAGGGGTGGTGTTCTCTGTTTTACTCTACGACCCTCAGAAGTGTCACGGGACTTGTCTGAAGGTATCCAGTTTTTTTTTTTTTAACTAATGGAAGTATGAAAGTAGCTTTGTGCCTACACCAAAAATGTGTTTAAATATGTGTAAAAAAACAAAAATTATATATTTTTTTTATATCTCCTAGATTTAGGCTAAGCAACACCCCCCCCCCCCCCCCCACCCCACCCCCACAACGTCTTACACTAAAGAAACACAAATGTTTTCAGAATATACAGTGGTTAATGTTTGTAACGTTTATCCATCTCCTGTCACAGAAAGGACATGATGAAGAGTGAAGCTCTCAGACGGACCTTTCTGATAATCTCCTGACTGTAGTGCTTTAGTTTCTCTCTATTCTCCATGTAACATGAGCCGAATAAAGAATAAAGTCATTTGTAATTGCATCTCTGTGTTTTGCTCTGTATGCTTGTAATCAACCATGTTAAAGAAGATGTGATGTGAACAAATATGTATCTATACATTGTCTTGAACACTCTTGTAACCCTTTCTGTGTGATTATAATTTAGCCTCCACATCTGCATCATCCTAAATGCACATACAATTTAGACTACTGTATTCAAGAAGTGTCTTATTGACAGCCTCGAATACAGATAACAACATATTTCTATGAATATATTCTGTTGAAATCCATTTCAGTAAAGCATCCAGTCACAGAACAAAAATATAAAACGCAACATGTAAAGTGTTGGTCCCGTGTTTCATGAGCTGATATAAAAGATCCCAGAAATGTTCCATACACACAAAAAGCTTATTTCTTAAAATGTTGTGCACAAATTTGTTTCCATCCCTGTTAGTGAGCATTTCTCCTTTGCCAGGATAATCCATCCACCTGACAGGTGTGGCATTTCAAGAAGCTGATTAAACCACATGACCATTACACAGGTGCACCTTGTGCTGGGGGACAATAAAAGGCCACTCTAAAATGTGCAGTTTTGTCACATAACACAATGCCACAGATGTCTCAAGTTTTGAGGGAGCGTACAATTGGCATGCTGACTGCAGGAACGTCCACGAGAGCTGTTATATGAACTGTAGCTCAGAAAAATATTTAATCCAGATTCATCTTATTTAAAGCTCGACCAATACGTTTGAGTAACAGAATACAGTGACAATAGATGGAACAATTACAGAAAGAGGAACATATTACAGCAAATAGAAATGACCAAAGTAGTGCAGTGGCATGAACAGAGTACAGATCATGTACTGATCAAAACAAGATGAAGTGTTTTACATACTTAGAAAACTGTTAACGGGAGTCCAAAGATTAGAAGACACGTAGACAACAATCAGATCATTTGAAATCATCTGATGTACAGACGTAGTGGGAAGAAGGAAGTTGAAATCATCTGATGTACAGACGTAGTGGGAAGAAGGAAGTTGAAATCATCTGATGTACAGACGTAGTGGGAAGAAGGAAGTTGAAATCATCTGATGTACAGACGTAGTGGGAAGAAGGAAGTTGAAATCATCTGATGTACAGACGTAGTGGGAAGAAGGAAGTTGAAATCATCTGATGTACAGACGTAGTGGGAAGAAGGAAGTTGAAATCATCTGATGTACAGACGTAGTGGGAAGAAGGAAGTTGAAATCATCTGATGTACAGACGTAGTGGGAAGAAGGAAGTTGAAATCATCTGATGTACAGACGTAGTGGGAAGAAGGAAGTTGAAATCATCTGATGTACAGACGTAGTGGGAAGAAGGAAGTTGAAATCATCTGATGTACAGACGTAGTGGGAAGAAGGAAGTTGAAATCATCTGATGTACAGACGTAGTGGGAAGAAGGAAGTTGAAATCATCTGATGTACAGACGTAGTGGGAAGAAGGAAGTTGAAATCATCTGATGTACAGACGTAGTGGGAAGAAGGAAGTTGAAAGCATCTGATGTACAGACGTAGTGGGAAGAAGGAAGTTGAAAGCAAAAGGAATCAGATGAAAGAGATGAAATGTAACATCAGATTGAAAAAACTAAAAAGCTCAGGGAATCGTACAGATACGCTGGTTTAAAAGTTACCTTTCAAATCCAATAAATATCTTACATTCTACGGTTAAATTCCAGATTAAAAACGTCAGATGAAAATAAAACGTGCAATTATGCTTCCTGCCACAATGCTCTTAACGCAGCATGATGCAAGCAACATTTTTTATTTTACCCAGCGCATCTGTACGTTCATGGTATCAAAAGACAGAAATGAAAGACATTTAGCAGAACAGCTTAATAGATAGAGATACATTTTAAAGCGTCATCAAATACCTTATTTGCTTTGGCTGTCAGTTACAGTCTCTTCAGGTATGTTGGGGTGGGTAAATCCTGAAGGCCAGTTGAGATGATGAGAGGCATCATTTTCATAACCTAAGCACAAACGATAACCGAGTTTGTCAACAGCATGACACACGTGGTGCATGCAAAGAAGATACAAGGGGCAGTATTCAGAACAGAACAGAATATACAGCCAGATGATCTGGAATATGTTTCCTGACTTCCTCCACCCACTGCAAGGCCAACAGTATGGCCGTCAGCTCCGCCGTATATATACAGCCAGAATGAATATTAATGAGTCTCAAATATTCATGAGTGTTCAAGGAGGGCTTGACCCTTTTCCAGAACGCAACACACTGACGTCACGCACAGACGCGCGCGACTCTTGGTGGCAGTAAGAAAAAGACATCGTCATCTGCCGTCCATTCAACATAGCCTAGATTTAAGTTATTACTTCTAAACAAAATAACTTTTGGAGGTTTCTCATACGCTTACAATGATATTTTGATTCTTGCTTGTTAACAGTCGCTAAGATTATATTTGGTTGTGATCTTCGCAAAGTAACTATTTTGGATGCAGCAATTGTTAGCTAGAATGCTAACGCTCGCTGATATAGGTTGTAGACAAAGCTAGCCAAAAGAAGTTTAAGTGTTTTTTTTTTTTCAAGTATAATGCAGTTGATTTGCGATGATGACACAAACATTGTATTAAACATGGACCAGTGATATTAAGCGAAACGTTCATACGAGCTTTAAAATTCAATTAAAATCTAAAAGTAGTGTGAAATGCACTCATTAGAAACATGTAAATAGAGGCTTTATTTGCTGGCGTTCTATAAGAACTGCCCCTTGTTCTGCCAACAACTTGAGCACATCGCTCTCGTACGGTAATGTTTATAAACACAGAAAGGTGTCTATAGGGTTTGATTCAGAACCGGCCATTTTCTTTTAAACAGCTCAGCTAGTTAGCGAAATGCTAATTCGCAATGCTAGCTAGCTAACGTTAGCTAGACTCTGGAGCTCATGTGGACACATAGGCTTCAGGAGCCAGCGGGTTAGATATGATTCCCCGATGGGCAACAACAACTGGCTACTAGATCATTTTCAGCCAAATACTGTATGTTCAACTCATAGCTAGTTTATCCACTGACCACCGCATTTAGGAGGATGGCTAATTACTGAAATGCAGCTAGCTACATCACTGGCCAGGCAGTAGCCACTAACTAATCTTCGACAAAATGTCCTATTCTTTGATACATATGTGTTAACTTGCTCATATCAAGCAACACATCAGCAAACCGTTCGTGGAAAGATTAAAAATAACAATATGTGGGCTGAGATCATTTTTTTTGAATGATCAGACAGTGAAACTAAAATATACTGAATAAAAATATAAACACAACATGCAACAATTTCAAAGATTTTTCAGACTTAGAGTTCACATAAGGAAATCAGTCAATTGAAAAAACAATTCATTGGGCCCTAATCAGAAAACCAGTCAGTATCTGGTGTGACCACCGTTTTCCTCATGCAGCGCGACACATCTCCTTCACATAGAGTTGATCAGGCTGTTGATTGTGGCCTGTGGAAGGTTGTCCCACTCCTCTTCAATGGCTGTGTGAAGTTGTTGGATATTGGCTGGAACTGGAACATACTGTCGTACACATCGATCCAGAGCATCCCAAACATGCTCAATGGGTGACATGTCTGGTGAGTATGCAGGACATTTTCAGCTTCCAGGAATTCTGAACAGATCCTTGTGACATGGGGTCGTGCATTATCATACTGAAACATGAGGTGATGGAGGAGGATGAACGGCACGACAACGGGCCTCAGGATCTCATCACGGTATCTCTGTACATTCGAATTGCCGTAGATTAAATGCAATTGTGTTTGTTGTCCGTAGTTTAACCCCACCGCCACCATGGAGCACTCTGTCTACAACATTGACATCAGCAAACCGCTCGCCCACACGACGCCATACACGTTGTCTGCGGTTGTGAGGCCGGTTGGACGTACTGCCAAATTATCTAAAACGACGTTGGAGGCGGCTTATGGTAGAGAAATGAACATTTAATTCTCTGGCAACAGCTCTGGTGGACATTCCTGCAGTCAGCATGCCAATTGTACGCTCCCTCAAAACTTGACACATCTGTGGCGTTGTGTTGTGTGACAAAACTGCACATTCTAGAGTGGCCTTTTATTGTCCCCCCGGCACAAGGTGCACCTGTGTAATGATCATGCTGTTTAACCAGCTTCTTGATATGCCACACCTGTCAGGTGGATGGATTATCTTGGCAAAGCAGAAATGCTCAATAACAGAGATGTTAACAAATTTGAGCACAATTTCAGAGAAATAAGCTTTTTGTGCGTATGGACATTTCTGGGGTTTATTTAATTTATTTCTGGACTTTCTTTTATTTCAATTCATGATACATGGGACCAACACTGTACACGTTGCGTTTATATTTTAGTTCAGGATAGCTATCTAGTGAGGCTTTTCATTTATTACCCAATTAATTTGGTAAAGCTGGGTTTTCCAACACGTGCAGTCGTTGATGTCTACTCATGCCGGCGCCACGAGTTAGCTTAACAGGCGGCTCTGTAGATGACCTGCTGATCCCATCGTTAACCTATGGTGCCTTCAAGACAACTGGGAACTCGGAAATAACTGAAGTCAAATCATGATCTTCAGATCTAAAAGTCGGAGCTCTAGAAAGAGTTGGATGACAGTTCAAGCCAATTTTTCCCAGTCGGAAGGTATCGAAGTTGGAGATTTCCCAGTTCCCATTTTGTTTTGAACACGGCACTCGTCTGTAGGGCATAATGTGTGAGGTCGCACACTCAAAAAGGCTCAACTAATCACCCGACGGGTTTCGATGTTAAGACTCGTGAATATTCATGAAATTATCCCCATCTCCTCGCCTTCCTACACAATGACATTAAGCTTCCAGGGACGACGAGCGTTTTAGCTTTCAGTTTATTCCAAGATCTATAGGACAAGTAGTGTAAATCTAACACAGTCATGAAGGCAGGACCCACTCGTTTCATTCATACTGACAAACAGGAAATGCCAACATAATGGATAATTGCAGAGCCTCAGTCAGGATGTTCATTTTCGAGCTCACAAACTACATTCCTTTACTGTGATGATCATTCTTGTATTCATTCTTGTCTCTCACTTTTGTCTCACATGATCTATTCAGCTCTTCGTGTGTCCTGTTCCCAGAGATCAACCAAGCTGATTCGCTCTTCCTGTGAGGAGAGTTTAGAGTTAAAGAACACCCCACTACAGATACACGTGTATCTTTATTCATTGTCTCTCACAAAAGTCCTGCAGATTGAACTAGGCCTGTCGTCACTATTTAGACATTAAGATCACATACTGTATGCATTTATTTGCCTGTTGTCTTTGTGGGTTTTGTCTTACACAGTCTTGTCAGGGCGGCAGGTAGCCTAGCGGTTAAAAGCATTGGGCCAGTAACCAAACAGTTACTGGTTGAAATCCCAGAGCAGACCGGGTGAAAAGTTGGTCGATGTGCTCTTGAGCAAGGCACTTAATCGTAGTTCCTCCTGTAAATTGCTCTGGCTAATTGACTTAAATGTAATGTAAATGTCTTGCTACATCGGTGAACAGGGTGGGATCCTTTCGATGTAGCTATGGGTCCCGGGCACACAAATTCTCCTAGAGAGACGAGAGGTCTACATCAGAGGCCCAGGCTTTTGGCATAGATGGTAAAGCTTTCATTTCTGGACTGCAACATTGTAAGATTGTGCCCTCCACAGCACTTGATATACGTTGATTGGTAGGTTACATTATATTTAGATATTTCAAATATTACCTTAGACACCTTTGCTGTTTGTCACCGTACTCAATAAATGGTGAAACACTATTTGTGATGGTCTTTGCTTGTATCTACAGTGCCTTCTGAAAGTATTTAGACCCCTTGACTTTTTCCACATTTTATGTTATAGCCTTATTCTAAAATTGATTAAATCATTTTTTCCCCCTCATCAATCTACCCACAATACCCTATAATGTTACAGCAAAAACAGGTTTTGGGATATTTTTTGCTCCGTTCATCTTTGCCTCAATCCTGACTAGTCTCCCAGTCCCTGCCGCTGAAAAACATCCCCACAGCCTGATGTTGCCACCACCATGCTTCACCGTAGAGATGATTCCAGATTTCCACAAGACGTGACGCTTGGAATTCAAGCCAAAGAATTTAATCTTGGTTTCATCAGACCAGAGAATGTTGTTTCTCATGGTCTGAGAGTCCTTTAGGTGCCTTTTGGCAAACTCCATGTGGGCTGTCATGTGCCTTTTACTGAGGAGTGGCTTCCGTCTGGCCAATCTACCATAAAGGCCTGGTTGGTGGAGTGCTGCAGAGATGGTTGTCCTTCTGGAAGGTTCTCCCATCTCCACAGAGGAACTCTGGAGCTCTGTCAGAGTGACCATCGGGTTCTTGGTCACCTCCCTGACAGTTTGCGCTGTTCTGTGAAGGGAGTAGTACACAGGCCTTTGTTTCTGGCCATTTTGAGCCTGTAATCGAACCCACAAATGCTGATGCTCCAGATAATCAACTAGTCTAAAGAAGGCCAGTTTTATTGCTTCTTTAAATCAGAACAACAGTTTTCAGCTGTTCTAACATAATTGCAAAAGGGTTTTCTAATGATCAATTAGCCTTTTAAAATGATAAACTTGGATTAGCTAACACATGCCATTGGAACACAGGAGTGATGGTTGCTGATAATGGGCCTCTGTACACCTATGTAGATATTCCATTAGAAATCAGCCGTTTCCAGTTACAATAGTAATTTATACATTAAAGTCTACACTGTATTTGTGATCAATTTGATGTTATTTTAATGGACAAAAAATGTGCTTCTGTTTCAAAAATAAGGACATTTCTAAGTGACCCCAAAAGATTTTAACCCACTTGAACCCAACATTTCTCTGAGTTGTCGCCATCATTGTAAAGCCCTATTTATTTTTGTTGCTTTGACAAAGTCATTTCTGACGATCATTATTTATTTAAAGTGATTAGTGATTCATTTTAAGGTAAACATTTTTTTTTTTTTAAATCCCTCATTTTAAAAGTCAACCCTGTTACTTGAACTGAACTATTTTAACATTTTAATATTCCTTTTTTAAATATTTTTTTTCAAAAAGATTCATTGAACATCCGATAGTCAAATCATAGTGTAAAAGTAGATGAGCTGGGTCCTACTCTTTTTGGTCATGTTCTGATGTTTTGTGGTGGAAAACTGAGCAGGCCGAGCACAACATGTCCAACACTGTTGTTGTTCTTGTGGTGACGCATTGCATTCAATTGCCCTTCCTTGTTGCACACAACAATCCTCCATTTCCCCTGTCTTCTCATGAGGATTTATGGCTGATTTAAGATGAAATCATCAACCCTGTTCATTTATTTGGCACTTAAAAAATTGTCTATTTATTTAATTTAAATGAAAACATGTTTTTTTGGGGGGGATTAAGTTCAACATAAAGCTCTTTATGACAGAATGTTCAAATGAGGTGAAATCAAAATATTTTCTTCAATCTCTGTGGTAACAAACGGAATAATGATCAGACAGACAGACAGACCCATCCAGGGGAAATTCAGTTTCTCTTTATTATAATGTGGCGGACCTTCTGCCATCGACATTTTGTGGAGGCATCTTCCTTTTTTTAGCAATATATTTTGTGACATTTTCCAATTCAAACAAAACATCAGCAACCATGGAAGGTGTGATATCAATGGTATGCTTAAAAAAATAAAATCACATGATTGTCTATTGACTCTGTGTCCAGAGACACAAGATAACACAAATAAAAGCACATTCTAGGATGATACTAGGATCCCAAGTTACAGGAAATACATGTGAATTTGTGTAAAGTCGTGGAGCAGTGACATCTGGAAAAAAGTAAATGTATCAACTACATGGAGTAGCTATTTCATTGACCAAGGCATGTTTCTACAAAGACCAAATCAACCACTGTACTCTCGTCGTTGGACAGGTCAGTTGGAGACACCGACAGTGGGCTGCTTTTGTATCTGTGTTATGAACAGACCTGGGTTCAAGAACTATTCAAAATAATTCTAAATATTTTAGCTGTGCTTGATTGAGCTTGCCTGTTGCAATCAGTAGAAAATCCCTAAATGTTAAAAATTTTTTAATAAAAATACTAAATAATAAAAAAACTGCCCACCTGGCACTCTTAAGCAGCCTTAAGCAAACGCTGAAAAGTATCTGAAGGATTTCGAATAGTATTCGAACCCAGGTCTGGTTTCGATTGCATGTTGCACGGCGGCATCAGTAGTCAGGACCTTAGACCGCTTTCCCCTCCAGTTTTTTAACGACTCCTCTCCCTCCCAGCTTATCGATGAAGACAGAGCTGTCTTTGGCGTCTGACATGTCGTTCACCTGCCACTCAAACTTCAGACCTGTGAAACACACGAGAACACAGCCAGTCAGTCATTTCAATTATTATTATTTTTTTTTTTAAGAAATGGGGCAGTCCCAATCCTCACATATTTTAGTTAGTTTATTGGAGCTGAAAAAAAAAAAGAAAAGTAGATTGTGCTGAAATAGGCAGGTTTCAAACCCCATGCTGCAGTTCTGGAGGACCTGGCGTAGCATGCTAGACCACCCTAGGTCACTAGTCTACAATTTATGTCATTCATCAGGCTCATGAGCGCTAGAATCCGCAGTTGAAACAATAACAAAGTGGACAACCCTTCTCTGTTTTGGTAAAAAGCTGATGGATGGATGGGCCTGGAGAAATGGAACCACTCTAATTCATAGACAGCACTATGTATGCAAGGACTGACCATCCATGATATAAAAATGATAGTTTTATCCATGTTATGAGTCTATACAGTATTTGTTTACATTTATGTTGTTTACAAACATTGGAGTAAAACAATCTTATATTTTGGGTTCTGATGAGGTACGATCAGGGGCGTGTCCAGGGTGTGGCCCAGGGTGGCCAGTCCCTGTCCCCCTGAAATCTGATTGGCCACCCCAGTGCCCCCCCCCCCCCCCCCCCCCCTAGAAATTCTGAGATCTGATAGGTAGTCTCTGAATAGGCACGTATCGACAGCAAGACGCAATCTGGCCGGAGAAAGCACCCAAGCTAGCGCAACAGCACCTCTCTGTCTCAGTATGTGTAGACCATGTATCTGATGCTGTCTGGACAGTGAAACAGCATCTCTCTGATGCTGTCTGGACAGTGAAACAGCTCCTCTCTGTCTCAGTATGTGTAGACCATGTATCTGATGCTGTCTGGACAGTGAAACAGCACCTCTCTGTCTCAGTATGTGTAGACCATGTATCTGATGCTGTCTGGACAGTGAAACAGCACCTCTCTGTCTCAGTATGTGTAGACCAGGTATCTGATGCTGTCTGGACAGTGAAACAGCATCTCTCTGTCTCAGTATGTGTAGATCATGTATCTGATGCTGTCTGGACAGTGAAACAGCACCTCTCTGTCTCAGTATGTGTAGACCATGTATCTGATGCTGTCTGGACAGTGAAACAGCACCTCTCTGTCTCAGTATGTGTAGACCATGTATCTGATGCTGTCTGGACAGTGAAACAGCACCTCTCTGTCTCAGTATGTGTAGACCAGGTATCTGATGCTGTCTGGACAGTGAAACAGCATCTCTCTGATGCTGTCTGGACAGTGAAACAGCACCTCTCTGTCTCAGTATGTGTAGACCATGTATCTGATGCTGTCTGGACAGTGAAACAGCACCTCTCTGTCTCAGTATGTGTAGACCATGTATCTGATGCTGTCTGGACAGTGAAACAGCACCTCTCTGTCTCAGTATGTGTAGATCATGTATCTGATGTTTACACATACTGAGACAGAGAGGAGCTGTTTGCCACGCTCGGATGCTTCTCTGGTGAAATGGATTCAGCCTCTAGTGAATTGAATGAAAATTATGAAACACGGATGAGAAATAATTGTATAAGTTAGTTGTTTTTTTTTTATTGTAAAATATTTTTGGGGGAAGCCTGGTTTCCCTTGGCATCCATGAATACACACTACTTTGTAGACTGATGGTGTTTGAATAGATGTCCCTTTCTATTGAAATGGCAGGTGTTCGGAGGCTGGACTTATTTTGGAGTAGACGAACGTGCTCAGGTTACCTACTTAACCTGCTTTCTGAAGTGATTTGTTTGACAATCAGATGGAAACATCATGGGAGTTGTTTTTTGTTCATGACACAGTCAAAGATAATACAGTAAATTAGGCTAGATGTCCTTACCATAAAGCCCATCAAAATGGTGCAAGCGTGTGTAAAACTAGGACGTCCCGTTAAAACCGTAGAGACGTAAAATCCTGACCTTGAACGCAAACACTAATAATACTTTTGGAATTGATTTATGATTCATTTGGACAGGGAAACGTACCAAACCTTAAGTTGAAGCATTTAATGCGTTGAACCATCATAATTATATTGAAACAAATCCACCTTGTATCGATTAAAATTCCTCATTTTATGGCCCCCCTAAACTGGGTCTGTGCCCCGATCGGGCCGCCTCATCCGCCCCCCCGAGCCGCCTCATCCGCCCCCCCGGGCCGCCTCATTCACCATACCACTGGGTACGACAGTTGAACTCAGCTCATTAGGCATTTCTAAGTTACATTGTTCAAGAGTCAATAGGTCTGACCTTGTACCACTGCACATGGACTCGGTACTGGTAACCCGTGTATATAGCCCGGTTATCATCGACTAGGTAACCCGTGTATATAGCCCGGTTATCATCGACTAGGTAACCCGTGTATATAGCCAGGTTATCATTATCTACTCGGTAACCCGTGTATATAGCCAGGTTATCATTATCTACTCGGTAACCCGTGTATATAGCCAGGTTATCATTATCTACTAGGTACTGGTAACCCGTGTATATAGCCAGGTTATCATTATCTACTAGGTACTGGTAACCCGTGTATATAGCCAGGTTATCATTATCTACTAGGTACTGGTACCCCGTGTATATAGCCAGGTTATCATTATCTACTAGGTACTGGTAACCCGTGTATATAGCCAGGTTATCATTATCTACTAGGTACTGGTAACCCGTGTATATAGCCAGGTTATCATCTACTAGGTACTGGTACCCCGTGTATATAGCCAGGTTATCATCTACTAGGTACTGGTAACCCGTGTATATAGCCAGGTTATCATCTACTAGGTACTGGTAACCCGTGTATATAGCCAGGTTATCATCTACTCGGTACTGGTAACCCGTGTATATAGCCAGGTTATCATCTACTCGGTACCCCGTGTATATAGCCAGGTTATCATCTACTCGGTACCCCGTGTATATAGCCAGGTTATCATCTACTCGGTACCCCGTGTATATAGCCAGGTTATCATCTACTCGGTACTGGTAACCCGTGTATATAGCCAGGTTATCATCTACTCGGTACCCCGTGTATATAGCCAGGTTATCATCTACTCGGTACCCCGTGTATATAGCCAGGTTATTATCTACTCGGTACCCCGTGTATATAGCCAGGTTATCATCTACTCGGTACCCCGTGTATATAGCCAGGTTATTATCTACTCGGTACCCCGTGTATATAGCCCGGTTATCATTACTCATTGTGTATTAATTATTACTTTTATTATTACGTTTTACTTTTCTATTATTTCTCTATTTTCTTTCTCTCTGTATTGGAAACATTTCACTGTTAGTCCGAAGCATGTGATGAATAACATTTGATTTGAATAATGATTCATCTATAAATCCAACTGTGGATTAAAGCTTAAAGTCACGTAATAGAAGGCGTTTGAAAATTAGAGTATTTTATTGGACAAGCCAGTCTCCCTGTTTCAGTCCATTTTCTTCCATCTGATGCTGGAAAGGTTGAAGGTCGACGTCGCCGCCCTTCCAGCCATCACTGATCCACTTTTCATTTTCCATTGGTTTTGTCTTGTCTTCCTACCACACCTGGTTCCAATCCCATTCATTACATGTTGTGTATTTAACCCTCTGTTCCCCCCCCCCCATGTCCTTGTCGGAGATTGTTTGATTGTATGTGATTGTGCGTGTATTATGTTGATGTGCGACGGGTTTTTGTACCCCACTTTTTTTTGTTATTTTGGACTTTTATATTTTTATTTTTCTTTCAGCATTTATTAAAACAGCATTTATTAAACAACTCCGTTTTATTTTATTTTTAACCAAGTTTGTTCTCCTGCACCTGACTTCCCTGCCACCAACACGCACCCATTACACTTACCTTGGAACTTTGCTTTAATGTATTGCTTTGAGCTGGCGTATTTCATTTTCTTTTTGATTGTTGAGTGTTCTGGAGCCCTGTAATTAATAAACAGAAGAATACTACATTTAGAAAGTGTTACAAACATTTTGCCTTGAGTCAATTAATAACAAATCCTCTCTCTCACACACACACTCCATTCAATATGGCTGCCATGGTAACGTTATTCATGTAATTCTAACTCTATGGTCCAACCTACCTACTATGATCTATAGTCCACCTTCCTTGCTCTCCCAGGAACAAGTCGTACTGGGTTAATTATTGTAATCTATTTATTCAAACTCTTTTAACCTATATGTTATTCTCACTTTTTAGCCAACCTACCACATGAGGAAGACCAGGTCCTAAGGGTTAGTGTTAGTTATTACAAGTCTAGTTATTCTAACTCTACGGTCCAACCTACCACATGATGAAGACCAGGTCCTCTTTGGGGCTGTCCTTGCTCTCCCAGGAACAGTCATACAGGGCATAGCGGCAGTCATCCGTCGGCATCATGTTAACGATCTTCCTGAATACGTCCTCCTCCCCGTTCAGGTCCTTGACCTTAATTGATTGGTAATTGATTAATTGATAAATTATATAGAGCTTTTTTCCCCAGATGTTCACGTTACTAACCCTAACCCCAGTTATAATAGTAAGAAAGTTTGGACATTGCGGTTTCTGCATTTTGATACATTAACATGACACTACATAATTATATGGCAGTCACGTTAGCTCCCAATTACATTATACAGAATGTTCTGATTTTTAAACAACGCTACGTGTAACTGAATGTCTAGGATTAGAACAAAGTAGCTATTACTTGCCATCATTGGATAAAATTAATGCTTAAAAAAAAGGCAAGGCGCTAACATGGCGCCCATTCTACAAGTTGCCCGAACTCTCCGATTGCTTACAAAATGTCACCCTATTTCCTACGGGGGGGGGGCGGCAGGTAGCCTGGTGGGTAGGAGCGCTGGGCCAGTAACCCCAAGGTTGCTGGATCGAATCCCCCGAGCTGACAAGGTCAAAACCTGTCGTTCTGCCCCTGAGCAAGGCAGTTAACCCCCTGTTCCCCGGGCGCCGAAGACGTGGATGTGTTGATTAAGGCAGCCCTCTGCACCTCTCTGATTCAGAAGGGGTTGGGTTAAATGCGGAAGACACATTTCAGTTGAATGCATTTAGTTGTACAACTGACTAGGTCCCCCCCCCCCCCTTTCCTATATAGTTCACTACTTTTGACCGGAGATTTTTTTAATGAGATTTAGGATGTAGCCCCAAAATTCTTTCTGCGATTCCTCGCATCCTACCTCCTTGACTCCATCTCAGTAATATGAGGGTGGAGGGGAGGTCCCTCCCCTTGGACCTTGTTCTCCAATTCATTTTGAGAACGAAGCGAGGAGAGAGGATGCAAGGAATCGAGGAAATAGGAATTGAAAAAGGGCTTAAAAATGCCTAAATACTTGGTCCTCTGAATCTCAGTTGGTACAGAATGGCGCTTGCAACACCAGGATAAGAGGACTTTGGATAAAAGTGTCTGCTAAATGTCCTATATTATTAACTGATAATTATATACTATTATATATGCAGCTTCTGACCTTCAGGCATTTGTCCTCGTCCACGATGATACATTTCCCGTCGTCGCTGATCTTGAAGAGCACCAGCTTCAGCTGCTCCTGCTTGTCAGCCCCCTGGAGGCGAACTCTGATCTTGTCAAACGTGAGGACGACGTCATCATGAACCGCTATTCCAGAGGCCTGGTCACAAAGGAGAGAAGAAGAATACAATGGTCACAAAGGAGAGAAGAAGAATACAATGGTCACAAAGGAGAGAAGAAGAATTAGAAGAATACAATGGTCACAAAGGAGAGAAGAAGAATTAGAAGAATTCAACGGTCAAAAAGGAGAGAAGAAGAAGAATCCAACCTTGTGGTCAGACAGTTGTACTAAGCTCCTTAGAAATATATAATCTTGAAGAATCAATTAGAATATAAAGTAATTGAAATAACCATTGTTTGAACAGCAGGAAATCTTAATTTCCAAATTAGGACCTTGTAACCTTACAGATGTATTTACATGCAGGGATTGACATTAAAAAGGGTTGACCGGGGCAACTGAACTCAGCAGTCGGGCAAGTGAGCCTGCTATGTGGTTGCCCAATTGTGCGGGTGAAATGTATTCCTGAAAACAACCAAACTGCAAAGAATTCCATCCGCCGGATCTTTGTGCTTCCTTACCATTTACAGTAAGTGAACGACTGACAAGTTTGGCAATGTGTGTGTGTGTGTAATTAGCTATTTTCATATTTTTTTTGTGCAAGTGACCATAATCTTTGGAACACCCAAAAAAAACTCCTGACTATTGATGGGAAGTTCAGCTCTTTTAACTGACTCTGATCTTTGACTCATTTTGTTCATTTTGAGTCAGTAATGCCTAACGGTGAAAGATTAACTGAAAACTGGAGAGTCATGATTCTACAAGCCTCTTGTTTACATGGTCGTTTAGCATAGGAGGCTTATTGGAGCCGTCATTTGTGACTGAGACTTGTAAAAAATATGCTTTAAAAAAAACAAATGTACATGTGTTGATCGCTAGGCATACAAATACGATTATTTCTTTAAACATTTTAAACGAGGTCTAGTTGTGGCCACAGCCGACTAGATTCTGAACGACTCTTTGCTCGACTGCCACGAGGGTGATAAGTACAGTCGTTTGAGGAACTACAGCCCCCCCCCCCCCCTAAAAACGATTCGCTCTCGGGTTCAAGTTTGTTGAGCAGCGAGTCTGAGTTTCTGTTTTAGTTCTACAAAGCGGTGTCCATCATAACATTCAATAATCAATTCATTTCATTAATTTTTTTGCACCATGCGATGATCAATGAACAGTTCTAAACATGTTTCGTCTCTGTGCTCATGATCGATTTCCCTGTATGCAGTTGATGGTCGGAGGAGCCGCTGAGCCAGAGGATTAATGTATTAATCCTACTGTAGGACTCATTTGCGGCCAGCACTAGCAGGTCAAACTAACGACTAAAATGAACGGGTCACTCAGAAAATCATGACTCTCGAATCAGTAAAAAAAAAATAAAAAAATAAAAGTCATTCAAAAAAGAACGAATCGTTCGCAAAACAGCATAAATGATATGTAAAGAAACGTCCTCTCACTGTCGACTGCGTTTATTTTCAGCAAACTTAACATGAGTAAATATTTGTATGAACAAGATTCAACAACTGAGACATAAACTGAACAAGTTCCACAGACATGTGACTGACAGAAATGGAATGTTGTGTCCCTGAACAAAGGGGGGGGTCAAAATCAAAAGTAACAGTCAGTATCTGGTGTGGCCACCAGCTGCATTAAGTACTGCAGTGCATCTCCTCCTAATGGACTGCAACAGATTTGCCAGTTCTTGCTCAGAGATGTTACCCCACTCTTCCACCAAAGCACCTGCAACCGTCTGGGGGGGGGGGGGGGGAATGGCCCTCACCCTCCGATCAAACAGGTCCCAAACGTGCTCAATGGGATTGAGATCCGAGATCCGAGCTCTTCGCTGGTCATGGCAGAACACTGATATTCCTGTCTTGCAGGAAATCACGCACAGAACGAGCAGTATGGCTCGTGGCATTGTCATGCTGGAGGGTCATGTCAGGATGAGCCTGCAGGAAGGGTACCACATGAGGGAGGAGGATGTCTTCCCTGTAACGCACAGCGTTGAGATTGCCTGCAATGACATCAAGCTCAGTCCGATGATGCTGTGACACACCGCCCCAGACCATGACGGACCCTCCACCTCCAAATCGATCCCGCTCCAGAGTACAGGCCTCGGTGTAACGCTCATTCCTTCGACGATAAAAGCGAATCCGACCATCGCCCCTGGTGAGACAAAACCGCGACTCGTCAGTGAAGAGCACTTTTTGCCAGTCCTGTCTGGTCCAGCGACGTTGGGTTTGTGCCCATAGGTGACGTTGTTGCCGGTGATGTCTGGTGAGGACCTGCCTTACAACAGGCCTACAAGCCCTCAGTCCAGCCTCTCTCAGCCTATTGCGGACAGTCTGAGCACTGATGGAGGGATTGTGCGTTCCTGGTGTAACTCGGGCAGTTGTTGTTGCCATCCTGTACCTGTCCCGCAGGTGTGATGTTCAGATGTCTTAGGCGTCTCACAGTACGGACATTGCAATTTATTGCCCTGGCCACATCTGCAGTCCTCATGCCTCCTTGCAGCATGCCTAAGGCACGTTCACGCAGATGAGCAGGGACCCTGGGCATCTTTCTTTTGGTGTTTTTCAGAGTCAGTAGAAAGGCCTCTTTAGTGTCCTAAGTTTTCATAACTGTGACCTTAATTGCCTACCGTCTGTAAGCTGTTGGTGTCTTAACGACCGTTCCACAGGTGCATGTTCATTAATTGTTTATAGTTCATTGAACAAGCATGGGAAACAGTGTTTAAACCCTTTACAATGAAGATATGTGAAGTTATTTCGATTTTTAGGAATTAACAAGCCACTGTTGTAGTCGAGTCACTAAACCTTGAGTCTGAGTCTAGTCCCAAGTCTCCTGTGCTCGAATCCGAGTCAAGTCCCTATGGCTGAAGTCCAAGTGCTCAAGTCTGAGTCACTGGGTCTGAGTTTAAACAAAATATACCACATTAATATTGGTTTATGTGCACAAAGCAAAAACAAATGATTCAGTTTTTTTGTTGTTAACATATTTGGTATTTTGGTTACTGCTGTTTTTTTGCTTTGCTTGTAGCTCATCTGTTAGATTCGTGCCAGGATTTGGTAGAAGAAATCTGCCCAGCAACAATGTCCTCCCGCTTGCTATTTTCCGCTTTCCCTATGCCCAAGGCTATAAATTCCTACCTGGCGGGTGAGCAGAGTTTGCCATTCAAGATGCGACTTGCATCTCTGGTGGGTAGCCTGAACTCATAGGACCGGTATAAGCCCTTGGCAGGCCATCTAGTCATGAGTTAATTTGAAAAGACAGTTGCAAGGAGTTTCTCTAATCTCAAAATCGGCATACCACTTCACAGCTAACCACAGCCAGCCAGAGGCTGTAAGCTGTTTTGTTGTCCCTTTATAGCAATAAATGCCACTCTCTAAATCGTCTCACCCACTTGAAGAAGTGTTGATCACTATGTACAGCGGCACCTCTTAAAAAAAAACACAGAAGAAGCCGAAAAGCCTCAACAGGGATGTTATCATTGTTCCCATCCACCAACTAGTCTTCAAACCTGTTTAATACTCGATAGGTTTTCCAGTAACTTCTGGAAAAGAAAATGTAACACCTAGACCAGTTTAATTGTTTGTATTTATCTTCATATATACAGTCATTGGAACAGTATTTATATTTATCACCACGGAACCTTTTGAAATACCGAACAATACACGGTACCCATTCAGTTGATATAGATAGATGGAGCACCAATTCACTAGCCTGGATTTTGAATTATGCATGGAGAGACTAGGGTCCGTGCAATCCTGAATCCTTGGGATGTCCCTACTCCATAGCTTAGCTAGCTATTTTCTTTATTTTTTTCAAACCAATGCTTTTGAACATTTCTCGGTTTTTTTTGTTCTCATCTGTTCATGCACCTGATTTGAATGTAAATGTTTGCTCAAGTAAGTAACATTAAGTAGTTTTAGTTGTGTAACGTGAACATCAACGAGGACAATAATGCAAGCTAACTAGTTAGCCTAGCTAGTTAATGTTACTTGGCTAGCTTGCTAATGGTTTGATGGTTTGCTAACGTTAGCTAGCTATCCAGCTAGAACTTGGCTATTGCTAGCTAGCTAGCTAGCTAGCTAAATGGTAAATGCTGTTAAGTTGGCTAGTTTGCTATCTGATTGTGACCTTGCTAGCCGAGTTACTTAGCTAGCTAGCTTATGTTTGATGCTAAAATTGGCTAGCTAGCAACATTGACTAACGTTATAGCTATTTACATAGAGGAGAAAAAAAGCCCTGTCTTTATTCATGTGCTAATCTGGAGTCTTTCAATTATTTTATTTAACCTTTATTTAACTAGGCAAGTCATTTAAGAACAAATTCTTATTTACAATGGACGGCCAAACCCAAATCAGGATGACGCTGGGCCAACTGTGCGCCACCCAATGGGACTCCCAATCACGGGCAGTTATGATACAGCCCGGAATCAAACCAGGGTCTGTAGTGACACCTCTAGCACTGAGATGGAGTGCCTTAGACTGCTGCAGTGCCACTCGGGAGCCCCTAATTAGGGCAATGGCCAGTCCCAGCCTTGTATTCACCACAGCACCATGTGGATGTATGTACCGTTATATTCACTTTGCCCAGATAAGACTATCCGCTCCAATAGATTAACCCTGGGCTCACTGCTCAACACTTACCAGTTTACCAGACCAATGCAATAGTTATGTTACCTTACTGCACTACCAATGTACAGTATATTAAAAATAAATAAAAAAAACTTAAGTGAGAAGTAGGCATTGGTCTGGACCCGAAGAATAAAGGAAATTCACATAAGTACCACAATGCCTATTCCACCCACCAAGGTTGTCTAGCACACAGCTTTGACCTACTACAGTAACTATGTTGGTCTATTGCACTTCAAACAATGTGTAGGCAGGTTGCTTAGGATTCAAACCTTCTCAAAACTGCCTCATTTAAACTCTTAGAGGAGGTGCTTCCACAATGTGATTTTTCTTTGTTCTGCATACAAGATAAAGTATTGGATTCTTCACTCACAACACCGATCCCATCCCATTACCTTTTCCAGCTGTTTTTATTATTTGAAAATAAAGCTTTGCTTTTATACTTACAAGACCATCATGCTTGATGGAGCTGTTTAGTCTTGTTGTAATGTGGTGCCTGCCTGTAATCCAAGTCATTGAGAGCAAAATATATTTTTTTTTGGGGGGGGGGGGGGGGGGGGTCAGTAGGTGTCCAACACAGCCACTCATGTATAGAGGTCTATAGAGCCTGTCTCCATCCCTGATTTCTAAAACCGTTAAACTTACCGGTGTAGTACTGACATAAGCTCAGAAACACTTGTTTTGAAAACATGGTCCCGTTTTATCAATTGCCGTGCTGATCAATATGGGCAGTTCATGACCTCTGTCAAATGAATGTCACTTAAAGTTCTGTCTATCGCCCCCCACACACACACACACACACACACACACACACACACAATAATACTGACATTCTATGCTGCTACGGCACTGAACTTATTGCTCTGCAGATCACCATCTGACTGCTGAGGCAAGTCCTTCCCACTGCGAGCTAGTCAACAGAACCCTCACTGCTCTGCAAACCCAGTGCTGCTAATATTCTGCTTACCATAGTAGCCCATCCAGTCTAAGTGCAAATAGTCCAAGTCACCAATGACACAAGTTGTGGCGCAGCTCATCAATGTGGGAAGAGAACAGTTAGAGCCCGTTGGGTTCAAGATGAGAGTCGGCCAGCTGGGGTTAAGGGTCAGGTTATCACACAGGACTAGAATGAGTAGAACAGGCTTCCCTATTCAAGTCAATGATGCCATAATGGACTGGCAGCCATTTTGAGTGCACCAAAGCAAAGCGGGAAGTAAAAGCAGTTATAGTATTTATATGGGTGGTCTGGGTAAAGGCCGCAACGGCAGTTTCAGCTTAGTCACATCAAAAACACTCAGCGTTTGACGATCTCATCATTTATGTGATAGTTCATTCATTGCCAGGTGATTGATTAAAGTCAAATTGTTAAATTCAGATTACATTTTTTGCAGGCTTTAATATCACTCCATATCAAGGCATAGCCTTACGTAGCCCTATTAGCTCTACGTAGCCCTATTAGCTCTACGTAGCCCTATTAGCTCTACGTAGCCCTATTAGCTCTACGTAGCCCTAGAAAGACTCACCTGAACAGGACTGACCTGAAAACAGAGGCAGTCTCTCAATCCTGAACAGGACTGACCTGAAAACCAGAGGCCGTCTCTCTCACCTGGACAGGACTGACCTGAATGCATTTAGCTGAGGAAGCTGCACCCACATGGGGCAGACATAGCCTAGGGGGAAAAGATAAACATTTCCCAAACAAGTTTGTCAGCTGAAACTGTTGTATAAACAATTTTCCAGAATGAAGATGGTAAAAGCTCTAAAAAAGGTATAATGTTATAACGTTATAGATTTAAATTCATTTTTGTTTCATCAGACCAGAGGACATTTCTCCAAAAAGTCCAATCTTTGTCCCCATGTGCAGTTGCAAACCGTAGTCTGGCTTTTTTTTTTATGGCGGTTTTGGCGCAGTGGCTTCTTCCTTGCTGAGCGGCCTTTCAGGTTATGTCGATATAGGACTTGTTTTACTGTGGATGTAGATACTTTTGTACCCGTTTCCTCCAGCATCTTCACAAGGTCCTTTGCTGTTGATCTGGGATTGATTTGCACTTTTCGCACCAAAGTACATTCATCTCTACGAGACAGAACGCGTCTCCTTCCTGAGCGGTATGACGGCTGCGTGGTCCCATGGTGTTTATACTTGCGTACTATTGTTTGTACAGATGAACGTGGTACCTTCAGGCATTTGGAAATTGCTCCCAAGGATGAACCAGACTTGTGGAGGTCCACAATTTCTTTCTGAGGTCTTGGCTGATTTCTTTTTATTTTCCCATGATGTCAAGCAAAGAGGCACTGAGTTTAAATGTAGGCCTTGAAATACATCCACAGGTACACCTCCAATTGACTCAAATGATGTCAATTAGCCTATCAGAAGCTTCTAAAGCCATGACATAATTATCTGGAACTTTCCAAGCTGTTTGAAAGGCTAGACGTCCTGCTAGCGGGACAACTTCCGGTGAAACTGGAGGGCGCGGCAATTCAAATAAATAATCATAAAAATGATGGATATTACACATTTAGGTACATATAAGTGTCTTATATCGGCTGAAAGCTTAAATTCTTGTTAATCTAACTGCACTGACCGATTTACAGTAGCTATTACAGCGAAAGCATGCCATGCGACTGTTTGAGGACGCCACACATCAAAATATTTTTCCACCTGCACAGGTTTCATAAATTCACAAAAAGCAATTAAACATTTACTTACTTTTTGAAAATATTCCTTTGTTTTGTCATCCAAAGGGTCCCAGCTATAACATGTAGTGTCGTTTTGTTAGATAAAGTCAGTTTAGTTGGCGCCATTGATTTGATTAATCCACTCGTTCAACTTGCAGAGAAAGGAATCCGAACATCTACCGCTAAACTTTGTTTCAACAAGTAAAAATACGTTTCTATTCACTCCTCAGACACCCTAAAATGTAATCAAACTATAATATTTCTTACAGAAAGAAATATGTTCAATAGAAAACTGATTTTAGCAGGTGCATCTTGTCTTCATCGCGTGCCCAAACACGAATTTCCAAGACTGTGTCCCTGTACAAAAACTCAGATTTCTAATTCGTTTTGGAAGTTACAAGCCTGAAACCTTGAACATAGACTGCTGACACCCTGTGGAAGCCATAGGAATTGCATCCTGGGAGCTAGAATTCAGAATGCCCCTATACTTTCCATTGTAAGAGCATGGCCTCTCAAAAAAGAAACATTTCCGGTTGCTTTTTCTTCTACCCTATCTATTGTGTTATAGTCTCCTACATCATTTTAACATTTCTACAAACTTCAAAGTGTTTTCTATCCAATGGTACCAATTGTATGCATATCCTGGCTTCAGGGCCTGAACAACAGGCAGTTTACCCTGGGCACGTCAGTCAGGTGGAAATTGAGAAAAAAGGCGCCCTAAACTTCTGCCCCACTGGAATTGTGACACAGTGAATTATAAGTGAAATAATCTGTCTGTAAACAATTGTTGGAAAAATTACTTGGGTCATGCACAAAGTAGATGTCCTAACCGACTTGCCAAAACTATAGTTTGTTAACAAGAAATTTGTGGAGCGGTTGAAAAACAAGTTTTAATGACTCAAACCTAAGTGTACGTAAACTTCCGACTTCAACTGTACATGGAGTATAGTGAGAGAGAGAGAGAGATGATTGGAGTATAGAGAGAAATACATGGCGTATAGAGAGAGAAACTATTATTGGTCCCATGTTAACAAAGAGTCTCAGCGTAGGTGAGCTGATCTTGGATCGGGTCCCCGGGTCAACACATTGATGAACTAAAAGGCCAATCAGCACGCTTTGTGAATACAGGCCCTGATCTTTGTGAATACAGGCCCTGATCTTTGTGAATACAGGCCCTGATCTTTGTGAATACAGGCCCTGATCTTTGTGAATACAGGCCCTGATCTTTGTGAATACAGGCCCTGATCTTTGTGAATACAGGCCCTGATCTTTCTCAGTAACTTTTCTTAGTCTCTCTCTTGGCATACATAGTTTCCTTGTGAGTGGTCTAGGCCTCTGTCGGCCACATTCCTGGAGACAGTAAGGAACAAGTCAGCACTAGTCGTAGAACCGCCCTGGTGATGCCAAAACACTCAGGAGGGCGCTGGTTGTATAACTAATGTCACCCTATTCCCTATGTAGTGCACTACTTTAGACCAGGGCACGTAGAACCCTATTCCCTATATAGTGCACTACTTTAGCCCGAGGCACATAGAACCCTATTCCTTATGTCGTGCACTACTTTAGACCAGGGCACATAGAACCCTATTCCCTATGTAGTGCACTACTTTAGACCAGGTCACATAGAACCCTATTCCCTATATAGTGCACTACTTTAAACCAGGGCACATAGAACCCTATTCCCTATATAGTGCACTACTTTTTTGGCAGTTCGAATGCCCCCTAAACTTTTTATATTCCTTACTTACAGAAGAATCCAAAACATATTGTAAGACAAAAAAAACTTTCATCCGAATGGCAAGAGTACGCAACAAAAACGTTTGCTCTTTAATGAAGATGGCGAAAGTAACTGTGGACGTTGTGAAAAGAGCCAAAAGAGCCAAAGATTCAGGATATATTCCCACTGAGGTTTACAATTATCAGTGTGGTAAATATTGGACTGGAGAGAGAGAGTTATACTATCCATTTGATAAGTTATTTTTAAAACCGTTTCTCTCAGTTTCATAACATAAGACATATTTTCCTAACCTCTAACCCTACAATATATAGTAATACTGAGAATATGTTGGCTTAGGAAGCGCCATCGATGCAACAAAAAAAAACATCCAGTACTCACCATTTTACACTGCTGTGAAGAAAGTAGACAGGAGAAGGACGAGGATAGGTGTATCCAGCGCTTTTTGGTCGGGAAAGAAAAAGCAGGTAGAAAAACAGGGAGGTTGGATTGCAGCGGTACACACCCGTCAGCTTCCTGTTTCCTTCTGACGGCAAACGTAGCCCGAGGCTAGGCCAGTTTCCTGTAAAAACAGGTATATTAAATTGGTAAGAACACTAGAAGGCTCAATGCAACACAATTTATAAACACTAACTTATCACAATGCTAATAAAGTCATACAAGTTACCTGACTATGTACACTGAACAAAAGAATATAAAAACACAACATGCAACATTTTCAAAAGGTTTTATAAAAGAGGAAATCAGTCAATTGAAAATATATTCTTTAGGCCCTAATCTATGAATATCATGACTGGGAATACAGATATGTATCTGTTGGTCACTGATACCTTAAATAAAAAGGTAGGGGGCGTGGATCAGAAAACTAGTCAGTATCTGGTGTGACCACCATTTGCCTCATGCAGCGCGACACTTCTCCTTCACATAGAGTTGATCAGGCTGTTGGCTGTGGCCTGTGGAATGTTGTCCCACTCCACTTCAATGGCTGTGAGAAGTTGCTGGATATTGGAACTAGAACACACTGTTTTACACGTCGATCCAGAGCATCCCAAACATGCTCAATGGGTGACATGTCTGGTGAGTATGCAGGCCATTGAAGAACTGGGGCATTTTCAGCTTCCAGGAATTGTGTACAGATCCTTGTGACATGGGGCCGTGCATCGTCATGCTGAAACATGAGGTGATGGAGGAGGATGAAAGGCACGACAATGGGGCCTCAGGATCTCATCACAGTATCTCTGTGCATTCAAATTACCATCGATAA
>NC_138318.1:41257500-41360000 GCF_965601325.2 Salmo salar | reverse complement strand
GAACAGCTCCCCTCCTCCTAAAGGACACCAGCAGTATGATCTCAGAACAGCTCCCCTCCTCCTAAAGGACACCAGCAGTATGATCTCAGACCAGCTCCCCTCCTCCTAAAGGACACCAGCAGTATGATCTCAGAACAGCTCCCCTCCTCCTAAAGGACACCAGCAGTATGATCTCAGAACAGCTCCCCTCCTCCTAAAGGACACACCAGCAGTATGATCTCAGACTAGCTCCCCTCCTCCTAAAGGACACCAGCAGTATGATCTCAGAACAGCTCCCCTCCTCCTAAAGGACACCAGCAGTATGATCTCAGAACAGCTCCCCTCCTCCTAAAGGACACCAGCAGTATGATCTCAGAACAGCTCCCCTCCTCCTAAAGGACACCAGCAGTATGATCTCAGAACAGCTCCCTCCTCCTAAAGGACACCAGCAGTATGATCTCAGACCAGCTCCCCTCCTAAAGGACACCAGCAGTATGATCTCAGACCAGCTCCCCTCCTCCTAAAGGACACCAGCAGTATGATCTCAGAACAGCTCCCCTCCTCCTAAAGGACACCAGCAGTATGACCTCAGAACAGCTCCCCTCCTCCTAAAGGACACCAGCAGTATGATCTCAGAACAGCTCCCCTCCTCCTAAAGGACACCAGCAGTATGATCTCAGAACAGCTCCCCTCCTCCTAAAGGACACCAGCAGTATGATCTCAGAACAGCTCCCCTCCTCCTAAAGGACACCAGCAGTATGATCTCAGAACAGCTCCCCTCCTCCTAAAGGACACCAGCAGTATGATCTCAGAACAGCTCCCCTCCTCCTAAAGGACACCAGCAGTATGATCTCAGACCAGCTCCCCTCCTCCTAAAGGACACCAGCAGTATGATCTCAGAACAGCTCCCCTCCTCCTAAAGGACACCAGCAGTATGATCTCAGAACAGCTCCCCTCCTCCTAAAGGACACCAGCAGTATGATCTCAGAACAGTTCCCCTCCTCCTAAAGGACACCAGCAGTATGATCTCAGAACAGCTCCCCTCCTCCTAAAGGACACCAGCAGTATGATCTCAGAACAGCTCCCCTCCTCCTAAAGGACACCAGCAGTATGATCTCAGACCAGCTCCCCTCCTCCTAAAGGACACCAGCAGTATGGTCTCAGACCAGCTCCCCTCCTCCTAAAGGACACCAGCAGTATGATCTCAGAACAGCTCCCCTCCTCCTAAAGGACACCAGCAGTATGATCTCAGAACAGCTCCCCTCCTAAAGGACACCAGCAGTATGACCTCACTGAATCTCTCGATCGTCTCCCTGAGAACACCTTGTTAGTTACTTTTGATGTTTGGAGTCGTTATACACAAATATTCCACACGAGGGCGGTATTGAAGCCATGGGACATTTTCTTCTGCAACGTGACCCTAATGAACTACCTTCCAGTGCCTGCATTATAACATTGGCTGAAATAGTTCTCACACATAACTATTTCATGTTTGTACATGATTTCTTTATTCAGACGAAGGGTACTGCTGTGGGATCCCCCTTGGCTCCCTAACTATGCTGATTTGTATGTGGGTTACATGGAGAAACAATCCATTTTCAATCCTCTCAACAATGTTTTCTTGCCTTACATCATGATTTGGAGACGGTATATTGATGATATTATTGTGGAGGGGTGATGCAGAACTGCTTCAGGCGTTCCATGCTTTTCTTAACTCCCGTTCTGAACATTTGAGATTTACTCTCTGATACACGTCAAATCAGTTTTCTGGATCTTCTGATCTTGTGTGAAGATAATGTTCTCTACACTGATCGTAACAGGAAACCCACTGATCGTAACAGGAAACCCACTGATCGTAACAGGAAACCCACTGATCGTAACAGGAAACCCACTGATCGTAACAGGAAACCCACTGATCGTAACAGGAAACCCACTGATCGTAACAGGAAACCCACTGATCGTAACAGGAAACCCACTGATCGTAACAGGAAACCCACTGATCGTAACAGGAAACCCACTGATCGTAACAGGAAACCCACTGATCGTAACAGGAAACCCACTGATCGTAACAGTTTGTTGAGGGCTGATAGTTGTCACCCACTTGCCTTGAAAAATAGTTTGACCTACAGCCAATTCTGTCAAATCAAAAGAATTTGCAAAAAAAAACTAAAAGTCAGATTTTGACAGAAATATGGCTGAGACGCAGAGCAAGTTCAAGGAGAGGGGGGGGGGGGGGGGGTGGGGGGGGTACAAAAATGATCAGATTAATATTGCCATTGATATAATTCAAAACATTACCTTTTTCCAAGGTCAGTCTCGCAAAAAAAAAGACGCATTCGTGCGTTTTAACCTCTCGCTATTCAAAGCGCTCTGAACAAGGGAATCGTTCACAAACATCGGCACATTCTAAGATCCGTTGATAGTCTCGGTAATGTGTTTTTCGGACCATCCCCTGGTCGTATTCTCGCGGGGCAGAAATCTCAGAGACCAATTGGTACACTCGGATTTATCACCCCCAAGATATTCCTGAACAACGAAGGTGAATGGAAAAAAAAAAAAAATGTGGGTAAAACAAAGCGTGAATTAAAAGCATCTCGGAGCATCGTAGCACCATTAGGTGGTAAAACTCGACTTACCCAGTTGCGGCCCACTTTTTGGAAGCAAACCACTCGATTTCGTCTCTGCGTTATATTGGCATCGAACACGTCACCCTCCCATAGAGAGGGGGTGACCTTGATAATTTATTGTTAAAACGAGAGGCTGCCTGGATCTTTAGTTTAAAGACCCTTGCTCCCTTCGGTCTCAACATAGACTTCGATCTGAAGCCGTTCTTGTGATAATTGTGACTTTGCCAATTGTAATTGTTTGTAAGCTTGTGTAGTCTAAAATGTATCTATGATCGCATGCTATCCATTCGTTTTTTTTTTGTATGTTCTTTGTATGCCATTTTTTATATTTGAATTAACCAATGATATTAGGCCACACTTGGCCATGATTACAGTCTTTTGAGTTCAAGACAGGTGGGAACTCTGGGGGGGGGGAAGACTAAACTCACGAACTCAGGCCTCTTTCTAGAGCTCCGACCTGAAGATCAATGACGTCATGATTCAACCTCGTGTCCCGTCCCGTCCCCCCTGAGTTCCCAGTTGTCTTGAAAGCACCATAAATCCAGAGAATGCCAGACTTCGATGAAAAAAAGTTTGATGACAAAATTTGCCTACAAGGACTGCCGCACCACCATCCTGTTCAAGTGAGCACAAAAATGTCTTGTATCCTGCTTGTTACGAACCCCTTTGACCCTGCAAACTAGGGGGGGGGGACGGAAACGAGACCCATAACATATCTCATACAAATCAGGAACAGCTAGCTAACAAACCAATAAAATACAGCGGGTGGACCGCCCAGTTCTAACTAGGGTATTTAGACGGGTAATGTAAGGCCCAAGGGCAACTTGGCTTGGTATCCCCTTTTCCCACCAACAAACAAACAGCCATACACCACAACAATACATACTCACATGATAACGGAAAATGTGAGTCGTAGGCGCAAAAACAAAAAGAGTTATCTCCAGAGACAACTGATTGGGTTTCTTTTAAACCAAGGGAAAGGGGATGTGATTGGGTAAGGGAAAAGGTGTGTCTTCTGATTGGCGACTGATGACTGCCACCTGTGATTAGGGCAGAAGGAGAGAAAACAAATACACACAGGATACCTGTGTCCGTAACACTGCCGCATAAATGATGTAATATGCCAGGGAGGTACGTATAGTGTAGCTAAGAAAGAAATACTAAGTTTGTTGTGTAGTAAACTGTGAGTGGCTCACTAATAATTTGGTCCCTTTCCCCCCCTCATAACTTAGCCTACTGTTCTGACTTGGTGGTGCACATGTAGCCTTTAACCTGTTTTAGAGAAATGTCATCATTGAATATTGTAAGCTTACATGCCCCCTTTATCCTACGGTTCTGACTTGGGGTACAGGGAGAATACTGTACTAAACAGCCCATGTTCTGAACTCTGTCCCTGTACATTTTAAAAGTGCGGAACAAAGTTATATTGATTACGTCCGTCCTAGCTCGCTCATTAATGTCTTAATCGAAAATTACGGATTACCTCTTATCCGCTCGTCATTCCCTTATGCCACAGTATGTACATCTCAATTCTCAGTAGAAACCACATTTGTTTTAAGCAAGTCAGCCATATATTTTTTTTAAAAGGCAGTAAATGAGGCTGAATGAACTGTTTCGCTGCCAGACAAGCCTCTGTTGGTACCACTGCTACACCTGGCTAAGGATTCACTCCATGGTGCTGAAAAGAAAGCTCTGCTGTTGGGACAGCTTTATGTACTGTAGACCCTGACCGTTTGTGGGCACCGCTTATCACCGTTATAATGCAGTACATGTATTATTTAGTGTTGTGGCTTTGCTGGCATGTATCTAAAACATTTTTTGGGGACAAGTTTTCCCCACTATGATTTGCATGCAGGAAATCACCGCTGATGCCGTCTGCCATCTGCCCAGTTGAAACCAGGATTAATCCGAGAAGAGCACACTTCTCCAGCATGCCGGTAGCCATCGAAGGTGAGCTGCCGAACTGCAGTCAGGTCACGACCCTGGTGAGGACGACGATCACGCAGATGAGCTTCCCCGAGACGGTTTCTGACAGAAAGTATTTTTGTTTTTTAAACGTTTCTCACCAGGCAGGCCAGAACCCCACCCAAATCAAAACAGGCAGGAATTTCAGGCGATGTTTTCAAAACAGCTCTTACACTAAAAAGGGTATTATCATAATTTAGACCATTTTAAAAAGTATTATTCCAACCTCATATTTCCACACTATATAAAAACACATGAAAATCACCGGCATCATCTCATTTTCTTGTTTCATGATGGGAATATGGACCCCAATATGGAGTGGGTTTTATGCAGAATAATAACAGTATCTGGCTAAAATAATGTACAATACATCGATAAAAAGAGATGTTCGCTCACGGTAAAAAAAAAAAAAAAAACACCTCTCTTGTCCCATAAGGCACTGCTTCACGGCTGGATAGCTTGCTCTTCCGCTCTCAAAATCCATTTATCAACAGGGTTACCGCTAAGAACTGCTTTTCCTTGGTTGTAAATATAGCTAGCCCTAACACCTCAGCGCAGGCAAGCTGTTAGACAGGTCATTTTCCTAACCTGGCATAAGGGGTGGGAAACGCCAGAGCACCTGTTTTTACATGCCGAAATTGCCGACTAATGTGCGTTATGACACAGCTGCCTTCGGGCCAGTCAAAAATAGATCCCAGAGGAAGGATAAAAAGGGAGAACAGGCTCAGGAGAGAGAGACCTGCAGTATAGAGAACAGGCCCAGGAGAGAGAGACCTACAGTATAGAGAACAGGCTCAGGAGAGAGACCTACAGTATAGAGAACAGGCTCAGGAGAGAGAGACCTACAGTATAGAGAACAGGCTCAGGAGAGAGAGACCTACAGTATAGAGAACAGGCCCAGGAGAGAGAGACCTACAGTATAGAGAACAGGCTCAGGAGAGAGACCTACAGTATAGAGAACAGGCTCAGGAGAGAGAGACCTACAGTATAGAGAACAGGCCCAGGAGAGAGAGACCTACAGTATAGAGAACAGGCCCAGGAGAGAGAGACCTACAGTATAGAGAACAGGCTCAGGAGAGAGAGACCTACAGTATAGAGAACAGGCCCAGGAGAGAGAGACCTACAGTATAGAGAACAGGCTCAGGAGAGAAGACCTACAGTATAGAGAACAGGCCCAGGAGAGAGAGACCTACAGTATAGAGAACAGGCTCAGGAGAGAGAGACCTACAGTATAGAGAACAGGCCCAGGAGAGAGAGACCTACAGTATAGAGAACAGGCTCAGGAGAGAGAGACCTACAGTATAGAGAACAGGCCCAGGAGAGAGAGACCTACAGTATAGAGAACAGGCTCAGGAGAGAGACCTACAGTATAGAGAACAGGCTCAGGAGAGAGAGACCTACAGTATAGAGAACAGGCCCAGGAGAGAGAGACCTACAGTATAGAGAACAGGCCCAGGAGAGAGAGACCTACAGTATAGAGAACAGGCCCAGGAGAGAGAGACCTACAGTATAGAGAACAGGCTCAGGAGAGAGAGACCTACAGTATAGAGAACAGGCTCAGGAGAGAGAGACCTACAGTATAGAGAACAGGCCCAGGAGAGAGAGACCTACAGTAGAGAGAACAGGCTCAGGAGAGAGAGACCTACAGTATAGAGAACAGGCTCAGGAGAGAGAGACCTACAGTATAGAGAACAGGCTCAGGAGAGAGAGACCTACAGTATAGAGAACAGGCCCAGGAGAGAGAGACCTACAGTATAGAGAACAGGCTCAGGAGAGAGAGACCTACAGTATAGAGAACAGGCTCAGGAGAGAGACCTACAGTATAGAGAACAGGCTCAGGAGAGAGAGACCTACAGTATAGAGAACAGGCTCAGGAGAGAGACCTACAGTATAGAGAACAGGCTCAGGAGAGAGAGACCTACAGTATAGAGAACAGGCTCAGGAGAGAGAGACCTACAGTATAGAGAACAGGCCCAGGAGAGAGACCTACAGTATAGAGAACAGGCTCAGGAGAGAGAGACCTACAGTATAGAGAACAGGCCCAGGAGAGAGAGACCTACAGTATAGAGAACAGGCCCAGGAGAGAGAGACCTACAGTATAGAGAACAGGCCCAGGAGAGAGAGACCTACAGTATAGAGAACAGGCTCAGGAGAGAGAGACCTACAGTATAGAGAACAGGCTCAGGAGAGAGAGACCTACAGTATAGAGAACAGGCTCAGGAGAGAGACCTACAGTATAGAGAACAGGCCCAGGAGAGAGACCTACAGTATAGAGAACAGGCTCAGGAGAGAGACCTACAGTATAGAGAACAGGCTCAGGAGAGAGAGACCTACAGTATAGAGAACAGGCCCAGGAGAGAGAGACCTACAGTATAGAGAACAGGCCCAGGAGAGAGAGACCTACAGTATAGAGAACAGGCCCAGGAGAGAGAGACCTACAGTATAGAGAACAGGCTCAGGAGAGAGAGACCTACAGTATAGAGAACAGGCCCAGGAGAGAGAGACCTACAGTATAGAGAACAGGCTCAGGAGAGAGAGACCTACAGTATAGAGAACAGGCCCAGGAGAGAGAGACCTACAGTATAGAGAACAGGCCCAGGAGAGAGAGACCTACAGTATAGAGAACAGGCCCAGGAGAGAGAGACCTACAGTATAGAGAACAGGCTCAGGAGAGAGAGACCTACAGTATAGAGAACAGGCTCAGGAGAGAGAGACCTACAGTATAGAGAACAGGCTCAGGAGAGAGAGACCTACAGTATAGAGAACAGGCCCAGGAGAGAGAGACCTACAGTATAGAGAACAGGCTCAGGAGAGAGAGACCTACAGTATAGAGAACAGGCCCAGGAGAGAGAGACCTACAGTATAGAGAACAGGCCCAGGAGAGAGAGACCTACAGTATAGAGAACAGGCCCAGGAGAGAGAGACCTACAGTATAGAGAACAGGCTCAGGAGAGAGAGACCTACAGTATAGAGAACAGGCTCAGGAGAGAGAGACCTACAGTATAGAGAACAGGCTCAGGAGAGAGAGACCTACAGTATAGAGAGCAGGCTCAGGAGAGAGAGACCTACAGTATAGAGAACAGGCCCAGGAGAGAGAGACCTACAGTATAGAGAACAGGCTCAGGAGAGAGACCTGCAGTATAGAGAACAGGCTCAGGAGAGAGAGACCTACAGTATAGAGAACAGGCTCAGGAGAGAGAGACCTACAGTATAGAGAACAGGCCCAGGAGAGAGAGACCTACAGTATAGAGAACAGGCTCAGGAGAGAGAGACCTACAGTATAGAGAACAGGCTCAGGAGAGAGAGACCTGCAGTATAGAGAACAGGCTCACACGTTCAAAAGTTTGGAGTCACTTAGAAATGTCCTTATTTTTTAAAGAAAAGCAAATTTTTTGTACATCAAATAGATCAGAAATACAGTGTAGACATTGTTAATGTTGTAAATGACTATTGTAGCTGGAAACGGCTGATTTTTAATGGAATATCTACATAGGCGTACAGAGGCCCATTATCAGCAACCATCACTCCTGTGTTCCAATGGCACGTTGTGTTAGCTAATCCAAGTTTATCACTTTAAAAAGGCTAATTGATCATTAGAAAACCCTTTTGCAATTATGTTAGAACAGCTGAAACACTGTTGTACTGATTAAAGAAGCAATAAAACTGGCCTTCTTTAGACTAGTTGAGTATCTGGAGCATCAGCATTTGTGGGTTCGATTACAGGCTCAAAAGGGCCAGAAACAAAGAACTTTCTTCTGAAACTCATCAGTCTATTCTTGTTCTGAGAAATGAAGGCTATTCCATGCGAGAAATTGGCAAGAAACTGAAGATCTTGTACAACGCTGTGTACTACTCCCTTCACAGAACAGCGCAAACTGGCTCTAACCAGAATAGAAAGAGGAGTGGGAGGCCCCGGTGCACAACTGAGCAAGAGGACAAGTACATTAGAGTGTCTAGTTTGAGAAACAGACGCCTCACAAGTCCTCAACTGGCAGCTTCATTAAATAGTACCCACAAAACACCAGTCTCAACGTCAACAGTGAAGAGGTGACTCCGGGATGCTGGCCTTCTAGGCAGAGTTGCAAAGAAAAAGCCATATCTCAGACTGGCCAATAAAAATAAAAGATTAAGATGGGCAAAAGAACACAGACTGGACAGAGGAGCTCTGCCTAGAAGGCCAGCATCCCGGACTATGCCCCCTCTCTGTCTGAGTGTGACCCCCTCCCCATTGTTTACTGCAGATAGTGTTGCCAGCAATGCCACTGCCTGGGTGGGGGGGGCACCCCACAGGAATCCCCACCGGCTAGGTACAAGGTCGTCAAGGTTCTCATTAGCAGCTTTGAAGAATTTCCAACGCCAGGGTTGTTGGTTCGATTCCCACGGGGGACCAGTACAAAACAAATAAAGTATGAAAATGAATGCACTCACTACTGTAAGTCACTGTGGATAAGAGCGTCTGCTAAATGACTAACATGCAAAATGTAACCCAAGACCGTCAACGGACCGTTAAAGTCTTGTCCACAAACTAGACCTGTTTTCCATTAGCTTTAAAACTTCCCAAATGTCAGGGTTTTGCTGTTGCGGATCAAAATTAAACTGGAAATGAAAACATCACATATGTTTTTATTATCAAAGTGAATGTGTGAATGTGAATGTTCATTAGAATTTCCTCAACACGTAGAATCCTTCTTCTAGAGCAGAGACACATTCAGCCACTGTGGACGAAACAAGAGAACAAACCAGTCAGTGTTGGTCTCAGTCTCCCCGCCCCCCGTCTCAGTCCCCGCCCCCCCCGTCTGTCTCCCCGCCCCCCCCCCCCCGTCTCAGTCCCCCCCCCCCCCCGTCTCCCCGCCCCCCGTCTCAGTCCCCGCCCCCCCCCGTTTCAGTCCCCCCCCCCCGTCTCAGTCTCCCCGCCCCCCGTCTCAGTCCCCGCCCCCCCCCCCCCCCCCGTCTCAGTCCCAACAACCACCCCCCGTCTCAGACTCCCAACAACCCCCCCCCGCCCCACGTCTATCGCCGTCTAGGCCCACCCTGTATCCTTACCTCCAGCATGGTCAGACAGACTATAGACGTATGGCACACCCTGTATCCTTACCTCCAGCATGGTCAGACAGACTATAGACGTATGGCACACCCTGTATCCTTACCTCCAGCATGGTCAGACAGACTATAGACGTATGGCACACCCTGTATCCTTACCTCCAGCATGGTCAGACAGACTATAGACGTATGGCACACCCTGTATCCTTACCTCCAGCATGGTCAGACAGACTATAGACGTATGGCACACCCTGTATCCTTACCTCCAGCATGGTCAGACAGACTATAGACGTATGGCACACCCTGTATCCTTACCTCCAGCATGGTCAGACAGACTATAGACGTATGGCACACCCTGTATCCTTACCTCCAGCATGGTCAGACAGACTATAGACGTATGGCACACCCTGTATCCTTACCTCCAGCATGGTCAGACAGACTATAGACGTATGGCACACCCTGTATCCTTACCTCCAGCATGGTCAGACAGACTATAGACGTATGGCACACCCTGTATCCTTACCTCCAGCATGGTCAGACAGACTATAGACGTATGGCACACCCTGTATCCTTACCTCCAGCATGGTCAGACAGACTATAGACGTATGGCACACCCTGTATCCTTACCTCCAGCATGGTCAGACAGACTATAGACGTATGGCACACCCTGTATCCTTACCTCCAGCATGGTCAAACAGACTATAGACGTATGGCACACCCTGTATCCTTACCTCCAGCATGGTCAGCTCCACCTCTCCAGAGTCATCCATGTCCAGAGTTTTGAAGGTATCTGGGGAGAGAGCGAGAGAGAGAGATCAGAGACCGCAGCACCTTTCTGATGTCATATACACTGTGTTTCTGTGTAGAAAGAGGAAACGTATTAAACAGTCTCTATCCAGACCACTGTGTGTGTGTGTGTGTGTGTGTGTGTGTGTGTAGAGGTAACTCACTGAACAATGTCTCTAGGCGAATCAGGCAGCCCACAAAGTTGTCAAAGTCCACAGTCAGTCCAGGTTCACTGTAGCGGGCCACGATGATCTGGTGTAGAGAACTGTTCAGAGAGAAACCTACAGGAGAAAAAACAGAATGAGCAGAGAAAAATCTACAGTACTAGTTAACAGTAGTAACTATACCTATTATAACCACTACAGTACTAGTTAACAGTAGTAACTATACCTATTATAACCACTACAGTACTAGTTAACAGTAGTAACTATACCTATTATAACCACTACAGTACTAGTTAACAGTAGTAACTATACCTATTATAACCACTACAGTACTAGTTAACAGTAGTAACTATACCTATTATAACCACTACAGTACTAGTTAACAGTAGTAACTATACCTATTATAACCACTACAGTACTAGTTAACAGTAGTAACTATACCTATTATAACCACTACAGTACTAGTTAACAGTAGTAACTATACCTATTATAACCACTACAGTACTAGTTAACAGTAGTAACTATACCTATTATAACCACTACAGTACTAGTTAACAGTAGTAACTATACCTATTATAACCACTACAGTACTAGTTAACAGTAGTAACTATACCTATTATAACCACTACAGTACTAGTTAACAGTAGTAACTATACCTATTATAACCACTACAGTACTAGTTAACAGTAGTAACTATACCTATTATAACCACTACAGTACTAGTTAACAGTAGTAACTATACCTATTATAACCACTACAGTACTAGTTAACAGTAGTAACTATACCTATTATAACCACTACAGTACTAGTTAACAGTAGTAACTATACCTATTATAACCACTACAGTACTAGTTAACAGTAGTAACTATACCTATTATAACCACTACAGTACTAGTTAACAGTAGTAACTATACCTATTATAACCACTACAGTACTAGTTAACAGTAGTAACTATACCTATTATAACCACTACAGTACTAGTTAACAGTAGTAACTATACCTATTATAACCACTACAGTACTAGTTAACAGTAGTAACTATACCTATTATAACCACTACAGTACTAGTTAACAGTAGTAACTATACCTATTATAACCACTACAGTACTAGTTAACAGTAGTAACTATACCTATTATAACCACTACAGTACTAGTTAACAGTAGTAACTATACCTATTATAACCACTACAGTACTAGTTAACAGTAGTAACTATACCTATTATAGCCACTACAGTACTAGTTAACAGTAGTAACTATACCTATTATAACCACTACAGTACTAGTTAACAGTAGTAACTATACCTATTATAACCACTACAGTACTAGTTAACAGTAGTAACTATACCTATTATAACCACTACAGTACTAGTTAACAGTAGTAACTATACCTATTATAACCACTACAGTACTAGTTAACAGTAGTAACTATACCTATTATAACCACTACAGTACTAGTTAACAGTAGTAACTATACCTATTATAACCACTACAGTACTAGTTAACAGTAGTAACTATACCTATTATAACCACTACAGTACTAGTTAACAGTAGTAACTATACCTATTATAACCACTACAGTACTAGTTAACAGTAGTAACTATACCTATTATAACCACTACAGTACTAGTTAACAGTAGTAACTATACCTATTATAACCACTACAGTACTAGTTAACAGTAGTAACTATACCTATTATAACCACTACAGTACTAGTTAACAGTAGTAACTATACCTATTATAACCACTACAGTACTAGTTAACAGTAGTAACTATACCTATTATAACCACTACAGTACTAGTTAACAGTAGTAACTATACCTATTATAACCACTACAGTACTAGTTAACAGTAGTAACTATACCTATTATAACCACTACAGTACTAGTTAACAGTAGTAACTATACCTATTATAACCACTACAGTACTAGTTAACAGTAGTAACTATACCTATTATAGCCACTACAGTACTAGTTAACAGTAGTAACTATACCTATTATAACCACTACAGTACTAGTTAACAGTAGTAACTATACCTATTATAACCACTACAGTACTAGTTAACAGTAGTAACTATACCTATTATAACCACTACAGTACTAGTTAACAGTAGTAACTATACCTATTATAACCACTACAGTACTAGTTAACAGTAGTAACTATACCTATTATAACCACTACAGTATAGAGGTCGACCGATTCATCGGATTGGCCGATTTCAAGTTTTCATAACAATCGGAAATCGGTAATTTTGTACGTCGATTTAGCCGATTTTTTTCCCCCCCTTCCTTTTTCCCCTTTATTTAACTAGGAAAGTCAGTTAAGAACAAATTCTTATTTTCAATGATGCCCTAGGAACGGTGGGTTAACTGCCTTGTTCAGGGGCAGAACGACAGATTTTCACCTTGTCAGCTTGGGAATGCAACCTTACGGTTAAACTAGTCCAACGCTCTAACCACCTGCTTTACATTGCACTCCACGAGGAGCCTGCCTGTTACGCGAATGCAGTAAGAAGCTAAGGTAAGTTGCTAGCTAGCATTAAAACTTATCTTATAAAAAACAATCAATCATAATCACTAGTTAACTACACATGGTTGATGATATTACTAGTTTATATCTAGCTTGTCCTGCGTTGCATATAATCGCTTAGGTACACGTTGCTCCAACCATAAACATCAATGCCTTTCTTACAATCAATACACAAGTATATATTTTTAAACCTGCATATTTAGCTAAAATAATTCCATTGCACTGATATAATAAACGTTTTGTTTTCTAAATGATAGTTTCCGGATTATCGACCATATTAATGACCTAAGGCTCGTATTTCTGTGTGTTATTATATTATAATTAAGTCTATGATTTGATATTTGTTAGAGCAGTCTGACTGAGCGGTGGTAGGCAGCAGCAGGCTCGTAAGCATTCATTCAAAACAGCACTTTCCTGCATTTGCCAGCAGCTCTTCGCTGTGCCTCAAGCATTACGCTGTTTATGCCTTCAAGCCTATCAACTCCCGGGATTAGTGTGTTTTGCTAGCAGCCCTTCGCAATGCATTGCGCTGTTTGACTTCAAGCCTGTCAACTCCCGAGATTAGGCTGGTGTAACCGATATGAAATGGCTAGCTAGTTAGCAGGTGCACGCTAATAGCGTTTCAAACGTCACTCGCTCTGAGACTTGGAGTAGTTGTTTCCCCTTGCTCTGCATGGGTAACGCTGCTTCGAGGGTGGCTGTTGTCGATGTGTTCCTGGTTCGAGCCCAGGTAGGAGCGAGGAGAGGGACGGAAGCTATACTGTTACACTGGCAATACTAAAGTGCCTATAAGAACATCCAATAGTCAAAGGTATACGAAATACAAATCGTATAGAGAGAAATAGTCCAATAATTCCTATAATAACTACAACCTAAAACTTCTTAACTGGGAATATTGAAGACTCATGTTAAAAGGAACCACCAGCTTTCAGATGTTCTCATGTTCTGAGCAAGGAACTTAAACGTTAGCTTTCTTACATGGCACATATTGCACTTTTACTTTCTTCTCCAACACTTTGTTTTTGCATTATTTAAACCAAATTGAACATGTTTCATTATTTATTTGAGGCTAAATTGATTTTATTGATGTATTATATTAAGTTAAAATAAGTGTTCATTCAGTATTGTTGTAATTGTCATTATTACAAAAAAATATATATAATAACAAAAAAATTATAATAATAATAAAAAATAAAGAAAAAATATATATATAAAAAAAAATTAAAAATAATAAAAAAATAAATAAAAATAATAATAAAAAAATTCGGCCGATTAATCGGTATCGGCTTGTTAGGGCCTCCAATAATCGGTATCGGCGTTGAAAAACCATAATCGGCCGACCTCTACTACAGTACTAGTTAACAGTAGTAACTATACCTCTGTTATAGCGTTATCGTTTACTCACCAGCATCTTTCACAGCGATACGCATCTCAGCTGAGCTCATTTGACCAGAGTTATCCACATCCTTCTCCCTGTACAAGTCCTGAGAGAGAGAGACAGGAAAACGGAGGAGGGAGAGAGAACATCACATAAGACAGTCCCATAAACCACACGAGGTTGCTGGTGAGCACTTCAGATTTGTGAATCTGTTTTCTACAATATGAAGAAACTTAAAAGTGAGCTGTTAGAAGTTTAACGCACCAGATATTTCTCAATCTTAATCCACAGGATCTTAAACTCCACCAGACCCAACATGCCACTTCCATCTTTCTGTGAGAGGTAGGAGTCAAGGTAGATAAAAAAGCCAGGTATCACAACAGAACCCATCTGAAAAGAGATCTCGGAGTGAAAGGATACGTCCAACAGGTTGACCATGTTACGACACGTCACCAAGCTGAAGCCATCGGTAATGATGTCATCACCTGGAGACACACCATAGTGCATGAAAGGTATTCCAGCAACAACAGACTAGAGGTCGACCGATTTAATTAAGGCCGATTTCAAGTTTTCATAACAAAAATCGGTAATCGGCATTTTTGGACACCGATGATCATGGCCGATTACATTGCACTCCACGAGGAGACTGCGTGGCAGGCTTGACTACCTGTTATGCGAGTGCAGCAAGGAGCCAAGGTAAGGTGCTAGCTAGCATTAAACTTATCTTATAAAAACAATCAATCAATCTTAATCACTAGTTAACTACACATGGCTGATGATATTACTAGGTTAACTAGCTTGTCCTGCGTTGCATATAATCGATGCGGTGCCTGTTAATTTATCATCGAATCACAGCCTACTTCGCCAAACGGGTGATTTAACAAGCGCTTTCGCGAAAAAAAAGTGCCTTTCTTAAAATCAATACACAAGTATATAAACCTGCATATTTAGTTAATATTGCCTGCTAACATGAATTTCTTTTAACTAGGGAAATTGTGTCACTTCTCTTGCGTTCTGTGCAAGCAGAGTCAGGGTATATGCAGCAGTTTGGGCTGCCTGGCTCGTTGCGAACTGTGAAGACTATTTCTTCCTAACAAAGACAGCCGACTTCGCCAAACGGGGGATGATTTAACAAAAGCGCATTTGCGGAAAAAAAAGCATAATCGTTGCACGAATGTACCGAACCATAAACATCAACGCCTTTCTTAAAATCAATACACAAAAGTATATATTTTTAAACCTGCATATTTAGTTAAAATAAATTAATGTTAGCAGGCAATATAAAACTTGGGAAATTGTGTCACTTCTCTTGCGTTCATTGCACGCAGAGTCAGGGTATAAGCAACAGTTTGGGCCGCCTGGCTCGTTGCGAACTAATTTGCCAGAATTTTACATAATTATGACATAACATTGAAGGTTGTGCAATGTAACAACAATATTTAGACTTATGGATGACACACGTTAGATAAAATACAGAAACGGATCCGTATTTCACTGAAAGAATAAACATTTTATTTTCGAAATGATAGTTTCCAGATTTGACCATATTAATGACCAAAGGCTCGTATTTCTGTGTGTTATGTTATAATTAAGTCTATGATTTGATATTTGATAGAGCAGTCTGACTGAGCGGTGGAAGGCAGCAGCAGGCTCGTAAGCATTCATTCAAACAGCACTTTCATGCGTTTGCCAGCATCTCTTTGCAATGCTTCAAGCACAGCTCTGTTTATGACTTCAAGCCTATCAACTCCCGAGATTAGGCTGGTGTAACTGATGTAAAATGGCTAGCTAGTTAGCGGGGTGCGCGCTAATAGTGTTTCAAACGTCACTCGCTCTGAGACTTGGAGTAGTTGTTCCCCTTGCTCTGCAAGAGCCGCGGCTTTTGTGGAGCAATGTGTAACGCTGCTTCGAGGGTGGCTGTTGTTGATGTGTTCCTGGTTCAAGCCCAGGTAGGAGCGAGGAGAGGGACGGAAGCTATACTGTTACACTGGCAATACTAAAATGCCTATAAGAACATCCAATAGTCAAAGGTATATGAAATACAAAATGGAATAGAGAGAAATAGTCCTATAATTCCTATAATAACTACAACCTAAAACTTCTTACCTGGGAATATTTAAGACTCATGTTAAAAGGAACCACCAGCTTTCAGATGTTCCCATGTTCTGAGCAAGGAACTTAAACGTTAGGTTTTTTACATGGCACATATTGCACTTTTACTTTCTTCTCCAACACTTTGTTTTTGCATTACTTAAACCAAATTGAACATGTTTCATTATTTATTTGAGGCTAAATTGATTTGATTGATGTATTATATTAAGTTAAAATAAGTGTTCATTCAGTATTGTTGTAATATACATTTATATATATATAAAAAATGTAATAAAAAAGACAAAAAAAATGAAGAAAAAAGAAGAAAAAAAAAGAGAGAAAAAAAAAAAAATGAAATCGGCCGATTAATCGGTATCGGCGTTGAAAAATCATAATCGGTCGACCTCTAGAACAGACATGAACACAGCAGTTTGAAAGGTATTCCAGCTCCAACAGACATGAACACAGCAGTTTGCAATACAAAAGAAAAGGAATAATGTCTTACGCTTGGTCACAACTTTGTTCAGAATCCTCCGCAGTTCAAATGCAGAGATCTCACAGTCCTACATGGGCAGATAAACGGAGATACAGGTTGGTAACTATTGCCAAGACCAGCCTTTGTGATTGTTGTTGAATTGAAGTTTGGTCTGTACTAAAATCTGTAAGTTAATGTGTAATGGATACACTGTAAATATTACTTTCGAGCACTGGCAATAAAAACGGTAAGAAATCTAGAAATATACATATTTCTATAACACAATACTCACGTGTCCAGCTAGCTGTCCAAATAGATTCCTAAACCTTTCATCGATATCACCCTTCTCCACCACGATCTGCAGAAGGGACATAAGATATAAGTGGTACTTATGGAACATCGATCTGCATTACAGTTTGATTCCAGACTACCAAAGATTACCAATAATTAATATACCAATAACCACAACCCATCATATGATTTTTACCTCCTCAACGTGGGACTCCACAGAATCATCAAGATCTCTGGTAGAAAAGGAGAGTAGTTAAAACAGAATAGAACAGAGTAGAATCAAATGGAATAGAATAGATCAGAGTAGAATAGAACAGAGTAGAATAGAACAGTAGAATAGAACAGAGTAGAATAGAACAGAGTAGAATCAAATGGAATAGAATAGATCAGAGTAGAATAGAACAGAGTAGAATAGAACAGTAGAATAGAACAGAGTAGAATAGAACAGAGTAGAATCAAATGGAATAGAATAGATCAGAGTAGAATAGAACAGAGTGGAATAGAACAGAGTAGAATCAAATGGAATAGAACAGAACAGAGTAGAATCAAATGGAATAGAACAGAACAGAGTAGAATCAAATGGAATAGAACAGAACAGAGTAGAATAGAACAGAGTAGAATAGAACAGAGTAGAATAGAACAGAGTAGAATCAAATGGAATAGAACAGAACAGAGTAGAATAGAACAGAGTAGAATCAAATGAAATAGAACAGAGTAGAATAGAACAGAGTAGAATAGAACAGAGTAGAATCAAATGGAACAGAACAGAGTAGAATAGAACAGAGTAGAATCAAATGAAATAGAACAGAGTAGAATAGAACAGAGTAGAATAGAACAGAGTAGAATCAAATGGAATAGAACAGAACAGAGTAGAATAGAACAGAGTAGAATCAAATGAAATAGAACAGAGTAGAATAGAACAGAGTAGAATAGAACAGAGTAGAATCAAATGGAATAGAACAGAACAGAGTAGAATAGAACAGAGTAGAATCAAATGAAATAGAACAGAGTAGAATAGAAGAGAGCAGAATAGAACGGAATAGAACCTACTGGAACTCTGCCTGTTTCTCAGAGAACACCCTGACACAGAAGTCTCCATTGTTGTTAGGTTGGAACGTGGACGGGATGATGAGGTATTCTCCGGGGGGAAGACAAAAGCGGTTGCACACCTCCCTCAGGTTAATAAAGGTCTCGGAGCGAGCTGCTGACGCGTTACGCAGGAAGAAGTTCTTGTTCAGGTGGACCTGTCTCTGGCCTGAGTACTGGAACAAAACACACGTTTTATATATTTACACATTCTACCGTTTGGGGTCACTTAGAAATGTCCTTGTTTTTTTTAAGAAAAGCACATTTTTGGTCCATTAAAATAACATCAAATTGATCAGAAATACAGTGTAGATATTGTTAATGTTGTAAATGACTATTGTAGTTTTTATGGAATATCTACATAGGCGTACAGAGGCCCATTACCATCACTCCTGTGTTCCAATGGCACGTTGTGTCAGCTAATCCAAGTTTATCATTTTAAAAAGGCTAATTGATCATTAGAAAACCATTTTGTAATTATGTTAGCACAGCTGAAACACTGTTGTACTGATTAAAGAAGCAATAAAACTGGCCTTCTTTAGACTAGTTGATTATCTGGAGCATCAGCATTTGTGGGTTCGATTACAGGCTCAAAATGGCCAGAAATAAAGAACTTTCTTCTGAAACACAGGTGGTGGTGGTGGTGGTGGTGAGACCAGTGACTCCGTCTCATCTCAGACCTTCAGTACAACACACGTCAGTGATTCTAACTATATACTGTTCTGGGTTCTAACATTCATTCAGACTTAGTGATTATATCCCTGGGCCAGTGGAAAAGTTAATGCAGGGTTAATGACTACCTATCCCATAATAAGCTTTAAATGCTGATGGAGCAGAACCGGTTGCCCCTGTAATACCCCATTTCCATGGTTACCGATCACAAAAAGACCCGCCCCCCTTTCACACATACCTCCTCTGGCACCTGTGGAGAAAAGGAGAACAAAGAGTTTAGACCGGGCACGCTAGCTAGCCTGTTAGTGTGTTACAGACCGGGCATGCTAGCTAGCCTGTTAGTGAGACCGGGCACGCTAGCTAGTCTGTTAGCGTGTTACAGACCGGGCACGCTAGCTAGCCTGTTAGCGTGTTACAGACCGGGCACGCTAGCTAGCCTGTTAGCGTGTTACAGACCGGGCACGCTAGCTAGCCTGTTAGCGTGTTACAGACCGGGCACGCTAGCTAGCCTGTTAGCGTGTTACAGACCGGGCACGCTAGCTAGCCTGTTAGTGTGTTACAGACCGGGCACGCTAGCTAGCCTGTTAGTGTGTTACAGACCGGGCACGCTAGCTAGCCTGTTAGTGTGTTACAGACCGGGCACGCTAGCTAGCCTGTTAGTGTGTTACAGACCGGGCACGCTAGCTAGCCTGTTAGTGAGACCGGGCATGCTAGCTAGCCTGTTAGTGAGACCGGGCATGCTAGCCTGTTAGTGTGTTACAGACCGGGCATGCTAGCTAGCCTGTTAGCGTGTTACAGACCGGGCACGCTAGCTAGCCTATTAGTCTGTGTGTGTTACAATAAGCAAATGGAACGTAACTTTATGCAGGTGATGACTGTGGTTGATCTAAAATGTTTCGGTAACTCCAGACTTTTAATCCCAAACATACTTAACCTCATAGATGGAGAATCCAATGGTCTGCATGTCCTCTCCGGTCTTCCTCATCCTGCGTCTGTTCTTCTGGATCAGTCCAACGAGGAAGGTACAGCCAGCCTCATCATCGTCAGGATCATCATCCTCTTCATCCAGCTTGATCAGAAACTGGGGGTTCTGCCAGAATGAATCTGGGGAGCGAAGCAGCAGGGGTCCAGCTATTAGTTGTATGTATGTTGTTTGGGGAAATATACAGATCACAAAAAAAATCTGTGAATGGTGTTACATTGGACAATGTGGAATTGACAACTGGTGTCCCCCAAGGCTCTATTCTGGGTCCTGTGCTTTTCACCATTTATAGGCCAGTTTAGAAGGGGGATGAAAGACTGTCTTTTTGTTAATAAGGGGGATACCATCCCCCATAATAGTTGAAACCCTGACCATATGGTCATATGGGGCGGAAGGTAGCCTAGTGGTTAGGTAGCCTAGTGGTTAGAGCAGGTAGCCTAGTGGTTAGGTAGCCTAGTGGTTAGGTAGCCTAGTGGTTAGAGCAGGTTGCCTAGTGGTTAGGTAGCCTAGTGGTTAGAGACAGGTAGCCTAGTGGTTAGAGACAGGTAGACTAGTGGTTAGAGGCAGGTAGCCTAGTGGTTAGAGACAGGTAGCCTAGTGGTTAGAGGCAGGTAGCCTAGTGGTTAGAGGCAGGTAGCCTAGTGGTTAGAGGCAGGTAGCCTAGTGGTTAGAGGCAGGTAGCCTAGTGGTTAGAGGCAGGTTGCCTAGTAGTTAGGTAGCCTAGTGGTTAGAGACAGGTAGCCTAGTGGTTAGAGGCAGGTAGCCTAGTGGTTAGAGGCAGGTAGCCTAGTGGTTAGAGGCAGGTAGCCTAGTGGTTAGAGGCAGGTAGCCTAGTGGTTAGAGGCAGGTAGCCTAGTGGTTAGAGGCAGGTAGCCTAGTGGTTAGAGACAGGTAGCCTAGTGGTTAGAGGCAGGTAGCCTAGTGGTTAGAGGCAGGTTGCCTAGTGGTTAGAGGCAGGTTGCCTAGTGGTTAGGTAGCCTAGTGGTTAGAGACAGGTAGCCTAGTGGTTAGAGACAGGTAGCCTAGTGGTTAGAGACAGGTAGCCTAGTGGTTAGAGGCAGGTAGCCTAGTGGTTAGAGCAGGTAGCCTAGTGGTTAGAGACAGGTAGCCTAGTGGTTAGAGGCAGGTAGCCTAGTGGTTAGAGACAGGTAGCCTAGTGGTTAGAGACAGGTAGCCTAGTGGTTAGAGACAGGTAGCCTAGTGGTTAGAGACAGCCTAGTGGTTAGAGACAGGTAGCCTAGTGGTTAGAGGCAGGTAGCCTAGTGGTTAGAGGCAGGTAGCCTAGTGGTTAGAGACAGCCTAGTGGTTAGAGACAGGTAGCCTAGTGGTTAGAGGCAGGTATCCTAGTGGTTAGAGACAGGTAGCCTAGTGGTTAGAGCAGGGTAACCTAGTGGTTAGAGTGTTGGACTAGTAACCGAAAGGTTGCTAGCTCAAATCCCCCGACCTGACAAGGTACAAATCTGTCATTCTGCCCCTGAACAAGGCAGTTAACCCCACTGTTCCTAGGCCGTCATTGAAAATAAGAATTTGTTCTTAACTGACTTGCCTTTGGTAAATAAAATTAAAATGTTCTAACTCTCCCATCAGCATGGAGAGAGATCTCTCTGGTTTCAAAACCAATGTGTTAAGATATAAGCAGGAAGAGGATGATGGTATGGGTCAGTATGATGTAGGCAGAAGGTTATTGTTAGGCTCCATACTGGGGAAGTTGCGGCAGCCCCCAGCTGTGGAGCCTTTCCTCCAGGCGCCTTCAAACTTGCTAAGAGACCAATTCTGGTACTCATCCTCTGAGAGGGTATCCGGTGTAAGGTTACAGATCTCCAGACGCGAGTACTGACTGAGGAAGTCTGAGAACGACATCCTGGAACACAAAGATGCACGCACACACACACACCATTAAAAAAAAAAAAAAAACATGACTAAAATAGATAGAACCATTAAAACATGCAGGGGTCTCCTTATGGTAGTTCATGAAAAAAAAAAAAAAAGGTATAATCGGGAGTATAAATCGGTCCGTTTTTACCAGAACTCTCCATCTTCAGATTTGTTGATCAGTCTGGCCCGGTCTTCATCACTGACATGGTGCCACTCTGAGGAGCTTGGAGAAACACACAAACACATTTCATAAGGAAAAAAAAGAGCCCTCAACATTAATACCTTTAAAAAGTGGAACTGACAACATTTTAGCACCATTTAAATCTCATCAACACCCACAGGAAGAATGAACACTTGAAAATGACCATATCCAAGTGTTTATAAATTCACTGAATGTTTGTGAACGACGTATAGTAAGGTATTTGTGAAAACTATATATCAAAATAGAGTGGGAAAAGCGTTTGGACAATTAATAGACACTGCAGTACATAAAACATCCGTCTAGTCTAGAACCGGTGTCTATGCAGACCGGTGTGCCATAGCCAATCAGAGCTACAGTAGGCCTTTATGCAAATAAGCCATTTGCTACACGGACCTGTCAACATTCACTATGAACTGGACTGTGTGTTTACAGGAAGTACGACCTGTCATCATTCACTATGAACTGGACTGTGTGTTTTACAGTAGGACCTGTCATCATTCACTATGAACTGGACTGTGTGTTTACAGGCAGTAGGACCTGTCATCATTCACTATGAACTGGACTGTGTGTTTACAGTAGGACCTGTCATCATTCACTATGAACTGGACTGTGTGTTTACAGGAAGTACGACCTGTCATCATTCACTATGAACTGGACTGTGTGTTTTACAGGAAGTAGGACCTGTTATCATTCACTATGAACTGGACTGTGTGTTTACAGGAAGTACGACCTGTTATCATTCACTATGAACTGGACTGTGTGTTTTACAGGAAGTAGGACCTGTCATCATTCACTATGAACTGGACTGTGTGTTTACAGTAGGACCTGTCATCATTCACTATGAACTGGACTGTGTGTTTACAGGAAGTACGACCTGTCATCATTCACTATGAACTGGACTGTGTGTTTTACAGGAAGTAGGACCTGTTATCATTCACTATGAACTGGACTGTGTGTTTTACAGGAAGTAGGACCTGTCATCATTCACTATGAACAGGACTGTGTGTTTTACAGGAAGTAGGACCTGCCATCATTCACTATGAACTGGACTGTGTTTTTTACAGGAAGTAGGACCTGCCATCATTCTCTATGAACTGGACTGTGTGTTTACAGGAAGTAGGGACCTGCCATCATTCACTATGAACTGGATTGTGTTTTTTACAGGAAGTAGCAACAGCGTGACTTTAGATCATTAGAAACGATTCTCCAAAATAAACCTGAATGGATTTCTGCAAATATGTCAATACCAGGGAGTCTTTACAGTCGTGTTGATTAAACGACCACGAGCAGGTAGGCTCTCTCTCCCTCCTGAAGATCAACAACTAATGTTAGCCAGAGGGAGATGAGCTAAAATCTAAAAAAGGCAAGAGTCGATTTTTCAGCTTGTAGTTGGCTGTCAAAATTGCACTGATAAACAAATGGGGAAATAGTAGCCTGCCCGCCCCTTATGCAATCTGACTGCCAATACATGCTTGTCCCAACCCACGTTTTCACAACTGAATGGGAACCGCCCACCCACCTTTAATTAAAAATATTTGGCATCGATCAACAACTAAAAGAGATATGCATGCTAAGTGTGGATTATTATTTTTTTTAAACCTTTATTTAACTAGGCGAGTCAGTTAAGAACAAATTCTTATTTACAATGGACAGCCTACCACCGGCCAAACCAGGACGACGCTGTGCGCCGCCCTATGGGACTCCCAATCACGGCCGGTTGTGAAACAGCCTGGAATCGAACCAGGGTGTCTGTAGTGACACCTCTAGCACTGAGATGCAGTGCCTTAGACCGCTGCACCACACGGGAACACCGAGTTGAATGATAACTGTGATTCGAGTTCATCATGGCTAGCTAGCGAAGCGATTCACATTTCTTTCTAGCTAAGCAAATGACACTTGCATCTCTTAAAAAAAAAGTCGGCCACCATTCCAATGACATCCTCCCAGCAGCTGCCTAGCTAGCTATCGTTAGGCTGCGTGTTTTTAGCTTGCTAAATAAATAGATACGCTAGCCTATTAGCCACGTGATGATTGACTTGTAATCATTGCCCTTGCTAATTTGATTGTATTGACCTTCCCAGCCTTTGTTAGACTCTTATGTTTTTGTCCAAAAACATAGAGTAATTGAAACTGAAGCAGTGCATCCCGAATGGCTGGAGGCAGCCAACAATGTACCAGGCCAGCTGGGATTTACAACCCGATAGCAATATTTTTGGGACTACCAAGAAAATGTATTGGTGAATAACATTAACCAGGCATAGAACTGCATCAATGTTTTTACCCTACATCATGGAATGTATGGTCAAATATAACCTATTTTTAAAACCTCTTATGAAGTTGGTTTTGTACCATAAACCAGTAAATTGATCTTTTTGACTGATACGATTGTCTGTTTCATATCTGCGAAGTAGTAAAAAACGCTGTCAGTTCTACTTTTTAAAAATGTCAATGGGTTGACTCAGTCTTCAAAAGGTCAGCAACACCCACTCTCTGCTGGCTCTGTGCCATGCCATGCACGCCAGAGAGACAAAGCCCACACCCACTCTCTGCTGGCTCTGTACCATGCCATGCACGCCAGAGAGACAAAGCCCACACCCACTCTCTGCTGGCTCTGTACCATGCCATGCACACCAGAGAGACAAAGCCCACACCCACTCTCTGCTGGCTCTGTACCATGCCATGCATGCCAGAGAGACAAAGCCCTCATTATTATGGAGCAATACAACCGAAGATTGACTAGTCTAGTCCTGCTAGAGTCTATGGCACAGACTTGAGTAATCTTTACAATAACACTATAGCATTACAACAACATGCTAGCAAGGGGATTAGAGGAGGCAGGTCCCCTCGTGGTTAGAGGGTTGGACTAGTAACTGAAAGGTTGCAAGATCGAATCCCCTGAGCTGACAAGGTATAAATCTGTCATTCTGCCCCTGAACAAGGCAGTTAACCCCACTGTTCCTAGGCTGTCATTGTAAATAAGAAATTGTTCTTTAACTGACTTGCCTAGTTAAATAAAGGTTAAATAAAAAATATTAAAAATAGCAGTAATACAAACAAGAAGCTACAGTCTGGACACAGAAATGATCATAGCAAGTATTTCTATGGCAAACCAAACATCACAGAGCAGAGCCATACTGCCCTACCAAGCAAAAAGGAAGTAATGCTCATTTGGTCAAAAATGAGTTGTCATTTTGGCTACATTAAATACATGCTTAATCATGTGGACAAGTATCCTGCCTCTATTGTACTGTGTTTTTGGGAAAATTAGGGTCATGTTAGCAGTAACTACATAAAGTTACTGTAAAACCAAGGTAAATTAAAAGCAATTTTTCTCAGTTCTACGCTATGAGCAGTCAGCAGAGCGGTGGTCCTCCGTAGCAGAGCGGTGGTCCTCCGTAGCTCAGTTAGCAGAGCGGTGGTCCTCCGTAGCTCAGTTAGCAGAGCGGTGGTCCTCAGCAGAGCGGTGGTCCGCTGTAGCTCAGTTAGCAGAGTGGTGGTCCTCCGTAGCTCAGTTAGCAGAGCGGTGGTCCTCAGTTAGCTCAGTTAGCAGAGCGGTGGTCCTCAGTTAGCAGAGCGGTGGTCCTCAGTTAGCAGAGCGGTGGTCCTCAGTTAGCAGAGCGGTGGTCCTCCGTAGCTCAGTTAGCAGAGCGGTGGTCCTCCGTAGCTCAGTTAGCAGAGCGGTGGTCCTCCGTAGCTCAGTTAGCAGAGCGGTGGTCCTCCGTAGCTCAGTTAGCAGAGCGGTGGTCCTCAGTAGCTCAGTTAGCAGAGCGGTGGTCCTCAGTTAGCAGAGCGGTGGTCCTCCGTAGCTCAGTTAGCAGAGCGGTGGTCCTCAGTAGCTCAGTTAGCAGAGCGGTGGTCCTCCGTAGCTCAGTTAGCAGAGCGGTGGTCCTCAGTAGCTCAGTTAGCAGAGCGGTGGTCCTCAGTAGCTCAGTTAGCAGACCGGTGGTCCTCAGTTAGCAGACCGGTGGTCCTCAGTAGCTCAGTTAGCAGAGCGGTGGTCCTCAGTAGCTCAGTTAGCAGAGCGGTGGTCCTCCGTAGCTCAGTTAGCAGAGCGGTGGTCCTCCGTAGCTCAGTTAGCAGAGCGGTGGTCCTCCGTAGCTCAGTTAGCAGAGCGGTGGTCCTCAGTAGCTCAGTTAGCAGAGCGGTGGTCCTCAGTTAGCAGAGCGGTGGTCCTCAGTTAGCAGAGCGGTGGTCCTCCGTAGCTCAGTTAGCAGACCGGTGGTCCTCAGTTAGCAGAGCGGTGGTCCTCAGTAGCTCAGTTAGCAGAGCGGTGGTCCTCCGTAGCTCAGTTAGCAGACCGGTGGTCCTCCGTAGCTCAGTTAGCAGAGCATTGCGTTTGCAATGCTAGCATTGTGGGTTAGATTTCCAAGACTACCCATACTTAAACATGTATGCACGCATGACGAAGTGGCTTTGGATAAAAGTTCTGCTCTATAGCGCGCACACACACACACACACACACACACACACACACACACACACACACACACAAAAGTTTAGGGTCACTTAGAAATGTCCTTGTTTTTGAAAAGCACATTTTTGGTCCATTAAATTAACATCAAATAGATCAGAAATACAGTGTAGACATTGTTAATGTTGTAAATGACTATTGTAGCTGGAAACGGCTGATTTTTAATGGAATATCTACAGAGGCCCATTATCAGCAGCCATCACTCCTGTGTTCCAATGGCACGTTGTGTTAGCTAATCCAAGTTTATCATTTTAAAAAGGCTAATTGATCATTAGAAAACCCTTTTGCAAAGGATAGGGCTTTACCCTAACAGCATCCCAGCAGGCCTAGGATAGGGCTTTACCCTAACAGCATCCCAGCAGGCCTAGGATAGGGCTTTACCCTAACAGCATCCCAGCAGGCCTAGGATAGGGCTTTACCCTAACAGCATCCCATCAGGCCTAGGATAGGGCTTTACCCTAACAGCATCCCAGCAGGCCTAGGATAGGGCTTTACCCTAACAGCATCCCAGCAGGCCTAGGATAGGGCTTTACCCTAACAGCATCCCAGCAGGCCTAGGATAGGGCTTTACCCTAACAGCATCCCAGCAGGCCTAGGATAGGGCTTTACCCTAACAGCATCCCAGCAGGCCTAGGATAGGGCTTTACCCTAACAGCATCCCAGCAGGCCTGGGATAGGGCTTTACCCTAACAGCATCCCATCAGGCCTAGGATAGGGCTTTACCCTAACAGCATCCCATCAGGCCTAGGATAGGGCTTTACCCTAACAGCATCCCATCAGGCCTAGGATAGGGCTTTACCCTAACAGCATCCCAGCAGGCCTAGGATAGGGCTTTACCCTAACAGCATCCCAGCAGGCCTAGGATAGGGCTTTACCCTAACAGCATCCCAGCAGGCCTGGGATAGGGCTTTACCCTAACAGCATCCCAGCAGGCCTAGGATAGGGCTTTACCCTAACAGCATCCCATCAGGCCTAGGATAGGGCTTTATCATAACAGCATCCCAGCAGGCCTAGGATAGGGCTTACTCACTTGTCGCTCCAGGCTCCAGTCCACTCCACCTGTCCCCAGGGGTTACGCACCCTGACCAGCTGCAGTGAGTCTCCTCTGTACGACACCTAGACACGGGATCGGTTTGAGCGAGGCGAGGCAAAGAAACGAGAACCCTGAACATATAATGAAGTAGTTATATCTCACCAGTTCTGCTCCAGTCAGAGAGTAGGCGTGACCCCTCACCAGCTTACTAGACGTGATGGCCTCCGAGTCAGCTAGGTTACTGATCTGTAAAGAAGAACACAGAGTAACTCCTTTACACTGAAAGAGAGAACACAGAGTAACTCCTTTACACTGAAAGAGAGAACACAGACTAACTCCTTTACACTGAAAGAGAGAACACAGAGTAACTCCTTTACACTGAAAGAGAGAACACAGAGTAACTCCTTTACACTGAAAGGGAGAACACAGAGTAACTCCTTTACACTGAAAGAGAGAACACAGACTAACTCCTTTACACTGAAAGAGAGAACACAGAGTAACTCCTTTACACTGAAAGAGAGAACACAGAGTAACTCTGACCATGGCAGCCCCTGAAAGAGAGAAGACTTGTGATTATTGGTGAAAGTATCAGACCAGGAAGGAAGAGGACAAAACAGAGCACCTGACAAGATTGAATCCAAACATAACACGGTTGATTTTATGTGCATTTTACATGTACTTTTCACAGCATTTGTCAATAACGAAATCTGAAAATACTCTGGATACATTCAGTAACATAAAGAATGTTAATTGAAATGTTGGAGTAGTAGGTGCAAGATCGTTTTTTTTCCGATTACAATGGTTTTGAGTGAGAGGAAATAACTGGAGTCTCCAAGGTCACACACCTCTCCAAAGTGTTCACAGTTCCTTAGTCATTTCAATGCACTTTTATGCCTCAAGAAAAGAGCCTTCAACTATAAGGTACTTTTTGTTGATCTCTCCTAGCTGTGCCGTTGAGGAACTAGAGCAAGCAGACTTTTGTCGTTTTTGTTTGGAACACAGCCCACACAATTACTATTGCTGTTTACGCAATCCCCCCCCCCCAAAAAAAAGTTTCCATTATAATTCGCAATCTGGGTCATGTGGGCATCATTTGAAAGCTTATTCTATTGCCAACATGGCTAGCTAAGTTATAAACTATGATCTTACAGTGCTAGGCTTTTCACATCGCACTTCAGACAAACGGAGTCATGAGTGCATTCGATTGTGTGTTCCACTGCACATTTTCTTCACAATAGGACAAACATAGGCTCATTGTGTTCAGGACATGCCAGAGTATAAACACACGCCATCCTCGCATAGGGATGATAAACCATACTGTAAATGACACGAGTTTAAATATGGAAACGTGAAGTGAACATTTACTTGTATTTATTATAATCATCAATGTCAGATTTTTTTCTAAATACATCGACTCCTCTGGATTCACAGCGATTCCCCTTCACTCGGCATGTATTTATTACAATGTCTGATTTTTTTCTAAATACATCGACTCCTCTGGATTCACAGCGATTCCCCTTCACTCGGACAACAACATAATGTTCTAACAGTTTCCCAGTCAGCTGGAGGGATGAGGCGGCATCTTCTTGTCACAGCACAGTGCTCTAGTTCAGAACAGCTGTCAGTCAAATACAGAGCTGTGAAGTGGAGAAACTGAGCTCTGACGTCATGTATAGCATGTTACTCTACAGCCACTGTGTTCCAATTTACAGAATCTGCCATTTTCAACCAGTGTGTGTGTGTGTGTGTGTGTGTGTGTGTGTGTGTCGTACATCGATAGAGCAGCCTAGCAGGGAGCCTCTGCTCAGAGCTTTCCTGATGATCTTGAAGAGTTTTGGTCCAGCGTTCTTCAATTCATGGACCTCAGCGATGCCCCCGGTGAAGTCCTCAAAACCCTCAGTGGTAGAGCCTCCGGACAGAGCCTCATAGCATCCATTCAGCCTGGGGAAGAGGAGGGAGAGAGAGAGAGAGAGAGAGAGAGAGAGAGAGAGAGAGAGAGAGAGAGACAGAGAGAGACAGAGAGAGACAGAGAGAGACAGAGAGAGACAGAGAGAGACAGAGAGAGACAGAGAGAGACAGAGAGAGAGAGAGAGAGACAGAGAGAGACAGAGAGAGACAGAGAGAGAGAGAGAGAGAGAAGAGAGACAGAGAGAAGAGAGAGAGAGAGAGAGAGAGAGAGAGAGAGAGAGAGAGAGAGAGAGAGAGAGAGACAGACACAGGGTCAGCAACAGTCCCTTGGAGCTGGTTTCAGGGTTAAGTGTCTTGCTTCAAGGGCACTACTGCAGGACATGTTATACCTGGGATGTGAAACCAGCTGCTCTCCAGTTACCAATTCGGACCCCACTTTTCAGCTCCCGGCACTAAATTCAAACCGGAAACCCTATAGGCTACTGAAGGGTTTTCCAAACTCGGTCCTGGGGCCCCCCCCCCCCCGCTACGTTTTGGTTTATGCCAGTCACTACACAGCTGATTCAAATAACCAACTCATTATCAAGCTTTGATTACTTGAATCATCTGGGGGGGGGGGGGGGGGGGGGGGGGCAGGACTGAGTTTGGGAAACCCTGGGCAACGGCACTGCAAGAATATCTGCCACCAGCTATCAATTCCACTTTTCAGATGATGTCCCTTACTTGGCGTAGGCCTTCTCCAGCAGGGCGCTCCAGAACTCAGAGTCCTCGGCTGAGTGGACGAACAGCAGCTCTCCAACTCTGGTGGGCAGCCGGTCATCAACCACCACGTCCACCCACTCGCCAAACTGCCAGAACTGAAGAGGAACCACAAGAAGAGCAAACACTGAACCCCCAGGGATCACACTCTGAACCCCCAGGGATCACACTCTGAACCCCCAGGGATCACACTCTGAACCCCCAGGGATCACACTCTGAACCCCCAGGGATCACACTCTGAACCCCCAGGGATCACACTCTGAACCCCCAGGGATCACACTCTGAACCCCCAGGATCACACTCTGAACCCCCAGGGATCACACTCTGAACCCCAGGGATCACACTCTGAACCCCAGGGATCACACTCTGCACAGATGGTTTCTGAACCCCGAAGGTCTTCTTTTTCATACAGTGAACGTTACGATTGCAGAGACGTATCAGCATGTCAACCAGGGTTTGGCTCAACTCAGAATGCCTCAAATTCCAACTCAGAATGCCTCAAATTCCAACTCAGAATGCCTCAAATTCCAACTCAGAATGCCTCAAATTCCAACTCAGAATGCCTCAAATTCCAACTTAGAATTCAGAATGCCTCAAATTCCAATTCAGAATTTTTTTTTATTTGAAATAAAGCAAATAGTATTGAATTCAGTGAAATTCAAATGCCTTTTCTATTCTACATTAGGTGTAGTCTAAACAAAATATACATATTGTATTAAAACATCAAACATGTTAAATCAAATGTTATTTGTCACATGCTTAGTAAACAACAGGTGTAAATTAACAAATGAAAACACTTACAGTACATCAACAACGCAGAGAGAATTTTTTGACGGGAAAATTTGAAAAATAACGAGGAATAAATACACAATGAGTAACGATAACTTGACTATATTACACACGGGGCTGTATACACGTGCTGCCAGGACCAAGTCAATGTGCAGGGGTACATGGTAATTGAGGTAGATATGTACATATAGGTAGGGCATAAAGTGACTAGGCAACAGGATAGATAACAAACAGTAGCAGCAGTGTATGTGATGAGTCAAAAAAGTGTCAATGCTGATGGTTAAACAGATAACCAATAGCTACTCACACTAACTATTTAGTAGACATATGGGTTGGGGTTAGAAGCTGTTCAGGGTCCTGTTGATTCCAGACTTGGTGAACTGGTACCGCTTGCCACGTGGTAGCAGAGAGAACAGTCTATGAGTTGGATGGCTGGAGCCTTTGACAATTTTTAGGGCTTTCCTCTGACACCGCCTGGTATAGAGGTCCTGGATGGCAGGGAGCTCGGCATCAGCATCAGTTATGTACTGGGCCGTACTCACGATCGTCTGTAGCGCCTTACGGTTGGATGCCGAGTAGTTATCATACCAGGCGGTGATGCAACCGGTCAGGATGCTCTCGATGTTGCAGCTGTAGAACCTTTTGAGGATCTGCCACGCGGTAGCAGACAGAACAGTCTATGACTTGGGTGGTTGGAGTCTTTTTTTTAAGGGCCTTCCTGTGACACCGCCTGGTATAGAGGTCCTGGATGGCAGGGAGCTCGGCTCCAGTGACGTACAGCGACGTATATACTACCCCCTGTAGCGCCTTACGGTCGGACGCCAAACAGTGATACAGCCAGTCAGGATGCTCTCGATGATGCAGCTGTAGAACTTTGAGGAATCTGAGGGCCAATGGGAAATCTTTTCAGCCTCTTGAGGGGGAAGAGAAGTTGTCATGCCCCCTTCACGAATGTGTGTAGACATTAGTTCCTTAGTGTTGTGGGCACCGAGGAAGCTCTCGACCGGTTCCACAACAGCATAGTCGATGAGGATGGGGGGGGGGGGGCATGCTCGGCCCTCCGTTTCCTGTAGTCCACGATCAGCTCCTTTGTCTTGCTGACGTTGAGGGAGAGGTTGTTGTCCTGGCACCGCATTGTCAGTTCTCTGACCTCCTCCCTGTAGGCTGTCACCACCATCGTGTCGTCTGCCATCTTCAGGGATGGTTGTGGATAAGTGCACGGCCACTCAGTTGTGGGAACAGGGAGTACAGGAGGGGACTAAGCAGGTATCCTTGAGGGGCCCCTGTGTTTAGGGTTAGCGTGGTGGATCTGTTGTTGCCTACCCTCACCACTTGTACGAGAACAATCCAACAATCTACACACAATAGCCCATAAGGACAAAGCAAAAACAGGTTGACATGTGTGCAAATGTATTAAAAATAAAAACCGGTAATATCACATCTACATAAGTATTCAGACCCTTTATTCAGTACTTTGTTGAAGAACCTTTGACAGCGATTACAGCCTCGAGTCTTCTTGGGTATGATGCTACAAGCTTGACACACCTGTATTTGGAGAGTTTCTCCCATTCATCTCTGCAGATCCTCTCAAGCTCTGTCACGTTAGATGGGAAGCGTCTCTGCACAGCTATTTTCAGGCCTCTCCAGAGATGTTTGATCGGGTTCAAGTCCGGTCTCTGGCTGGGCCACTCAAGGACATTCAGAGATTTGTCCCAAAGTCACTCCTGCGTTGTCTTGGCTGTGTGCTTAGGGTCGTTGCCCTGTTGGAAGGTGAACCTTCGTCCCAGTCTGAGGTCCTGAGCAGGTTTTCATCATGAATGAAAAACATCCCCACAGCATGATGCTGCCACCACCACGTGTCACTGTAGGGATAGTGCCAGGTTTCCTCCAGACGTGACGCTTGGCATTCAGGCTAAAGAATTTAATCTTGGTTTAATCAGACCAGATAATCTTGTTTCTCATGGTCTGAGAGTCCTTTAGGTGCCTTTTGGTAAACTCCAAGTGGGCTGTCATGTGCCTTTTACTGAGGAGTGGCTTCCGTCTGGCCATTCTACCATAAATGCCTGATTGGTGGAGCGCAGCAGAGATGGTTGTCCTTCTGGAAGGTTCTCCCATCTCCACAGAGGAACTCTGGAGATATATCAGAGTGACCATCAGGTTCTTGGACACCAATCTGAGCAAGGCCCTTCTCCCCCAATTGCTCAGTTTGGCCAGTTGGCCAGCTCTAGGAAGAGTCTTGGTGGTTCCAAACGTCTTCCATTTAAGAATTCAAATCAAATTTTATTGGTCACATAAACATGGTTAGCAGATGTTAATGCGAGTGTAGCAAAATGCTTGTGCTTCTAGTTCCGACCATGCAGTAATATCTAACAAGTAATATAACCAAAAAATTCACAAGAACTACCTTATACACACAAGTGTAAAGGAATGAATACGAATATGTACATAAAAATATATGGATGAGCGATGGCCGAACGGCATAGGCAAGATGCAGTAGATGGTATAGAGTACAGTATATACACATGAGATGAGTAATGTAGGATATGTAAACATTATATAAAGTGACTAGTGATACATTTATTACATACAATTATTAATAATTAAGTGGCTAGAGATTTGAGTCAGTATGTTGGCAGCGTCCTCTCTATGATAGTGATGGCTGTTTAACAGACTGATGGTCTTGAGATAGAAGCTGTTTTTCAGTCTCTCTGTCCCCGCTTTGATGCACCTGTACTGACCTCGCCTTCTGGATGTAAGCAGGGTGAACAGGCAGTGGCTCGGGTGGTTGTTGTCCTTGATGATCTTTTTGGCCTTCCTGTGACATCGGATGGTGTAGGTGTCCTGGAGGGCAGGTAGTTTGCACCCGGTGATGCGTTTTGCAGACCTCACTACCCTCTGGAGAGCCTTACGGTTGTGGGCGGAGCAGTTGCCGTACCAGGCGGTGATGCAGCCCGACAGGATGCTCTCGATTGTGTATCTGTAAAAGTTTGTGAGTGTTTTTGGTGACAAGCCAAATTTCTTCAGCCTCCTGAGGTTGAGGAGGCGCTGCTGCGCCTTCTTCACCACACTGTCTGTGTGGGTGGACCATTTCAGTTTGTCTATGATGTGTATGCCAAGGAACTTAAAACTTTCTACCTTCTCCACTACTGTCACGGCGATGTGGATAGGGGGTGCTCCCTCTGCTGTTTCCTGAAGTCCACAATCATCTCCTTTGTTTTGTTGACGTTGAGTGTGAGGGTATTTTCCTGACACCACACTCCGAGGGCCCTCACCTCCTCCCTGTAGGCCGTGTCGTCGTTGTTGGTAATCAAGCCTACCACTGTAGTGTCGTCTGCAAACTTGATGATTGAGTTGGAGGTGTGCATGGCCACGCAGTCATGGGTGAACAGGGAGTTCAGGAGAGGGCTGAGAACACACCCTTGTGGGGCCCCAGTGTTGAGGATCAGCGGGGTGGAGATGTTGCTTCCTACCCTCACCACCTGGGGGCGGCCTGTCAGGAAGTCCAGGACCCAGTTGCACAGGGCGGGGTCGAGACCCAGGGTCTTGAGACCCAGGGTCTCGAGCTTAATGACGAGTTTGGAGGGTACTATGGTGTTAAATGCTGAGCTGTAGTCGATGAACAGCATTCTTACATAGGTATTCCTCTTGTCCAGATGGGATAGGGCAGTGTGCAGTGTGATGGCGATTGCGTCGTCTGTGGACCTATTGGGGTGGTAAGCAAATTGGAGTGGGTCAAGGGTGTCAGGTAGGGTGGAGGTGATATGGTCCTTGACTCGTCTCTTAAAGCACTTCATGATGACGGAAGTGAGTGCTACGGGGCAATAATAATTTGGAACAGTTACCTTTGCCTTGGGTACAGGAACAATGGTGGCCATCTTGAAGCATGTGGGAACAGCAGACGGGCAGTAGTCATTTAGCTCAGTTACCTTAGCTTTCTTGGAAGCCACTGTGTTCTTGGGGATCTTCAATACTACAGACATTTTTTGGTACCCTTCCCCAGATCTGTGCCTCGACACAATCCTGTCTCGGAGCTCTACGGACAATTCCTTCAATGGCTTGGTTTTTGGAAAGGCACACACCTGTCTATATTAAGGTCCCACAGTCGACATGCACTGTCGACTGTGGGACCTTAACATAGACAGGTGTGTGCCTTTCCAAATCATGTCCAATCAATTGAATTTACCACAGGTGGACTCCGATCAAGTTGTAGAAACATCTCAAGGATGATCAATGGAAACAGGATGCACCTGAGCTCAATTTAGAGTCTCATAGCAAAGGCTCTGAATACTTATGTAATACATTTGCAAAAATTTCGAAAACCTGTTTTCGATTTGTCCTTATGGGTTATTGTGTGTAGATTGATGGGGGAAACGTTATTTAATCAATTTTAGAATAAAGGCTGTAACGTAACAAAATGTGGAAATGGTCAAGGAGTCTGAATAACTTCCAAAATGCACGGTAGGTGTTCCTTTTGTCCAGGTGGGGGCAGTGTGGAGCACAATAGAGATTGCGTCATCTGTGGATCTGTTGAGGCGATATGCAAATTGGAGTGGGTCCAGGGTGTCTGGGATGATGTGAGCCATGAGTGAATGCTACGGGGCGATAGTCATTTAGACAGGTTACCTTCGCTTCCTTGGGCACAGGGACTATGGTGGTCTACTTGAAACATGTAGGTTTTTACTGACTGAGTCAGGGAGAGGTTGAAAATGTCAGTGAAGACACTTGCCAGCTGGTCAGTGCATGCTCTGAGTACATGTCCTGGCAATCCGTCTGGCCCTCCGGCTTTGTGAATGTTAACCTGTTTAAAAAAGGTCTTACTCACATCGGCTATGGAGAGCGTGATCACCCAGTTGTTTGGAACAGCTGGTGCTCTAATGCATAGTTCAGTGTTGTTAGCCTAGACGCGCGCGCATAGAAGGTATTTAGCTCGTCTGGTCGCGTCACTGGACAGTTGGGTTACCCTTTGTAATCCGTGATAGTTTGCCACATCCGACGTTATATGCATGCATATAAAAATATTGCCAAAACAGATTCAGAACAAACTCTTAAAATTAATGATCAAGGAAAACAAAACCTGTACGCAAATATTTTATTATATTTCATTAATCACTTACATTTTGTTCAATATGGGGAAAATACTGCATTTCCCAGAATGCATTAATTTAACCCTCAAGTTGACCCTGAGGCCTTAAAAAAAAAAAAAAGAAGCCAAACAAATGAAATGATTGGTGGAAACATAATGGTCTATTCTAAGCAGGAAGGTAGAAAGATTAACGCTGTTTCCAAAGAAATTTGACAGAATCTTTGGTATCTGGAAGTGTGACCAGTTAGATTAAAAGAAACTCATGTTCTGTGACTGAGTGGAATTTTCTTTGAATTGCACCGAATACAATTCTACTTCCTGTCATTCAAACTCAAAATTCTACATCCAATTTGAATTGCAACTTGAGTTTAATGGGATTTAACACTACCCTGATGTCAACATGCCAATTTGTGTGTGTGCGTACATGTATATGCAGGGGCGCAGCGTTCACCCCATATTCTGAAATTGCATTTTTGTTCCCCCCCCCCCCAGTTTTATCATTGTATTGTGATACAAAAAGCGGCGTTGGTGTGCTTTAGGACCACGAGGACGCTTCAGAGAGGTCGGGTAGGCTGTTTGGTGGTTTCAGCCGGCTAGATTTAGAACCGCTCGGACACCACAGAGTGCGAACAGAGGCAGCTGTTTCTCTCTGAGTTGTAAAAGCAAGCAGAACATTAACTGGCTACTCTTTATTTAACTGATGTAGCTGGCAAGGTAACAGCGGTTTGATGTAACAGAGAAAAAAAAAGTATTTAGTCCTAGTGATGAGCTAGTCGTGTAAGTGACATGTAACGTTAGCTAATGTTTCATCCCCTTCTCGACTGAAGTTCTGTCTAAAGTGAATGAACGAGCTAGCTACCTGCTAGCTGTTGTGCGTATGGAAATGCTTTGTAGCCTTTGTTTTGTCCCGTTACAACAGAAGTAAATTACCTTGGCTCGTTTTTGTCAAATAATATATAAATTAGAGCTAGCCAAAAGTTGGCTAAAGTCAGATATTTATGCCCCAATCACAGTCAGTATAGATATTTGGTGGATCTATAAAACTCACTCATCATTATTCACAATTCATTCAGGAATATCCGTTGGCATGGCAGCATCCACATTCATGTAGAAGTGTTTAGAAACGTGTTCTATTCTTATTTACAATAAAAGTGTCCCCAAAATAGACCCCCAGACCCCCACCAGCTTATGTACCCCTCCCCTACTTCTAAAATCAAAGTTACGCCCGTTTGTGTGCGCGTGTGTGTGTGTGTGTGTGTGTGTGTGTGTGTGTGTGTGTGTGTGTGTACCTCAAAGTGAAAGATGCCAGCATAATCCTTGTCGAAGCTCTGTCCATTGGGAACCACCCGGGACAACACCCGTTTGTTGAGGGTCAAAGAAGCTATAGCTGCTAACAGCCAGCAGTCACCTGGGAAAGAACAGGGATTAATTAGTTAGACAGCTAAAACAAACCTGGTTCTGGCCTAGGTTAAAACAGGGATTAGTTAGACAGCTAAAATAAACCTGGTTCTGGCCTAGGTTAAAACAGGGATTAGTTAGACAGCTAAAATAAACCTGGTTCTGGCCTAGGTTAAAACAGGGATTAGTTAGACAGCTAAAACAAACCTGGTTCTGGCCTAGGTTAAAACAGGGATTAGTTAGATAGCTAAAACAAACCTGGTTCTGGCCCAGGTTAAAACAGGGATTAGTTAGACAGCTAAAACAAACCTGGTTCTGGCCTAGGTTAAAACAGGGATTAGTTAGACAGCTAAAACAAACCTGGTTCTGGCCCAGGTTAAAACAGGGATTAGTTAGACAGCTAAAACAAACCTGGTTCTGGCCCAGGTTAAAACAGGGATTAGTTAGACAGCTAAAATTAGTTTTGTTACACTAATTGTCCAGATGATCCCTGCTCTCCACCCCGAGTGGAATTGAACCTGGCGGGTTAGCTACCTGCAGATTCATGCAGGTTAGTAACATCATGAGTTGGGATTATGGTTCATTGTTTACCTAGCTAGCTACATGTCTTAACAAAAGACTCCACTATGCAAGTAACCATTTTGGGTGCGTTTGGAAATTCATTCTGGCCGTCTACTCCGATTTCAGAGCTCTCTCATCTGATTGTGCCAGAGCTCTGAAGAACTGGTGAATTTACAAAACGATCAAGCTTCATTGAATATGGACTGTGTCAGTAAACGTCGGCCAATTTTTTGTTTAAAGCGTAATTACAAATTGTTGCCAGCAGCACAGTTACAGTCACCAACTCGCTACCAATCGCTGTAGAATAGTTCTATGGTGGCGGCGACCCGTCATTCAGGGCAGGTTGGGGGATAACACACTCGAGATAACATGAAAACAGCCTAACCAGCTCTGCTAGTGCGAGTAATGAACAGTGAGCTGTTCTCTCATTATGTGTCTGGAAGTAACTAGCAGGTCAGATTGGGTGCTTGACTGCTGTTAGTACAGAATGTTCAGATCAACCCTTAAAAGAGATGGGTGGGGCTCAAGCTTCAGACGAGGTGAACGATGACGAAGAGCTCTCCAGTAGGTACCAAAACGTTCTAAAGGTCATTTTGTCAAAAGTGAGTTTACAAGTTTATCAACTTTCAAAGCAGAATTACTTCCCCCATTGTTTCCTCAACTGTAGTGAATGATATACCATTTTGTAGCTCTGAGTCTCTACTTCTATCCAATGTAGAAAAAAAAAAAAAAAAAAAAAAACAAAACACTATTTCAAATTTTGCTTCATAAGACCGGATCGAGCCGGTCGGTTACATATGTGACAAGTATTAATGCCAGAATAACAGGTCCAACCTGCCCTGAATGATGGGTCGCCACCACATAGAACTATTCTACAGTGATTGGTAGCGAGTCTCAGAACAGCACGTCGAGTCACATGACTGAACCAGGATTGGTTTTAGGTTTGATTTATTCACACCAACAAAAAAAAAATTGTAAAAACAGTGTGCAGCTGAGGATATGAAAACCACAACACTAATAAAAGTTTTTAAAAAATATATAAATATATATAATTGTTCAATCAGTTAAACAAAACATATTAATTATAATAGTACATGATACATTCAGTAAACAAGAAAAAAAAAATACATGTTTGATTATGTGTGAGCGTGAGAGTTCATCTTCAGGGAGGGGATTATTGGGTAGTACAGTTCATCAGGGGCGGCAGGTAGCCTAGTTAAATAAATAAAAATCAGACTGACCCCCCCAGTCTTCAGGGAGGGGATTATTGGGTAGTACGGTTCATCAGACTGACCCCCCAAGTCTTCAGGGAGGGGATTATTGGGTAGTTTGGTTCATCAGACTGACCCCCAGTCTTCAGGGAGGGGATTATTGGGTAGTTTGGTTCATCAGACTGACCCCCAGTCTTCAGGGAGGGGATTATTGGGTAGTACGGTTCATCAGACTGACCCCCCCAGTCTTCAGGGAGGGGATTATTGGGTAGTTTGGTTCATCAGACTGACCCCCCCAGTCTTCAGGGAGGGGATTATTGGGTAGTTTGGTTCATCAGACTGACCCCCAGTCTTCATGGAGGGGATTATTGGGTAGTTTGGTTCATCAGACTGACCCCCCCAGTCTTCAGGGAGGGGATTATTGGGTAGTTTGGTTCATCAGACTGACCCCCAGTCTTCATGGAGGGGATTATTGGGTAGTTTGGTTCATCAGACTGACCCCCAGTCTTCATGGAGGTATGAGATGAGGTTTTGGCAATGTGAAGATAAGAATTCCATAGTCTGGTATGATATCTGATAGATAATTGACTATGTGAGGTGTGGGGAGGGTGAATGTTAGAACAGAAGGGTTTAGGTGAACTGTTTGGGAGGGATGAGCATTTCTACATGAAAGTGCATAAGGGGGCGAACATGTATGTCATAAATAGACAAGACGTTAAGTTTCCTAAACAAAGAACCAGGTAATTAGATGTATTTTCTATGATGAGTAATTGTTGTAGGTAGGAGGCATATGCAGGTAAGACTGGACATATTGAGACAGTTAAAGATTCTATTTCATTCCACAGAACTGTACTGGCCCGGACACAACAGTACAGTAAATGAGATATGGGTAAAGTAAGCTACAGTAAATGAGATATGGGTCAAGTAAGCTACAGTAAATGAGATATGGGTCAAGTAAGCTACAGTAAATGAGATATGGGTAAAGTAAGCTACAGTAAATGAGATATGGGTAAAGTAAGCTACAGTAAATGAGATATGGGTAAAGTAAGCTACAGTAAATGAGATATGGGTAAAGTAAGCTACAGTAAATGAGATATGGGTAAAGTAAGCTACAGTAAATGAGATATGGGTAAAGTAAGCTACAGTAAATGAGATATGGGTAAAGTAAGCTACAGTAAATGAGATATGGGTAAAGTAAGCTACAGTAAATGAGATATGGGTAAAGTAAGCTACAGTAAATGAGATATGGGTAAAGTAAGCTACAGTAAATGAGATATGGGTAAAGTAAGCTACAGTAAATGAGATATGGGTAAAGTAAGCTACAGTAAATGAGATATGGGTAAAGTAAGCTACAGTAAATGAGATATGGGTAAAGTAAGCTACAGTAAATGAGATATGGGTAAAGTAAGCTACAGTAAATGAGATATGGGTAAAGTAAGCTACAGTAAATGAGATATGGGTAAAGTAAGCTACAGTGAAAAGTTAGGAAACAAGCCTGATGAACCAACCCACTCATCTTTCTGATGATACCAACATATTTCATAACTTTGCTGCAGACAAATTGAATAGGATCTTACCCTGATAACTGATCATCAATTAAAACTCTGAGGAATCTAGTGGATGTGACTTGTTCCATTTCATTCCCAACAGGTTCATTCATGTGTGTGTGTGTGTGTGTGTATCTTACCCAGGGCCCCCTGGCAGATATCTGTCCTGGTGGCCCCTCCAGCTATAAACTGGGGATTGGAGGTCAACTCCTGGGAAAAGAACAAACAAATTTGAAATATCTCATTTACTCGCTAAGATATAAGCAATTATTTGACAAGAGACAATCGAGACTTTAAAAAAAAAAAAAAAGTCTGTTTATGATGTTCTCATTCCCAGAAAAGGAAGGAGAGGAACCAGGGCATCCAAACAACCACAATCATTTCATGTTTTAAATGTAATTTCGACAGGAATATACATGGTCCCAGGACCGAGCTACCTACCATCGGTCGCATCCACTTGATACCACGAACTTTACTGGAATTTGGTCCAAGATCTTTGAATCCAAGAGACGCGGGGATCGCATCGAAAAGGTCATCTTGAAAAAGCTGCCCGCGTTCAAGACAACTGGCTTTCAGCGCCTCGAAGTCCTGACCGAGATGTTGGACCGCCCGCGCGTTGGAACCGATGCCCTGCGCCTTCTCCCGGTCGTGCTGCAGTTTGGACGCTATCCCCGCCATCACTGAGGTAAAAACGATAGTTTTCTGTTTGGTCTATCAGATATAAAACGTGTCGTTTCGCCGCTTCAGGGTGTGACAGGGTGTGACCTCGTGTGAACTGGCAGTAAGGTGAGGGAGTCGAGTCAGAAAACTGAATGGATTTGGAGAAGTGATGTGCAGTTCGTAATCGATTCTTTTTGAACGAGTCTTTTTAATAACTCGAGAGTCATTTATTTTGTTTTTCTGCCTTTTTACTGGTTCGTTTGATCTGCTAGTTGCACCCGAGTGGCGCGGCGGTCTAAGGCATTGCATCTCAGTAGCCTAGAGGCGTCACTACAGACCCTGGTTCGATCCCGGGCTGTCTCATAACTGGCCGTGATCTGGGGTCACATAGGGCGGCGCATAACGTACTCTGGTTAGGCCGTCATTGTAAAATAAAAAATGTGTTCTTAACTGACTTGCCTAGTTAAATAAAGGTAAAATTTTAAAATACTGCTGGCTGCAATGGGACATACAGCATGATTAATACAGCATGATTAATACACGCTCCTCCTGATTAATACAGCATGATTAATACACGCTCCTCCTGATTAATACAGCATGATTAATACACGCTCCTCCTGATTAATACAGCATGATTAATACACGCTCCTCCTGATTAATACAGCATGATTAATACACGCTCCTCCTGATTAATACAGCATGATTAATACACGCTCCTCCTGATTAATACAGCATGATTAATACACGCTCCTCCTGATTAATACAGCATGATTAATACACGCTCCTCCTGATTAATACAGCATGATTAATACACGCTCCTCCTGATTAATACAGCATGATTAATACACGCTCCTCCTGATTAATACAGCATGATTAATACACGCTCCTCCTGATTAATACAGCATGCTTAATACACGCTCCTCCTGATTAATACAGCATGCTTAATACACGCTCCTCCTGATTAATACAGCATGCTTAATACACGCTCCTCCTGATTAATACAGCATGCTTAATACACGCTCCTCCTGATTAATACAGCATGATTAATACATGCTCCTCCAGGCAGGTTTGCTTAAAAAAAAAAAACTCAAGAGAGCTCACAAAGTGAGGAATTGTTGTATGTAGGTCAATGAGAGTGTCGAATTCGGTCAACAGATTTTTTTTTTAAATTGGTAATTTGCTACGTGGAGGTCATATTTGATCGAATATAATTTTCGTAATGGTTAGGTTGTTACGAATGCACTGATATGAAGTGGACTTCTGTGGCGTCTGGACAACTTTATATCGGAGTTGTAACCTGTTGTCATAGAGATAGATAGACGACTCATCATGGATATAACCCGTTTTAGCATGGACATTGCAATTGAGGGCTTCCATCATTTTAATGTAGTCAACTGGATGGAGATTCTTATGAGTTGGGAGCCAATGATGAAGAAAACTGACTACTTTAAAATGGAGATAGCCTCAATAGCGCTGCCCATGCTGTCACAGACGCTATAATGGCACAGATACAAAGATAAGGCCTCTATGTATCTCTATGGCCTGTTGTTCACACACATACAGTACATGCCCTCTCATTGGCTAGAAGCCTCGTAATGTTGATCATGAAGCCGATGATTCTAGTCCAGTAGAAGTTACATTTTTGGACAAAGTGGACCCCTGCCTTCTGGCTGATCCATATGTGGTGTCAGGTTGGATGGAGAAGAGGTTAGGGAAATTCCTGGTGTCTGTGACGCCCGCCGTTGGATGCGACCCAGACCCGATGGAGAGCATGGGGAAACAGAGAACGCACTGTCTGTCCTGCTGAGTTATGATGCAAAGTTTTATCCCATGAGAGCTTTTGTCCCAAACCCATTTAGGTGTTTTAGGTGCCAAGCTTATGGTCATGTCGCAGCAGTGTGTAGGAGGGAGATTTCTAGATGTGAGAAGTGTGCAGGAGGGCATGAGACGAACAAACTATCATGGTCCAAACACACCAAGACAGTCGTGAAGAGGGCACGACAACACCTATTCCTCCTCAGGAGACTGAAAAGATTTGGCGTGGGTCCTCAGATCCTCAAAAAAGTTCTACAGCTGCACCATCGAGAGCATCCTGACTGGTTGCATCACCGCCTGGTATGGTAACTACTCGGCATCCAACCGTAAGGCGCTACAGAGGGTAGTGCGTATGGCGCAGCACATCACTGGTGCCAAGCTTCCTGCCATCCAGGACCTCTATACCAGGCGGTGTCAGAGGAAGTCCCAAAAAATTGCCAAGGACTCCAGCCACCCTAGTCATAGACTGTTCTCTCTGCCACCGCACGGCAAGCGGTACCGGAGCGCCAAGTCTTGGTCCAAAAGGCTTCTTAACAGCTTCTACCCCAAAGCCATAAGACTGCTGAACAGTTAATCAAATGGCTACCCGGACTATTTGCATAGTCCCCACCCCACCCCCCATTTTTACGCTCCTGCTACTCTCTGATATTATCTATACATAGTCACTTTACCTCTAGTTACATGTACATATTACATCGACTAACTGGTTCCCCGGCACATTGACTCTGTACCGGTACCCCCCTGTATATAGCCTCCACATTGACTCTGTACCGGTACCCCCTGTATATAGCCTCCACATTGACTCTGTACCGGTACCCCCTGTATATAGCCTCCACATTGACTCTGTACCGGTACCCCCTGTATATAGCCTCCACATTGACACTGTAAGGTCTACCACACCTGTTGTATTCAGCATTTCACTGTGAGGTCTACTACACCTGTTGTATTCAGCATTTCACTGTAAGGTCTACTACACCTGTTGTATTCAGCATTTCACTGTGAGGTCTACTACACCTGTTGCATTCAGCATTTCACTGTAAGGTCTACTACACCTGTTGTATTCAGCATTTCACTGTAAGGTCTACTACACCTGTTGTATTCAGCATTTCACTGTGAGGTCTACTACACCTGTTGTATTCAGCATTTCACTGTGAGGTCTACACCTGTTGTATTCAGCATTTCCCTGTTAGGTCTACTACACCTGTTGTATTCAGCATTTCACTGTGAGGTCTACTACACCTGTTGTATTCAGCATTTCAGTGTGAGGTCTACACCTGTTGTATTCAGCATTTCACTGTAAGGTCTACTACACCTGTTGTATTCAGCATTTCACTGTAAGGTCTACTACACCTGTTGTATTCAGCATTTCACTGTAAGGTCTACTACACCTGTTGTATTCAGCATTTCACTGTAAGGTCTACTACACCTGTTGTATTCAGCATTTCACTGTGAGGTCTACCACACCTGTTGTATTCAGCATTTCACTGTGAGGTCTAATACACCTGTTGTATTCAGCATTTCACTGTGAGGTCTACTACACCTGTTGTACTCAGCATTTCACTGTAAGGTCTACTACACCTGTTGTATTCAGCATTTCACTGTGAGGTCTACTACACCTGTTGTACTCAGCATTTCACTGTGAGGTCTACTACACCTGTTGTATTCAGCATTTCACTGTGAGGTCTACTACACCTGTTGTACTCAGCATTTCACTGTAAGGTCTACTACACCTGTTCTATTCAGCATTTCACCGTGAGGTCTACTACACCTGTTGTATTCAGCATTTCACTGTAAGGTCTACTACACCTGTTGTATTCAGCATTTCACTGTGAGGTCTACTACACCTGTTGTATTCAGCATTTCACTGTGAGGTCTACTACACCTGTTGTATTCAGCATTTCACTGTGAGGTCTACTACACCTGTTGTATTCAGCATTTCACTGTAAGGTCTACTACACCTGTTGTATTCAGCATTTCACTGTAAGGTCTACTACACCTGTTGTATTCAGCATTCACCGTGAGGTCTACTACACCTGTTGTATTCAGCATTTCACTTTAAGGTGCGTGTCACAAATAACATTTGATTTGAACGTGTAGTATCAGTGGAGAAAGTTGTGTGTGTTAACTGTAGGGTCTGGGAGAGGGATAGTCTACTGGTTTAAACAGGTGGTCTGGGAGAGGGATAGTCTATTGGTTTAAACAGGTGGTCTGGGAGAGGGATAGCCTACCGGTTTAAACAGGTGGTCTGGGAGAGGGATAGCCTACTGGTTTAAACAGGTGGTCTGGGAGAGGGATAGCCTACTGCTTTAAACAGGTGGTCTGGGAGAGGGATAGCCTACTGGTTTAAACAGGTGGTCTGGGAGAGGGATAGCCTACCGGTTTAAACAGGTGGTCTGGGAGAGGGATAGCCTACTGCTTTAAACAGGTGGTCTGGGAGAGGGATAGCCTACTGGTTTAAACAGGTGGTCTGGGAGAGGGATAGCCTACTGGTTTAAACAGGTGGTCTGGGAGAGGAATAGTCTACTGGTTTAAACAGGTGGTCTGGGAGAGGGATAGCCTACTGGTTTAAACAGGTGGTCTGGGAGAGGGATAGCCTACTGGTTTAAACAGGTGGTCTGGGAGAGGGATAGCTACTGGTTTAAACAGGTGGTCTGGGAGAGGGATAGCCTACTGGTTTAAACAGGTGGTCTGGGAGAGGGATAGTCTACTGGTTTAAACAGGTGGTCTGGGAGAGGGATAGCCTACTGGTTTAAACAGGTGGTCTGGGATAAACAGGTGGTCTGGGAGAGGGATAGCCTACTGGTTTAAACAGGTGGTCTGGGAGAGGGATAGCCTACTGGTTTAAACAGGTGGTCTGGGAGAGGGATAGCCTACTGGTTTAAACAGGTGGTCTGGGAGAGGGATAGCCTACTGGTTTAAACAGGTGGTCTGGGAGAGGGATAGCCTACTGGTTTAAACAGGTGGTCTGGGAGAGGGATAGTCTACACTATTTATTCTAAAATAAGTTGAAATAACTTTGGTGTTTTCATGTGTATTTGTTTGATTTACAACTGCAAAGGACCAAGAAAAATCTTGAGATTCAAATTAATTTGGTTGGAGGCAAGTGATTCTCGGCAAATGTAATTTATTTCGCTTGTGTTAAGTCGCGGGGGCCTAAAGGGTTAAAAAGCCATAGAACCAGTTGAAAACAGAACTCCATTGTAAAGTGCAAAGGTGCCAATGTATTTGACTGCATTTGTATATGAAGACCTCATCAGGACCACGTTCATTAAAGACAAAAGTAGTGGAACGTTGCAGATACATCAGAGAGGCATGTTTGTTCTACTTGATGTATTTCTATCTACCCTGAGGTTACGTGGGCAGGTGTGGGAAGCTGTGGGCAGGTGTGGGAAGCTGTGGGCAGGTGTGGGAAGCTGTGGGCAGGTGTGGGAAGCTGTGGGCAGGTGTGGGAAGCTGTGGGCAGGTGTGGGAAGCTGTGGGCAGGTGTGGGAAGCTGTGGCAGCTGTGGGCAGGTGTGGGAAGCTGTGGGCAGCTGTGGGAAGGTGTGGGAAGCTGTGGCAGCTGTGGGAAGGTGTGGGCAGGTGTGGGAAGCTGTGGGCAGGTGTGGGAAGCTGTGGGCAGGTGTGGGAAGCTGTGGCAGCTGTGGGAAGGTGTGGGAAGCTGTGGCAGCTGTGGGAAGGTGTGGGCAGGTGTGGGAAGCTGTGGGCAGGTGTGGGAAGCTGTGGGCAGGTGTGGGAAGCTGTGGCAGCTGTGGGCAGGTGTGGCAGCTGTGGGCAGGTGTGGGAAGCTGTGGCAGCTGTGGGAAGGTGTGGGAAGCTGTGGGCAGCTGTGGGAAGGTGTGGGAAGCTGTGGCAGCTGTGGGAAGGTGTGGGCAGGTGTGGGAAGCTGTGGGCAGGTGTGGGAAGCTGTGGGCAGGTGTGGGAAGCTGTGGCAGCTGTGGGAAGGTGTGGGAAGCTGTGGCAGCTGTGGGAAGGTGTGGGCAGGTGTGGGAAGCTGTGGGCAGGTGTGGGAAGCTGTGGGCAGGTGTGGGAAGCTGTGGCAGCTGTGGGCAGGTGTGGCAGCTGTGGGCAGGTGTGGGAAGCTGTGGCAGCTGTGGGAAGGTGTGGGAAGCTGTGGCAGCTGTGGGAAGGTGTGGGCAGGTGTGGGAAGCTGTGGGCAGGTGTGGGAAGCTGTATGATCATAGAGAATTGCGCAACTTATTTTGTGTGGATTTTATTTTCCCAACATGTGAACAATGTATAGTTGAAGTTGGAAGTTTACATACACTTAGGTTGGAGCCAGTAAAACTCGTTTTTCAACCACTCCACAAATTTCTTGTTAACAAACTATAGTTTTGGCAAGTCGGTTAGGACATCTACTTTGTGCATGACGCAAGTCATTTTTACAACAATTGTTTACAGACATAATTTCATTATAATTCACTGTATCACAATTCCAGTGGGTCAGAAGTTTACATACACTAAGTTGAATGTGCCTTTAAACAGCTTGGAAAATTCCAGAAAATGATGTCATGGCTTTAGAAACTTCTGATAGGCTAATTGACATCATTTGAGTCAATTGGAGGTGTACCTGTGGATGTATTTCAAGGCCTACCTTCAAACTCAGTGCCTCTTTGCTTGACATCATGGGAAAATCTAAAGAAATCAGCCAAGACCTCAGAAAAAAAATTTGTAGACCTCCACAAGTCTGGTTCATAATTGGGAGCAATTTCCACACGCCTGAAGGTACCACGTTCATCTGTACAAACAATAGTACGCAAGTATAAACACCATGGGACCACGCAGCCGTCATACCGCTCAGGAAGGAGACGCGTTCTGTCTCCTAGAGATGAATGTACTTTGGTGTGAAAAGTGCAAATCAATCCCAGAACAACAGCAAAGGACCTTGTGAAGATGCTGGAGGAAACAGGTACAAAAGTATCTACATCCACAGTAAAACGAGTCCTATATCGACATAACCTGAAAGGCCACTCAGCAAGGAAGAAGCCACTGCTCCAAAACCACCATAAAAAAGCTAGACTACAGTTTGCAACTGCACATGGGGACAAAGATCATACTTTTTGGAGAAATGTCCTCTGTTCTGATGAAACAACTGTTTAAAATAGAACACCATCCCAACAGTGAAGCACGGGGGCGGCAGCATCATGTTGTGGGGGTGTTTTGCTGCAGGAGGCACTGGTGCACTTCACAAAATAGATGGCATCATGAGGCAGGAAAATTATGTGGATATATTGATGCAACATCTCAAGACATCAGTCAGGAAGTTAAAGCTTGGTCGCAAATGGGTCTTCCAAATGGACAATGACCCCAAGCATACTTCCAAAGTTGTGGCAAAATGGCTTAAGGACAACAAAGTCACGGTATTGGAGTGGCCATCACAAAGCCCTGACCTCAATCCTGTAGAAAATATGTGGGCAGAACTGAAAAAGTGTGTGCGAGCAAGGAGGCCTACAAACCTGACTCAGTTACACCAGCTCTGTCAGGAGGAAAGGGCCAAAATTCACCCAACTTATTGTGGGAAGCTTGTGGAAGGCTACCCAAAACATTTGACCCAAGTTAAACAATTTAAAGGCAATGCTACCAAATACTAATTGAGTGTATGTAAACTTCTGACCCACTGGGAATGTGATGAAAGAAATAAAAGCTGAAATAAATCATTCTCTCTACTATTATTCTGACATTTCACATTCTTAAATAAAGTGGTGATCATAACTAACCTAAGACAGAGAATTTTTACTAGGAATAAATGTCAGGAATTGTGAGAAACTGAGTTAAAATGTATTTGGCGAAGGTGCATGTAAACTTCCGACTTCAACTGTACGTATGTCAAAGATCTAGATCAGGTATTCCAAAACTGGGGTACGCCAAATAAATATAATAATAATAATAATAATTTCTTCACATTTCCATTCATATTTTCCAACGGGGCTATACATTTGGGTGAGTTTTTTTTTTTCTCGCCTGAGTTTCACTGCCAAAAATCAAATTAAACCAGCGTTCAGCTAGTCAAATAATTAACATCCAATCACATTAACCGATACTCTCTTGCGGGAATTCCAATAGCGGCCTTATGTAGCCAAATGTAGCTCAGTTGTGAATCTGATGCAGACGAAGAGCTCCTGACCCCTTTCCCGGCACCGAACATATCCTCTGAATATGATGAGAACTACATTGATTTGGGGTTCACTTATAATGGGAGTAGTGCCTTTCCTCAGCCACAGTGTGTTATATGTGCAAAAGTACTTTTTATAGTCCCGTACCCCTTCAACATTCAACCTCCAGCTGCGTACCCCCTCTAGCACCAGGGTCAGCACACTCTCAAATGTTGTTTTTTGCCATCATTGTAAGACTGCCACACACACACTATACGATACATTTATTAAACATAAGAATGAGTGTGAGTTTTTGTCACAACAAGTTGGTTCACCAACTACTTCTCCGATAGAGTTCAGTGTGTAAAATCGGAGGACCTGTTGTCCGGACCTCTGGCAGTCTCTATGGGGGTGCCTCAGGGTTCAATTCTCGGGCTGACTCTTTTCTCTGTATACATCAATGATGTTGCTCTCGCTGCTGGTGATTCTCTGATCCACTTCTACGCAGACGACACCATTCTGTATACTTCTGGCCCTTCTTTGGACACTGTGTTAACCTCCAGACGAGCTTCAATGCCATACAACTCTCCTTCCGTGGCCTCCAACTGCTCTTAAACGCTAGTAAAACTAAATGAATGCTCTTCAACCGATCCCTGCCTGCACCTGCCCGCCCGTCCAGCATCACTACTCTGGACGGTTCTGACTTAGAATATGTGGACAACTACAAATACCTAGGTGTCTGGTTAGACTGTAAACTCTCCTTCCAGACTCACGTCAAACATCTCCAATCCAAAATTAAATCTAGAATTGGCTCCCTATTTCGCAACAAAGCATCCTTTACTCACGCTGCCAAACATACCCTCATAAAACGGACTATCCTACCGATCCTTGACTTCGGCGATGTCATTTACAAAATAGCCTCCAATACCCTACTCAATAAATTGGATGCAGTCTGTCACAGTGCCATCCGTTTTGTCACCAAAGCCCCATATACTACCCACCACTGCGACCTGTACGCTCTCATTGGCTGGCCATTGCTTCATACTCGTCGCCAAACCCATTGGCTCCAGGTCATCTATAAGTCTTTGCTAGGTAAAGCCCCGCCTTATCTCAGCTCACTGGTCACCATAGCAACACCCACGCACTCCAGCAGGTATATTTCACCGGTCACCCCCAAAACCAATTCCTCCTTTGGTCGTCTTTCCTTCCAGTTCTCTGCTGCCAATGACTGGAACGAATTGCAAAAATCACTGAAGCTGGAGTCTTATATCTCCCTCACTAACTTTAAGCATCAGCTGTCAGAGCAGATAACCAATCATTTTACCACTACACAGCCCATCTGTAAATAGTCCACCCAACTACCTCATCCCCATATTGTTATTTATTGTTTTGCTCCTTTGCGCCCCAGTATCTCTACTTGCACATTCATCTTCTGCACATCTATCACTCCACTGTTTAATTGCTAAATTGTCATTATTTCACCACTATGGCCAATTTATTGCCTTGCCTCCCTAATCTTACTACATTTGCACACACTGTATATAGATTTTTCTACTGTGTTATTGACTGTATGTTTGTTTATTCCGTGTGTAACTCTGTGTGTAACTCTGTGTTGTTTGTGTCGCACTGCTTTGCTTTATCTTGGCCAGGTCGCAGTTGTAAATGTCACGTCCTGACCAGCAGAGGGCGTATTGCTTAGTCTAGGTCAGGATGTGGCAGGGGGTTTGTGTTTGTTAAATGTTGGGTTGATGATTGGGACTTCCAATTGAAGGCAGGTGTGTATAGTTGCCTTTGATTGGAAGTCCTATATAGGTGTGTGTGTTTGTCTTTGAGGTTGTGGGGAATTGTTCTGTGTTGAGCCTATGCTTTGTCAGACTGTTGGTTGGTTGGTTGGTTGGTTGGTTGGTTGGTTGGTTGGTTGGTTGGTTGGTTGGTTGGTTGGTTGGTTGGTTGGTTGGTTGGTCGGTCGGTCGGTCGGTCGGTCGGTCGGTCGGTCGGTCGTTCATTCTTGTGAGTTCTTTGTTATTTTGGGTGTTCATTTTTGATAGTTAATAAAAGTCAAGATGAGTCTGCACATATCTGCTGCGTTTTGGTCCTCTTCTCTACCGGAACGACATTTTTAAGGATGAGTACGACTTATTTTATGACAGTAAATGAGAACTTGTCCTCAACTGGTCTACCTGGTTAAATAAAGGTGAAATATATATATATATATTTTAAACAACCCAGCTCGTGTGAAGTAACAAAGAGCTCTTATAGGACCAGGGCACAAATAATAATATAATAATAATCAATAATTTTACTCTTTATTTAGCCGTCTTACATATAAAACCTTTAGTTTAGTCGGTGGCACTGTGTAATCCTCAAAGCGAGCGAAGGTGTTTAGCTTGTCCGGGAGCAAGATGTCGGAGTTCGCGACGTGGCTGGTTTTTCCTTTTATAATCTCTGTTTTTGTCTGGAGTCCCTGCTACATATGTCTCGTGTCTGAGCCGTTTTAATAGCGACTCCACTTTGTCTCTGTACTGACATTTCGCCTGCTTGATTGCCTTAAGGAGGGAATAACTACACTGTTTGTATTCAACCATATTTCCAGTCACCTTGCCGTGGTTAAATGTGGTGGTTTAGCTCTGTCTAGAAACAACTCCTAGTCTTACCCCTAGACACTATGACTCTATCTAGAAACAACTCCTAGTCCTCCCCCTAGACACTATGGCTCTATCTAGAAACAACTCCTAGTCCTCCCCCTAGACACTATGGCTCTATCTAGAAACAACTCCTAGTCCTCCCCATAGACACTATGTCTCTATCTAGAAACAACTCCTAGTCCTCCCCATAGACACTATGGCTCTATCTAGAAACAACTCCTAGTCCTCCCCATAGACACTATGGCTCTATCTAGAAACAACTCCTAGTCCTCCCCATAGACACTATGGCTCTATCTAGAAACAACTCCTAGTCCTCCCCATAGACACTATGGCTCTATCTAGAAACAACTCCTAGTCCTCCCCATAGACACTATGGCTCAGGGCCAATATGTTGCTGTGGGTCATGACAACTTCAAACAGCTCTCAATGGATTCTGACTGTATATTTAAATGATAATTCAACACCTAGTGGATTAAGAATCAAACTAAAACTAAATGTGTTTTATTGTTTTCCAGTGAAATGGACGAAGATGTTCATGCTGATGAGATAAGAGGTAAGTAATACAATATATAATAAAATATTATATACTGCTATTCTTAATTTTCTTTCTTTCATTATAGAGTGTATTATTCATCTATTCAGAGTAGTGTTTCCCTGCCTGTCTTTTCAACATAATATACTGTATATCCCTGTGTGTATATATATATATATATATATATACTCTAAATATGCTACCAACAATTTCAAGGGTTCACCTAACTAACTTTTCAGCACGAAGTGCCTTCTTTAGGGTTTATTTTCAGACAGTTTAACCTCCATTAGTCAGTACCTCTACAAACATTTTTGTGTGTGTGTCAGCTTATTGATCAATACCATTTTTACAGACTGAAGTAGCAGAAAAAGAAGTGGGGGGGGGGATCCCCATTTCAAACACTGTTATCTGTTCAAGCAGATTTGCTTGCAATGTAAGTTTGCTCTGGATTTACATATAATAATAAACTGATTTGCTTGCAATGTAAGTTTGCTCTGGATTTACATATAATAATAAACTGATTTAACTGCTTTTTGTGGCAAAAAAAATTATATATTCTATTTCCTGTATAGGACTCAGAAGTGTCACAGGGTAAAGACCAAGACGCAGCGGGAAAATATATACTCATCTTCTTTTTATTTGGTGAAGGAGGAAAAACACAATAAACGTATACAAACCACAAACGAACTCGTCAGGCACACAGCTAAACAAGAACAATCCCCCACAAACTAACAGGTGAAAAACAGGGCGACCTCAGTATGACTCCCGATCAGCAACAACGATGTACAGCTGTTCCTGATCGGGAGCCACACCAGGCCAACACAAAGAAATACACAACACTAGACCAGCCCCCTAGAAATACAAGAACATTACCCAACAACCCAGGAACACCTAAATCAAACACCCCATCTTACATAAATACATATCTAATAAACCCCTGAACCAATTAAATCAAATACCCTTTCTACATAGATACACCATTAAACCCAGAAACACTCTACACAAAATAACCCTCTATATAAACACATAACCAAACACATGTACAACAAATACCCTCTGCCACGTCCTGACCAAACTACAATAACAAATAGGCCCTTTATTGGTCAGGACGTGACATGAAGTGTCTTCGAGCTTGTTGAAATTCTGAACAAAATTGTTGCACAAAGTAAGATGTCTTCAATAACATTATAGATACAAATACATGTAATTATATATATATATATTAAATCATTAATTATAATTAATTCAGTAGCCTTAGAATCAATGTTATTAAGCTAATTATATTATTGTAATATTTTCCGGGGGCCGATATCAAGACGGGTTTAGTCTTGAGACCAGCCATCACATTATCAGTCTTCTAGATGTTTCCTTTGCATTCAGAAACATTATTTCATGTATATCTACAATTTACACCTTAACTAATATCTCTATCCAGTTTTCTAGCCTGGTCCCAGATCTGTTATTACCTACAACAGTATGTAGTGCATTCAGAAACATTATTTCATCTATATTGTTTCAGTATCCGTAACATACAGTATCTACAATTTACATCTTAACTAATGTCTCGATCCAGTTTTATAGTCTATCACAGTGCCATCCATTTTGTCACCAAAGCCCCATATACTACCCACCACTGCGACCTGTACGCTCTCGTTGGCTGGCCATCGCTTCATACTCGTCGCCAAACCCACTGGCTCCAGGTCATCTACAAGTCTCTGCTAGGTAAAGCCCCGCCTTATCTCAGCTCACTGGTCACCATAGCAGCACCCACCTGTAGCACGCGCTCCAGCAGGTAAATCTCACTGGTCGCCCCCAAAGCCAATTCCTCCTTTGGCCGCCTTTCCTTCCAGTTCTCTGCTGCCAATGACTGGAACGAACTGCAAAAATCACTGAAGCTGGAGACCCATATCTCCCTCACTAGTTTTAAGCACCAGCTGTCAGAGCAGCTCACAGATCACTGCACCTGTACATAGCTCATCTGTAAATAGCCCATCCAATCTACCTCATCCCCATACTGTATTTATTTATTTATCTTGCTCCTTTGCACCCCAGTATCTCTACTTGCACATTGATCTTCTGCACATTCTACCATTCCAGTGTTTAATTTGCTCTATTGTAATTACTTCGCCACCATGGCCTATTTATTGCCTTACCTCTCTTATCCTACCTCATTTGCACATGCTGTATATAGACTTTTTCTACTGTATTATTGATTGTATGTTTGTTTATTCCATGTGTAACTCTGTTGTTGTTTGTATCGAACTGCTTTGCTTTATCTTGGCCAGGTCGCAGTTGTAAATGAGAACTTGTTCTCAACTGGCCTACCTGGTTAAATAAAGGACTTGTTCTCAACTAGCCTACCTGGTTAAATAAAGGACTTGTTCTCAACTAACCTACCTGGTTAAATAAAGGACTTGTTCTCAACTAGCCTACCTGGTTAAATAAAGGACTTGTTCTCAACTAGCCTACCTGGTTAAATAAAGGTTAAATAAATTAATTAAATAAAAATAAAAATGTCACTTAGCAATTCACATCTAAAGCATATTATAGGCTCTCTAATAAGAAATGATAAAATGTTTATAAATGCTTATAACACGTTATAAAGCATTATATACCTGCATGCTGGTTAACCTCACTACCTGGTTAAATAAAGGTGAAATAAAAACTAAATAAAAAATGTTTGGCCTGTTGCATACTCAGAAATGAGCCTGTTGTAGACAGACAGGGTGTCTGAAATTTGCTCTCACAAGGTCGGCTCAGCGGGAGTGGAAATATTGGATAAATGCCCAGACTGTTGTTTCCAGGTGTTCTCATCCTCTGCAACCGATCTCTGGGAGGAAACGTTTTGCTGAGAAAGGATGCACTTGTGATCGTATAAATATGCTGAGGGAGAAATACCTCATCAGAGCTTCTGACTAAACTCCACATGAAGTGCTGTTTGTCTGTAATCTCTCCGCTGGCGTGAATAAACATAAATTCATTTAAGCTTGACTTTGGAGTCATTAGTAGCAATTTCCACGACACCTGTATTTGTGGAGTTTCTCCCATTCTTCTATGCAGATCCTCTCAAGCTCTGTCAGATTGGATGGGGAGCGTCGCTGCACAGCTATTTTCAGGTTTCTCCAGAGTTTGACCGATGTCAAGTCCGGGCTCTGGCCGGGCCACTCAAGGACATTCAGAGATTTGTCCCGAAGCCACTCCTGCGTTGTCTTGGCTGTGTGCTTAGGGTCGTTGTCCTGTTGAAAGGTGAATCTTCGTCCCAGTCTGAGGTCTTGAGCACTCTAGAGCAGGTTTTCATCAAGGATCTCTCTGCACTTTGCTCCGTTCAAAGAGTTTAATCTTGGTTTTATCAGACCAGAGAATTTTGTTTCTCATGGTCTGAGAGTCCTTTAGGTGCCTTTTGGCAAACTCCAAGCGGGCTGTCATGTGCATTTTACTGAGGAGTGGCTTCCGTCTGGCCACTCTACCATAAAAGCCTGATTGGTGGAGTGCTGCAGAGATGGTTGTCCTTCTGGAAGGTTCTCCCATCTCCACAGAGGAACTCAGTCACTCTGACAGAGCTCCAATCAGGTTCTTGGTGACCTCCCTGACCAAGGCCCTTCTCCCCCGATTGCTCAGTTTGGCCGGGCGTCCAGCTCTAGGAAGAGTCTTGGTGGTTCCAAACTTCTTCTATTTAAGAATGATGGAGGCCACTGTGTTCTTGGGGACCTTCAATGTTGCAGAAATGTTTTGGCACCCTTCCCCAGATCTGTGCCTCGACACAATCCTGTCTCGGAGCTCTACGGACAATTCCTTCGACCTCATGGCCTGGTTTTTGCTCTGACATCCACTGTCAACTGTGGGACCTTTGTATAGACAGGTGTGTGCCTTTCCAAATCATGTCCAATCAATTTAATTGGTGGACTCCAATCAAGTTGTAGAAACATCTCAAGGATGATCAATGGAAACAGGATGCACCTGAGATCAATTTCAAGTCTCATAGCAAAGGGTCTGAATACTTATGTAAATAATGTATTTGAAAAAACTGTATTTGCTTTGTCATTATGGGGTATTGTGATGTCATTATGGGGTATTGTGATGTCATTATGGGGTATTGTGATGTCATTATGGGGTATTGTGATGTCATTATGGGGTATTGTGTGTAGATTGATTAGGATTTGTTTTTGTTTCATCCATTTTAGAATAAGGCTGTAATGTAACAAAATGCGGAAAAGGTAAAGGGGTCTGAATACTTTCTGAATGTACTGTATGCTGTATTGTACATCTGTAGACAACATAATTCCATAATTATAAGGGTTAAGGTAAGGGTTATGAATGGTTAAGATAAGGGTTAAGGTAAGGGTTATAAATGTTTAAAATAAGGGTTAAGGTAAGGGTTATGAATGGTTAAGGTAAGGGTTATGAATGGTTAAGGTAAGGGTTATGAATGGTTAAGGTAAGGGTAAAGGTAAGGGTTAAGGTAAGGGTTATGAATGGTTAAGGTAAGCATTATGAATGGTTAAGGTAAGGTTTATGAATGGTTAAGGTAAGGGTTAAGGTAAGGGTTATGAATGATTAAGGTAAGGGTTAAGGTAAGGGTTATGAATGATTAAGGTAAGGGTTAAGGTTTGGGATAGGGTTATGAATGGTTAAGGGTTAAGGTAAGGGTTAAGGTAAGGGTTATGAATGGTTAAGGTAAGGGTTGAGGTAAGGGTTATAAATGGTTAAGGTAAGGGTTAAGGTTTGGGATAGGGTTATGAATGGTTAAGGGTTAAGGTAAGGGTTAAGGTTTGGGATATGCTAAATTAAAAATAAAAGTGCCGAGCACTGGGATTGGGTTAGGGTTAAAACCGAGCACTGGGATTGGGTTAGGGTTAAAACTGAGCACTGGGATTGGGTTAGGGTTAAAACCGAGCACTGGGATTGGGTTAGGGTTAAAACTGGCACTGGGATTGGGTTAGGGTTAAAACCGAGCACTGGGATTGGGTTAGGGTTAAAACCGAGCACTGGGATTGGGTTAGGGTTAAAACCGAGCACTGGGATTGGGTTAGGGTTAAAACCGAGCACTGGGATTGGGTTAGGGTTAAAACCGAGCACTGGGATTGGGTTAGGGTTAAAACCGAGCACTGGGATTGGGTTAGGGTTAAAACTGAGCACTGGGATTGGGTTAGGGTTAAAACTGAGCACTGGGATTGGGTTAGGGTTAAAACCGAGCACTGGGATTGGGTTAGGGTTAAAACCGAGCACTGGGATTGGGTTAGGGTTAAAACTGAGCACTGGGATTGGGTTAGGGTTAAAACCGAGCACTGGGATTGGGTTAGGGTTAAAACTGAGCACTGGGATTGGGTTAGGGTTAAAACCGAGCACTGGGATTGGGTTAGGGTTAAAACCGAGCACTGGGATTGGGTTAGGGTGTTAGCTTTAAAATGGCAAACGTAGTCTCCATCCCATGTCAAAATGTGTAGAATTGCAGGAAATTAGCTTTAAACTTACAACATGTCCTCTCCGCCAACCAGAGGGGTGTGTGAACAGGTTGTGTCATAAACAATGCTTGCGCCCATAGAATTAAACGTGGCGCTCGCAGGGAAAAGCTTGTGATGTTCCCCAATACTGGAAGTGGGGCCTGACTTAAAATGTTTGGTAACCCCTGATCTATGGTAGAAACTATTCACCCAGTCCACTACACCTGTCCCCAGGGGTTGCAAATCAGCTGGACCGGGTCTCAATCTCTTCATTCAAAGACTCAATCATGGACACTCTTACTGACAGTTGTGGCTGCTTCGCGTGATGTATTGTTGTCTCTACCTTCTTGCCCTTTCTGTTGTTGTCTGTGGCCAATAATGTTTGTACCCTGTATTGTGCTGCTACCATGCTGTGCTTCTGCCATGTTGTGTTGCTACCATGCTGTGTTTCTACCATGCTGTGCTTCTGCCATGCTGTGCCTCTGCCATGCTGTGCTTCTGCCATGTTGTGCTGCTACCATGCTGTGTTGCTACCATGCTGTGTTGCTACCATGCTGTGTTGCTACCATGCTGTGTTTCTACCATGCTGTGCCTCTGCCATGCTGTGCTTCTGCCATGTTGTGCTGCTACCATGTTGTGCTGCTACCATGCTGTGTTGCTACCATGCTGTGTTGCTACCATGTTGTGCTGCTACCATGCTGTGTTTCTACCATGCTGTGTTGCTACCATGCTGTGTTGCTACCATGCTGTGTTTCTACCATGCTGTGCCTCTGCCATGCTGTGCTTCTGCCATGTTGTTCTGCTACCATGTTGTGCTGCTACCATGCTGTGTTGCTACCATGCTGTGTTGCTACCATGTTGTGCTGCTACCATGCTGTGTTGCTACCATGCTGTGTTGCTACCATGCTGTGTTGCTACTATGTTGTGTTGCTACCATGCTGTGTTTCTACCATGCTGTGCCTCTGCCATGCTGTGCTTCTGCCATGTTGTGCTGCTACCATGCTGTGCTGCTACCATGCTGTGTTGCTACCATGCTGTGTTGCTACCATGCTGTGCTTCTGCCATGTTGTGCTGCTACCATGCTGTGTTGCTACCATGCTGTGTTGCTACCATGCTGTGCTTCTGCCATGTTGTGCTGCTACCATGCTGTGTTGCTACCATGCTGTGTTGCTACTATGTTGTGTTGCTACTATGTTGTCGTCTTCGGTCTCTCTGTATGTAGTGTTGTGGTGTCTCTTGTTGTGATGTGTGTTTTGTCCTATAATTATATACAGTATATATAATTTTTTTATCCAGGTCCCCGGCCCCGCAGGAGGCCTTTTGGTAGGCCGTCATTGTAAAATAAGAATTTGTTCTTAACTGACTTGCCTAGTTAAATAAAGGTTAAATAAAATAAATAAAGGTTAAATAAAATAATTGGAGATGAGACAGAGGACACACCACCAGGGTTCAGATCAGTTCAATTATAATGCAGGTAATCCAGTTTTCCTCATTGCTTTTCAATTACAAAATTATAATTTGATATTACTTCTTGAATTGACTGAATTTAACCCTGTATGATACTAATTAGAATTAGGACTGTGGTGTTATTAAACTAGGAATATAATACCGAACAACACCAAGTAGTGTGTGGATATAGTATTTATTTACACTTTTTCTCATTTAACCTTTTATTTAACTAGGCAAGACAGTTAAGAACAAATTCTTATTTACAATGGCGGCCTACCCCGGCCAAACCCGGACGACGCTGGGCCAATTGTGCGCCGCCCTATGGCGGCCCTCCAAGCTCATATACATCTTTGGCACCAGTGATAGAGTATTTTTATTTCACCTTTATTTAACCAGGTAGGCAAGTTGAGAACAAGTTTACATTTACATTTTAGTCATTTAGCAGACGCTCTAATCCAGAGCGACTTACAGTAGTGAATGCATACAATTTCATAAATTTTTCATACATTTCATAATTTTTTTTCTTCCCCCCTGTACTGGTCCCCCGTGGGAATCGAACCCACAACCCTGGCGTTGCAAACAACACCATGCTCTACCAACTGAGCCACACGGGATCACACGGGACCAAGTTCTCATTTACAATTGCGACCTGGCAAATGCACGTCCCTTAACTAGTCTGAGAGCGGTCACTGCCTCTGTCTACCTCTGTCTCATACGAATTGGTGAAAAATATATAAATAAAATAAATAAAAAATGACAACGAAAATGGAAAATTATCAGAGTTTAAAACACAATGCATTCTCCTCCATTGTGTGTTGCATTTTGGACACTAAGACCCAAGATACCTGTAGGATTAGTGAGGAGAGGATCTAGATATGTGGCAAGATGGGATCCACCCTTCCTACAGCAGTATTGTGGCGGCAGCATCATGTTATGGGTATGCTTGTCATCCACCCTTCCTACAGCAGTATTGTGGCGGCAGCATCATGTTATGGGTATGCTTGTCATCCACCCTTCCTACAGCAGTATTGTGGCGGTATCATCATGCTATGGGTACTGTATGCTTGTCATTCACCCTTCCTACGACAGACAGTATTGAGGTGGCAGCATCATGTTATGGGTATGCTTGTCACCTGCATGGACTGGGGAGTTTGTTAGGATCAAAATAAATATGAAAGGAACAAAGCCCAGGTAAAAAGATAGAGGGAAAAACCAGCCATAGTCTTCTGAAAACCCTGGGAGTTTTATTTTTCAATGGGACAAGTACAGTTGAAGTCGGAATTTTACATACACCTTAGCCAAATACATTTAAACTCAATTTTTCACAATTCCTGACATTTAATCCTAGTAAAAGGTTAGTTATGATCACCACTTTATTTAAAAATGTGAAATGTCAGAATAATAGTAGAGAGAATGATTTATTTCAGCTTGTATTTCTTTCATCACATTCCCAGTGGGTCAGAAGTTTACATACACTCAATTAGTATTTGGTAACATTGCCTTTAAATTGTTTAACTTGGGTCAAACTTGTCGGGTAGCCTTCCACAAGCTTCCCACAACAAGTGAATTTTGTCTCATTCCCCCTGACAGAGTTGGTTTAACTGAGTCAGGTTTGTAGGCCTCCTTGCTCACACATGCTTTTTCAGTTCTGCCCACAGATTTTCTATAGGATTGAGGTCAGGGCTTTGTGATGGCCACTCCAATACCTTGACTTTGTTGTCCTTAAGCCATTTTGCCACAACTTTGGAAGTATGCTTGGGGTCATTGTCCATTTGGAAGACCCATTTGCGACCAAGCTTTAACTTCCTGTCTGATGTCTTGAGATGTTGCTTCAATATATTCACATAATTTTCCTCCCTCATGATGCCATCTATTTTGTGAAGTGCACCAGTCCCACCTGCAGAAAAGCAACCCCACAACATGATGCTGCCACCCCCGTGCTTCACGGTTGGGATGGTGTTCTTCGGCTTGCAAGCCTCCCCATTTTTGCTCCAAATATAACGATGGTCATTATGGCCAAACAGTTCTATTTTTGTTTCATCAGACCAGAGGACATTTCTCCAAAAAGTATGATCTTTGTCCCTATGTGCAGTTGCAAACCGTAGTCTGGCTTTTTTATGGCGGTTTTGGAGCAGTGGCTTCTTCCTTGCTGAGCGGCCTTTCAGGTTATGTTGATATACGACTCGTTTTTGTCACGTCCTGGGCAGTAAAAGGGGTTATTTGTCATTGTAGTTGGTCAGAGCGTGGCAGGGGGTGTTTGTTTTGTGTGGTTGGGTATTGTGGGTTTAGGTTCTAGTTTTCTTATTTCTATTTGTATCTAGCTTCTCTAGTTCTATGTGAGTTTTGTCAATGACCTCCAATTAGAGGCAGCTGGTTGTTGTTTTCTCTAATTGGAGGCCATATTTAGTTGTGTTTGTTTTCACTGGGTTTTGTGGGTGGTTGTTTCTAGTATAGTCTATGCACCTTACTGGACTGTTTCCGTCGTTTTGTTTTGTATTGATTAAGTGTTTTCTTTAATAAATAAGAAGATGAGCACTTTACCCGCTGCGTTTTGGTCCCCCTTCAACGACGAGCGTTACAGTTTTACTGTGGATATAGATACTTTTGTACCCGTTTCCTCCAGCATCTTCACAAGGTCCTTTGCTGTTGTTCTGGGATTGATTTGCACTTTTCGTACCAAAGTACGTTCATCTCTAGGAGACAGAACGCGTTTCCTTCCTGAGCGGTATGACGGCTGCGTGGTCCCATGGTGTTTATACTTGCGTACTATTGTTTGTACAGATGAACGTGGTACCTTCAGGCGTTTGGAAATTGCTCCCAATGATGAACCAGACTTGTGGAGGTCTACAATGTTTTTTCTGAGGTCTTGGCTGATTTCTTTAGATTTTCCCATGATGTCAAGCAAAGAGGCACTGAGTTTGAAGATAGGCCTTGAAATACATCCACAGGTACACCTCCAATTGACTCAAATGATGTCAATTAGCCTATCAGAAGCTTCTAAAGCCATGACATCATTTTCGGGAATTTTCCAAGCTGTTTAAAGGCACAGTCAACTTAGTGTATGTAAACTTCTGACCCACTGGAATTGTGATACAGTGAATTATAAGTTAAATAATGTGTCTGGAAACAATTGTTGGAATAATTACTTGTGTCATGCACAAAGTAGATGTCCTAACTGACTTGCCAAAACTATAGTTTGTTAACAAGAAATTTGTGGAGTGGTTGAAAAACGAGTTTTAATGACTCCAACCTGAGTGTATGTAAACTTCCGACTTCAACTGCATATGCTGTCCATCAATGATGATTCCCAACCAAATTTACTGAGCAATTTTGACAAGAACAATGGATATACAACTGTATGTTGCCTTAAGAGTTGTGCAAGGTTGGTTGGATCGTATTCAAAATGAATCACAGCTGCCATCCATGGTGATTCCAACTAATGAAGATATACGCAATCAATACATCTTTATTTTTTATTAATTTGGAAGATTTTCTATTATTTTTATTTTTACTTTGACAATGTGGACTGGGTTCGGTTGGAAAAAAATAAAATGTAGATTTAGATTTTAGGGTCTAGAGTCTGGGTCTAGGCTCTGGGTCTAGGCTCTGGGTCTAGGGTCTGGGTCTAGAGTCTGGGTCTAGGGTCTGGGTCTAGGGTCTGGGTCCTAGAGTCTGGGTCTAGGGTCTGGGTCTAGGGTCTGGGTCTAGGCTCTGGGTCTAGGCTCTGGGTCTAGGCTCTGGGTCTAGGGTCTGGGTCTGGGTCTAGGGTCTGGGTCTAGGGTCTGGGTCTAGGGTCTGGGTCTAGGGTCTGGGTCTAGAGTCTGGGTCTAGGCTCTGGGTCTAGGGTCTGGGTCTAGGGTCTGGGTCTAGGGTCTGGGTCTAGGGTCTGGGTCTAGAGTCTGGGTCTCGGGTCTGGGTCTAGGAACACAAGCATTTCGCTACACCCGCAAAAACATCTGCTAAATATGTGAGTACAGTTCATTTTCGTTTAGTCAAAAACCTCTCGTGCTCTACGTGCATTTCATATTAGGTGTAGTAACGTAACACTGCCGTAATACATTACTGCTTAGTAACAGCATAGTAACTAATATAAACAGATGTAGATCCCTGATATTACACTCCTCCCCCATAGTGTTCAACTCCCAGAGAACAAGGTAAATTACATTAGGGAACTACTAATGCAATATCTGAATAATGCATTCTTAATAAACATGTTTCAACTACTGGATTGAAACTGTCACGTCCTGACCAGTAAAGGGGGTTATTTGTTATTGTAGTTTGATCAGGACGTGGCAGGGGGTGTTTGTTTTATGTGTTTCGGGGTTTGTGGTTAATGTTCTATGTTAGTATATTTCTATGTTCGTTCTAGTCTTTCTATTTCTATGTGTAGTTTATTGGGTTGACCTTCAATTGGAGGCAGCTGCTCCTCGTTGCCTCTAATTGAAGGTCCTATTTATTAGGGTAGTAGGGGTGTTTTTTTATGGGGTTTTGTGGGTAGTTGTTCCTTGTGTAGTTGTGTTCCTTACAGGACTGTTTCTCGTCGTTGTTTTTTTGTATTAAGTGTTTTGTTTTGTTCGCATTAAATAAAGAAGATGAGCATACACATTCCCGCTGCACCTTGGTCCCATCTTTACGACGGTCGTGACAGAAGCAGACTTTTCAGAACCCAGCACAAATCCAGGGGATTATTCTGCCCTGAAGATTTTTTTATTTCACCTTTATTTAACCAGGTAGGCTAGTTGAGAACAAGTTCTCATTTACAACTGCGACCTGGCCAAGATAAAGCAAAGCAGTTCGACAACATACAACAACACAGAGGTACACATGGAGTAAAACAAACATACAGTCAATAATACAGTAGAAAAATAAGTCTATATATTTAGATGGAACTGGTGTCCTAATAACTAATCCTGTCCTTTTTCTTTCCTTTTATTTAGGACATAGTAAAGTGTTTGTTTGTTTTACTGTCTGTTACCTCCTGAAACAGCTCAACTCACAGGTCAAGCTTTCGAGGTGCCCTTCGCTGTCGAACAGGATATCTCTGCTCCTCCTGGGCTTCCGGTGGTGGGCCAGATTCGGGGTGGAAGGTCAGGCTCTGTCTCTCCCGTACGTCCACAGTCAGGAGAATAGTCCTGGGGGGTCGTTATTGTTCTTGTTCTCTCGGCATGTCTCTGCTGGGGCGTTGGACCGTAGCAGATGATCCACATGAACGTTGACATGGCGATGACCAATTTAGACTTGGTAAATCAAAGGTCCTCTGCGTTGCAAGATCACACCTGAGTTCCACAGGTGCTTGGGGTGTCTGAAATCACATACCATCGCCCTCCCTCTCTCCCTTTTTGAATTCTCTGACAGTCTTTGAGTGTGTGTCATGAGCTTTCTTCTGCTGCAGCCGGTGCTTTGCCACAGCGCTTGACAAGTCTGGTTTCAACAATGTCAGGCGGGTACGTGGTTGGCGTTTCAGAAACAGTTCAGCTGGTGTACGTTCCGTTACCGTGTGTGGTGTGTTACGGTAAGTAAACAGGCACCGGGGAAGCCTTCGGTGGGTGGGCACAGACTGAACCTCGAGTCTAGTCCACGCCTTCTTAAAGGTTTGCACGGCTCTCTCCGCTGCTCCGTTTGATGCCGGATGGTAAGGTGGTGACAGGATGTGCCTTACTCCGTTGTTCTTGAGAAACATTTCAAAATCGTTTGACGTGAAAGGAGGGCCATTGTCCGATACGAGCTCCTTGACTAGTCCAGGAGGATGCGAACAGGTGTCTGAGAAGATTGATGGTCTTCTCAGCTGTGGTCAGTTGACTAGGGAAAACTTCCATCCACTTGGAATGGACATCGACGACAACAAGGAAATGTTGCTTGTCAATCTCGGTGTAATCCACGTGGATGCGTTCCCAAGGTGTAGCAGCCCAGGACCATGGATGAAGAGGTGCGGCAGAAGGCTTGTTGTGAACAGCTTCACAAGGTGAGCAGTGGATGTCCTGATCCAGTCCAGGCCACCACAGATAACTGCGGGCGAGTGCTTTCATTCGAGTGATCCCTGGATGTCCCTCATGCAGGTCAGATAGCAGTCTCCTCTGGAATTTGTGAGGTACCACCACCCTTGATCGCCACAGAACACATCCTTGATCAGTGGACAACTAGTCTTTCTTGTCGATGAATGGACGAAGGTTATCGTCATTTACGAAGGTTGGCCAATCGCCTAATGTTAAGTCCAAGACTTTGGAAAGCACTGGGTCTTTCCTCGTTTCCTCTGCTATGTCTGAAGCAGATATGGGCAGTTCGTCGACGAGAGAGATCTGGAAGACTGCTCTATCATCTTCACTGTCAGAGTCACTATTGCATGGTAGTCTTGATAGTGCATCTGCATTTGCCTGATCACTGGATCGTCTGTTCTCAATCTCGTAGTCGTAAGCTAGCAATATCAGAGCCCAACGTTGCATTCGAAGTGCAGCAAGGGTTGGTATAACTGATTTTGGTCCAAGGATGGCAAACAGAGGCTTGTGATCTGTCAGCAGTTAGAACTTCCTTCCGTAGAAGGAAGTGAATCTTCTTCACTCCGAATACTATGCTCAGGGCTTCCTTCTCAATTTGAGCATAATTTTTCTCACTCGGTGACAGAGTCCGTGATGCAGTAGAACATGTGAGATGACGGCTCCTACTCCGTATTGAGATGCATCACACGCGAGTCTCAGCTTCATCTCTGTGTCGTAGTGGGCAAGCCACTTACTCTTTAGTAGACGCTGTTTGCAAGTCTTGAATGCTTCTTCGCATTGTGGGGACCAATTCCACTTTGTATCGGCCTGCAGCAGTTGGTGAAGCGGACAATGCAACAATGTGGACAAGTTTGCCACAAACCTTCCGTAATAGTTTAGGAGCCCCAAAAATGACCTCAGCTCTGAGATATAAGGTGCTCTCCTATGGTTGGTACTGACACGAGGATGTCGTCCATGAAGCACACAACATTGTCTATACCGTCCAAGATCTGATCCATTGTATGTTGGAATATCGCTGGAGCTGTCGAGATTCCATAGGCCAAGTGATTGAATCTGAATAGCCCCTTGTGTGTATTGATGGTCAGATACTCTTCTGACTCCGGATCCAGCTTCAGTTGCTGATAAGCGAATGCCAGATTCAGCTTACTGAAAACCTTCCCACCAAGCTAGAGTGGCAAACAGATCTTCAGCATTTGGTAGTGGATATTCCTCTGGTAGTATGCAGCGATTTACTGTGACCTTGTAGTCTCCGCACATTCTGACGGTCTTGTCTTTCTTTGGGACTACAACGATCGGAGCGGCCCAGTCGCTCCTCGCTACTTTCGTGATAATGTTATTCTTCTGTAGGCGGTTCAGTTCCTTCTCTAATGCTTCCTTAAGAGCATATGGAACTGGACGTGGTTTGTGAAAGATAGGCTTGGTTCATTCTTGCACTCTGACTTTTGCTGTGAAGTCTTGTATTTCGCCGTAGACGTCTTTGAAAAGTTCTTTGTGCTTCTCCAGCTTATTAGTGAGTGTAGCCTGACTCACTGGTTTGTCATTTCTCAGACTGAAAATTTCTCCCAAGTTCAACTTGGTCTTTTGTAGCCACTTTCTGCCTAGCAAGGCTGATTTCTCTCCTTAAAACAATGACAAGCGGTAGCGTCCACTCCTTCCCCTCATACCGGACTGGTACCTGGATCTGCCCTAACACAACCTAAGGAATAGTGTCACCAGTGTATGAAGAAAGGCGGATGGACGCTGGCTGAAGAGGACACTCTTTTAGTTTTTCTTTGTAGAACCAGAGATACAGACGCTCCGGTGTGTCCAGCTGCATTTGTACTGGTTTTCTCGCTAACTCCATGCTGAGATAGATTCCATCTTTTTGTTGTTGAGCTGTGTACACTGTGAACAGTTCCAATACTGTTTCAGTTGTACCTTCCTCTTCTTGCTGTGCGTTTCGGAGCTTTACAATGGTCTGCCTCGGCGCCGCTCTAGCTCTGTCACCTTTCGCCGCAGATACAGAAGTGCGACACAGGTGGATTGAGACGCATCCAATGCAAAAGAAACGGACAGATTTTTAATGGAGATTTTTACTATGCTAATTAGATTTACACGGGGGCACAGACATCAACCTTAGGGTTAGGTTTAACTCTGTCCAGACCTGGTAGGCCATCCCCTGTAGGGCTTTAACTCTGTCCAGACCTGGTAGACCATCCCCTGTAGGGGTTTAACTCTGTCCAGACCTGGTAGGCCATCCCCTAAAGGGATTTAACTCTGTCCAGACCTGGTAGGCCATGCCCTGTAGGGGTTTAACTCTGTCCAGACCTGGTAGGCCATCCCCTAAAGGGATTTAACTCTGTCCAGACCTGGTAGGCCATCCCCTAAAGGGGTTTAACTCTGTCCAGACCTGGTAGGCCATGCCCTGTAGGGGTTTAACTCTGTCCAGACCTGGTAGGCCATCCCCTAAAGGGATTTAACTCTGTCCAGACCTGGTAGGCCATCCCCTAAAGGGGTTTAACTCTGTCCAGACCTGGTAGGCCATGCCCTGTAGGGGTTTAACTCTGTCCAGACCTGGTAGGCCATCCCCTAAAGGGATTTAACTCTGTCCAGACCTGGTAGGCCATGCCCTGTAGGGGTTTAACTCTGTCCAGACCTGGTAGGCCATCCCCTAAAGGGGTTTAACTCTGTCCAGACCTGGTAGGCCATCCCCTAAAGGGGTTTAACTCTGTCCAGACCTGGTAGGCCATCCCCTAAAGGGGTTTAACTCTGTCCAGACCTGGTAGGCCATCCCTTAAAGGGATTTAACTCTGTCCAGACCTGGTAGGCCATCCCCTAAAGGGGTTTAACTCTGTCCAGACCTGGTAGGCCATCCCCTAAAGGGATTTAACTCTGTCCAGACCTGGTAGGCCATGCCCTGTAGGGGTTTAACTCTGTCCAGACCTGGTAGGCCATCCCCTAAAGGGGTTTAACTCTGTCCAGACCTGGTAGGCCATCCCCTAAAGGGATTTAACTCTGTCCAGACCTGGTAGGCCATCCCCTAAAGGGATTTAACTCTGTCCAGACCTGGTAGGCCATGCCCTGTAGGGGTTTAACTCTGTCCAGACCTGGTAGGACATCCCCTAAAGGGGTTTAACTCTGTCCAGACCTGGTAGGCCATGCCCTGTAGGGATTTAACTCTGTCCAGACCTGGTAGACCATCCCCTAAAGGGATTTAACTCTGTCCAGACCTGGTAGGCCATGCCCTGTAGGGGTTTAACTCTGTCCAGACCTGGTAGGCCATCCCCTGTAGGGGTTTAACTCTGTCCAGACCTGGTAGGCCATCCCCTAAAGGGGTTTAACTCTGTCCAGACCTGGTAGGCCATCCCCTAAAGGGGTTTAACTCTGTCCAGACCTGGTAGGCCATCCCCTAAAGGGGTTTAACTCTGTCCAGACCTGGTAGGCCATCCCCTAAAGGGGTTAGGCTTAACTCTGTCCAGACCTGGTAGGCCATGCCCTAAAGGGATTTAACTCTGTCCAGACCTGGTAGGCCATCCCCTAAAGGGATTTAACTCTGTCCAGACCTGGTAGGCCATCCCCTGTAGGGGTTTAACTCTGTCCAGACCTGGTAGGCCATCCCCTAAAGGGGTTTAACTCTGTCCAGACCTGGTAAGCCATCCCCTGTAGGGGTTTAACTCTGTCCAGACCTGGTAAGCCATCCCCTGTAGGGGTTTAACTCTGTCCAGACCTGGTAAGCCATCCCCTGTAGGGGTTTAACTCTGTCCAGACCTGGTAGGCCATCCCCTAAAGGGATTTAACTCTGTCCAGACCTGGTAGGCCATCCCCTAAAGGGGTTTAACTCTGTCCAGACCTGGTAGGCCATCCCCTAAAGGGGTTTAACTCTGTCCAGACCTGGTAGGCCATCCCCTAAAGGGGTTTAACTCTGTCCAGACCTGGTAGGCCATCCCCTAAAGGGATTTAACTCTGTCCAGACCTGGTAGGCCATCCCCTAAAGGGGTTAAACTCTGTCCAGACCTGGTAGGCCATCCCCTGTAGGGGCTAAACTCTGTCCAGACCTGGTAGGCCATCCCCTGTAGGGGTTTAACACTGTCCAGACCTGGTAGGCCATCCCCTGTAGGGGTTTAACTCTGTCCAGACCTGGTAGGCCATCCCCTAAAGGGGTTAGGTATAACTCTGTCCTAGAAGTGAGAGACCTGGTAGGCCATGCCCTAAAGGGGTTAGGTATAACTCTGTCCTAGAAGTGAGAGACCTGGTAGGCCATGCCCTGAAGGGGTTTAACTCTGTCCAGACCTGGTAGGCCATCCCCTAAAGGGGTTATGTTTAACTCTGTCCAGACCTGGTAGGCCATGCCCTGAAGAGGTTTAACTCTGTCCAGACCTGGTAGGCCATCCCCTAAAGGGGTTTAACTCTGTCCAGACCTGGTAGACCATCCCCTAAAGGGGTTTAACTCTGTCCAGACCTGGTAGGCCATCCCCTGTAGGGGTTTAACTCTGTCCAGACCTGGTAGGCCATCCCCTAAAGGGGTTTAACTCTGTCCAGACCTGGTAGGCCATCTCCTAAAGGGATTTAACTCTGTCCAGACCTGGTAGGCCATCCCCTAAAGGGGTTTAACTCTGTCCAGACCTGGTAGGCCATCCCCTGTAGGGGTTTAACTCTGTCCAGACCTGGTAGGCCATGCCCTGAAGAGGTTTAACTCTGTCCAGACCTGGTAGGCCATCCCCTAAAGGGGTTTAACTCTGTCCAGACCTGGTAGGCCATCCCCTGTAGGGGTTTAACTCTGTCCAGACCTGGTAGGCCATCCCCTAAAGGGGTTAGGCTAAACTCTGTCCAGACCTGGTAGGCCATGCCCTGAAGAGGTTAGGTTTAACTCTGTCCAGACCTGGTAGGCCATCCCCTAAAGGGGTTTAACTCTGTCCAGACCTGGTAGGCCATCCCCTAAAGGGGTTTAACTATGTCCAGACCTGGTAGGCCATCCCCTAAAGGGGTTTAACTCTGTCCAGACCTGGTAGGCCATCCCCTAAAGGGATTTAACTCTGTCCAGACCTGGTAGGCCATCCCCTAAAGGGGTTTAACTCTGTCCAGACCTGGTAGGCCATGCCCTGAAGGGGTTTAACTCTGTCCAGACCTGGTAAGCCATCCCCTAAAGGGATTTAACTCTGTCCAGACCTGGTAAGCCATCCCCTGTACAGGATACATCTCGACCAGCACACTAGCCTATATCCTGCAGGGGAAACCCAGGCTTCCTCACCAGCCACACCCTGTGATATTTATCGACATAACTCCACTAACAACATGCTACTCTACCACCATCAGAGGCCTCATATTGTCTTGGTGGTGACTCAAATACTGTAAACAGTCATAAAGGGACTTGTGACAAATAGGAAGCCTGGAATGAGGAAACACTCCTCTCCATTCGTACTCAGAGTCTCTCCCTTGATATATCTACATCCCTCTTCTAGTGCTCTCAGTGGATTTCTTCATCATATATATTCATTTGAGAATGACTTTAGAGGATGTCTACGTATGGTATCTATCCTCGGGGATTTCCTATCCCGTGTTTGTTGTTTGAACAGTCATGGCCACCGCATGAATAAGGTCCATTGAAAGAGAAGCACACATGAATCATCAGTGTGAGTGTTTACAGTGCTCTACACACCCGGTAATCTCTGTTCTACGGTACTCTACACACCCTGTAATCTCTGTTCTACGGTACTCTACACATCCTGTAATCTCTGTTCTACGGTACTCTACACACCCGGTAATCTCTGTTCTACGGTCCTCTACACACCCGGTAATCTCTGTTCTACGGTCCTCTACACACCCGGTAATCTGTGTTCTACGGTCCTCTACACACCCGGTAATCTGTGTTCTACGGTCCTCTACACACCCGGTAATCTCTGTTCTACGGTCCTCTACACACCCGGTAATCTGTGTTCTACGGTCCTCTACACACCCGGTAATCTCTGTTCTACGGTCCTCTACACACCCGGTAATCTGTGTTCTACGGTCCTCTACACACCCGGTAATCTCTGTTCTACGGTCCTCTACACACCCGGTAATCTCTGTTCTACGGTCCTCTACACACCCGGTAATCTGTGTTCTACGGTCCTCTACACACCCGGTAATCTGTGTTCTACAGTCCTCTACACACCCGGTAATCTCTGTTCTACAGTCCTCTACACACCCGGTAATCTGTGTTCTACAGTCCTCTACACACCCGGTAATCTCTGTTCTACAGTCCTCTACACACCCGGTAATCTGTGTTCTACAGTCCTCTACACATCCGGTAATCTCTGTTCTACAGTCCTCTACACACCATGTAATCTCTGTTCTACAGTCCTCTACACACCCGGTAATCTCTGTTCTACAGTACTCTACACACCATGTAATCTCTGTTCTACAGTACTCTACACACCCGGTAATCTCTGTTCTACAGTCCTCTACACACCCGGTAATCTCTGTTCTACAGTCCTCTACACACCCGGTAATCTCTGTTCTACAGTACTCTACACACCCGGTAATCTCTGTTCTACAGTACTCTACACACCCGGTAATCTCTGTTCTACAGTCCTCTACACACCCGGTAATCTCTGTTCTACAGTGATCTCTGAAACCAAATGTGTCCTGAATATCACGAGAGTTTACATACCGTGTGGTTTCACAGAGTGTCCTGAGAGACTTACCGTGCTGAAGTTATATATATATATATCTCTCTCTCTCTCTCTCTCTCTCTCTCTCTCTCTCTCTCTCTCTCTCTCTCTCTCTCTCTCTCTCTCTCTCTCTCTCTCTCTCTCTCTCTCTCTCTCTCTCTCTCTCTCTCTCTCTCTCTCTCTCTCTCTCTCTCTCCTTCCCCTCTCTCTCTCTCCGGCCTGTGGGTTTAGAAGAAGGCTGGGGTATTATGAAACCCAGAAATGCAATTTGTTTACAATATTCTTTACCACCCTATGTGGACAGAGAAATTGCAGTCTTGGTAGTCTATGTAGTAGCCTACACTGATCAGATCAGATTTGTACCTTGTCAGCTCGGGGGATTCGATCCAGCAACCTTCCAGTTACTGGTGCAACGCTCTAACCACTAGGCTACCTGCTCTAACTACTAGGCTACCTGCCTCTAACCACTAGGCTACCTGCTCTAACCACTAGGTTACCTGTCTCTAACCACTAGGCTACCTGCTCTAACCACTAGGCTACCTGCTCTAACCACTAGGCTACCTGCTCTAACCACTAGGCTACCTGCCTCTAACCACTAGGCTACCTGCTCTAACCACTAGGTTACCTGTCTCTAACCACAAGGCTACCTGCTCTAACCACTAGGCTATCTGTCTCTAACCACTAGGCTACCTGTCTCTAACCACAAGGCTACCTGCTCTAACCACTAGGCTATCTGTCTCTAACCACTAGGCTACCTGTCTCTAACCACTAGGCTACCTGTCTCTAACCACTAGGCTACCTGCTCTAACCACTAGGCTACCTGTCTCTAACCACTAGGCTACCTGTCTCTAACCTCTAGGCTACCTGCTCTAACCACTAGGCTACCTGCCTCTAACCACTAGGCTACCTATCTCTAACCACTAGGCTACCTGCCTCTAACCACTAGGCTACCTGCTCTAACCACTAGGCTACCTGTCTCTAACCACTAGGCTACCTGTCTCTAACCACTAGGCTACCTGCCTCTAACCACTAGGCTACCTGTCCTAACCACTAGACTACCTGCCTCTAACCACTAGGCTACCTGCTCTCACCACTAGGCTACCTGCCTCTAACCACTAGGCTACCTGCTCTAACCACTAGGCTACCTGCTCTCACCACTAGGCTACCTGCCTCTAACCACTAGGCTACCTGCCTCTAACCACTAGGCTACCTGCCTCTAACCACTAGGCTACCTGCCTCTAACCACTAGACTACCTGCCTCTAACCACTAGACTACCTGCCTCTAACCACTAGACTACCTGCCTCTAACCACTAGACGACCTGCCTCTAACCACTAGGCTACCTGCCTCTAACCACTAGGCTACCTGCTCTAACCACTAGGTTACCTGTCTCTAACCACTAGGCTACCTGTCTCTAACCTCTAGGCTACCTGCTCTAACCACTAGGCTACCTGCCTCTAACCACTAGGCTACCTATCTCTAACCACTAGGCTACCTGCCTCTAACCACTAGGCTACCTGCTCTAACCACTAGGCTACCTGTCTCTAACCACTAGGCTACCTGTCTCTAACCACTAGGCTACCTGCCTCTAACCACTAGGCTACCTGTCCTAACCACTAGACTACCTGCCTCTAACCACTAGGCTACCTGCTCTCACCACTAGGCTACCTGCCTCTAACCACTAGGCTACCTGCTCTAACCACTAGGCTACCTGCTCTCACCACTAGGCTACCTGCTCTCACCACTAGGCTACCTGCCTCTAACCACTAGGCTACCTGCCTCTAACCACTAGGCTACCTGCCTCTAACCACTAGACTACCTGCCTCTAACCACTAGACTACCTGCCTCTAACCACTAGACTACCTGCCTCTAACCACTAGACTACCTGCCTCTAACCACTAGGCTACCTGCCTCTAACCACTAGGCTACCTGCTCTAACCACTAGGTTACCTGTCTCTAACCACAAGGCTACCTGCTCTAACCACAAGGCTACCTGCTCTAACCACTAGGCTACCTGCCTCTAACCACTAGGCTACCTGCCTCTAACCACTAGGCTACCTGCCTCTAACCACTAGGCTACCTGCCTCTAACCACTAGGCTACCTGCTCTAACCACAAGGCTACCTGCTCTAACCACTAGGCTACCTGTCTCTAACCACAAGGCTACCTGCTCTAACCACTAGGCTATCTGTCTCTATCCACTAGGCTACCTGTCTCTAACCACTAGGCTACTTGTCTCTAACCACTAGGCTACCTGCTCTAACCACTAGTCTACCTGCTCTAACCACTAGGCTACCTGTCTCTAACCACTAGGCTACCTGTCTCTAACATCTAGGCTACCTGCTCTAACCACTAGGCTACCTGCCTCTAACCACTAGGCTACCTGCCTCTAACCACTAGGCTACCTGCTCTAACCACTAGGCTACCTGTCTCTAACCACTAGGCTACCTGCTCTAACCACTAGGCTACCTGCTCTAACCACTAGGCTACCTGCCTCTAACCACTAGGCTACCTGCCTCTAACCACTAGACTACCTGCCTCTAACCACTAGACTACCTGCCTCTAACCACTAGGCTACCTGTCTCTAACCACTAGGCTACCTGTCTCTAACCTCTAGGCTACCTGCCTCTAACCACTAGGCTACCTGCCTCTAACCACTAGGCTAACTGCCTCTAACCACTAGGCTACCTGCCTCTAACCACTAGGCTACCTGTCTCTAACCACTAGGCTACCTGCCTCTAACCACTAGGCTACCTGTCTCTACCCACTAGGCTACCTGCTCTAACCACTAGGCTACCTGCTCTAACCACTAGGCTACCTGCTCTAACCACTAGGCTACCTGCTCTAACCACTAGGCTACCTGTCTCTAACCACTAGGCTACCTGCCTCTAACCACTAGGCTACCTGCCTCTAACCACTAGGCTACCTGTCTCTAACCACTAGGCTACCTGTCTCTAACCACTAGGCTACCTGTCTCTAACCACTAGTCTACCTGCTCTAACCACTAGGCTACCTGCTCTAACCACTAGGCTACCTGCTCTAACCACTAGGCTACCTGCCTCTAACCACTAGGCTACCTGCCTCTAACCACTAGGCTACCTGCTCTAACCACTAGGCTACCTGCCTCTAACCACTAGGCTACCTGCCTCTAACCACTAGGCTACCTGCTCTAACCACTAGGCTACCTGTCTCTAACCACTAGGCTACCTGCTCTAACCACTAGGCTACCTGCTCTAACCACTAGGCTACCTGCTCTAACCACTAGGCTACCTGTCTCTAACCACTAGGCTACCTGTCTCTAACCACTAGGCTACCTGCTCTAACCACTAGGCTACCTGCTCTAACCACTAGGCTACCTGCCTCTAACCACTAGGCTACCTGCCTCTAACCACTAGGCTACCTGCTCTAACCACTAGGCTACCTGTCTCTAACCACTAGGCTACCTGCTCTAACCACTAGGCTACCTGCTCTAACCACTAGGCTACCTGCTCTAACCACTAGGCTACCTGTCTCTAACCACTAGGCTACCTGTCTCTAACCACTAGGCTACCTGCTCTAACCACTAGGCTACCTGCTCTAACCACTAGGCTACCTGTCTCTAACCACTAGGCTACCTGCTCTAACCACTAGGCTACCTGCTCTAACCACTAGGCTACCTGCTCTAACCACTAGGCTACCTGCTCTAACCACTAGGCTACCTGTCTCTAACCACTAGGCTACCTGTCTCTAACCACTAGTCTACCTGCTCTAACCACTAGGCTACCTGCTCTAACCACTAGGCTACCTGTCTCTAACCACTAGGCTACCTGCCTCTAACCACTAGGCTACCTGCCTCTAACCACTAGGCTACCTGCTCTAACCACTAGGCTACCTGTCTCTAACCACTAGGCTACCTGCTCTAACCACTAGGCTACCTGCTCTAACCACTAGGCTACCTGCCTCTAACCACTAGGCTACCTGCCTCTAACCACTAGACTACCTGCCTCTAACCACTAGACTACCTGCCTCTAACCACTAGGCTACCTGTCTCTAACCACTAGGCTACCTGTCTCTAACCTCTAGGCTACCTGCCTCTAACCACTAGGCTACCTGCCTCTAACCACTAGGCTAACTGCCTCTAACCACTAGGCTACCTGCCTCTAACCACTAGGCTACCTGTCTCTAACCACTAGGCTACCTGCCTCTAACCACTAGGCTACCTGTCTCTACCCACTAGGCTACCTGCTCTAACCACTAGGCTACCTGCTCTAACCACTAGGCTACCTGCTCTAACCACTAGGCTACCTGCTCTAACCACTAGGCTACCTGTCTCTAACCACTAGGCTACCTGCCTCTAACCACTAGGCTACCTGCCTCTAACCACTAGGCTACCTGTCTCTAACCACTAGGCTACCTGTCTCTAACCACTAGGCTACCTGTCTCTAACCACTAGTCTACCTGCTCTAACCACTAGGCTACCTGCTCTAACCACTAGGCTACCTGCTCTAACCACTAGGCTACCTGCCTCTAACCACTAGGCTACCTGCCTCTAACCACTAGGCTACCTGCTCTAACCACTAGGCTACCTGCCTCTAACCACTAGGCTACCTGCCTCTAACCACTAGGCTACCTGCTCTAACCACTAGGCTACCTGTCTCTAACCACTAGGCTACCTGCTCTAACCACTAGGCTACCTGCTCTAACCACTAGGCTACCTGCTCTAACCACTAGGCTACCTGTCTCTAACCACTAGGCTACCTGTCTCTAACCACTAGGCTACCTGCTCTAACCACTAGGCTACCTGCTCTAACCACTAGGCTACCTGCCTCTAACCACTAGGCTACCTGCCTCTAACCACTAGGCTACCTGCTCTAACCACTAGGCTACCTGTCTCTAACCACTAGGCTACCTGCTCTAACCACTAGGCTACCTGCTCTAACCACTAGGCTACCTGCTCTAACCACTAGGCTACCTGTCTCTAACCACTAGGCTACCTGTCTCTAACCACTAGGCTACCTGCTCTAACCACTAGGCTACCTGCTCTAACCACTAGGCTACCTGTCTCTAACCACTAGGCTACCTGCTCTAACCACTAGGCTACCTGTCTCTAACCACTTAGCTACCTGCCATCCCCCTCTAACCACTAGGCTACCTGTCTCTAACCACTAGGCTACCTGCTCTAACTACTAGGCTACCTGCTCTAACCACTAGGCTACCTGCTCTAACCACTAGGCTACCTGTCTCTAACCACTAGGCTACCTGCCTCTAACCACTAGGCTACCTGCCTCTAACCACTAGGCTACCTGCCTCTAACCACTAGGCTACCTGGCTCTAACCACTAGGCTACCTGTCTCTAACCACTAGGCTACCTGTCTCTAACCACTAGGCTACCTGCTCTAACCACTAGGCTACCTGCCTCTAACCACTAGGCTACCTGCTCTAACCACTAGGCTACCTGTCTCTAACCACTAGGCTACCTGTCTCTAACCACTAGGCTACCTGTCTCTAACTACTAGGCTACCTATCTCTAACCACTAGGCTACCTGCTCTAACCACTAGGCTACCTGCCTCTAACCACTAGGCTACCTGTCTCTAACCACTAGGCTACCTGTCTCTAACCACTAGGCTACCTGTCTCTAACCACTAGGCTACCTGCTCGAACCGCTAGGCTACCTGTCTCTAACCACTAGGCTACCTGTCTCTAACCACTAGGCTACCTATCTCTACCCACTAGGCTACCTGCTCTAACCACTAGGCTACCTGGCTCTAACCACTAGGCTACCTGTCTCTAACCACTAGGCTACCTGCTCTAACCACTAGGCTACCTGCTCTAACCACTAGGCTACCTGCTCTAACCACTAGGCTACCTGTCTCTAACCACTAGGCTACCTGCTCTAACCACTAGGCTACCTGCTCTAACCACTAGGCTACCTGCCTCTAACCACTAGGCTACCTGCCTCTAACCACTAGACTACCTGCCTCTAACCACTAGACTACCTGCCTCTAACCACTAGGCTACCTGTCTCTAACCACTAGGCTACCTGTCTCTAACCTCTAGGCTACCTGCCTCTAACCACTAGGCTACCTGCCTCTAACCACTAGGCTAACTGCCTCTAACCACTAGGCTACCTGCCTCTAACCACTAGGCTACCTGTCTCTAACCACTAGGCTACCTGCCTCTAACCACTAGGCTACCTGTCTCTACCCACTAGGCTACCTGCTCTAACCACTAGGCTACCTGCTCTAACCACTAGGCTACCTGCTCTAACCACTAGGCTACCTGCTCTAACCACTAGGCTACCTGTCTCTAACCACTAGGCTACCTGCCTCTAACCACTAGGCTACCTGCCTCTAACCACTAGGCTACCTGTCTCTAACCACTAGGCTACCTGTCTCTAACCACTAGGCTACCTGTCTCTAACCACTAGTCTACCTGCTCTAACCACTAGGCTACCTGCTCTAACCACTAGGCTACCTGCTCTAACCACTAGGCTACCTGCCTCTAACCACTACGCTACCTGCCTCTAACCACTAGGCTACCTGCTCTAACCACTAGGCTACCTGCCTCTAACCACTAGGCTACCTGCCTCTAACCACTAGGCTACCTGCTCTAACCACTAGGCTACCTGTCTCTAACCACTAGGCTACCTGCTCTAACCACTAGGCTACCTGCTCTAACCACTAGGCTACCTGCTCTAACCACTAGGCTACCTGTCTCTAACCACTAGGCTACCTGTCTCTAACCACTAGGCTACCTGCTCTAACCACTAGGCTACCTGCTCTAACCACTAGGCTACCTGCCTCTAACCACTAGGCTACCTGCCTCTAACCACTAGGCTACCTGCTCTAACCACTAGGCTACCTGTCTCTAACCACTAGGCTACCTGCTCTAACCACTAGGCTACCTGCTCTAACCACTAGGCTACCTGCTCTAACCACTAGGCTACCTGTCTCTAACCACTAGGCTACCTGTCTCTAACCACTAGGCTACCTGCTCTAACCACTAGGCTACCTGCTCTAACCACTAGGCTACCTGTCTCTAACCACTAGGCTACCTGCTCTAACCACTAGGCTACCTGTCTCTAACCACTTAGCTACCTGCCATCCCCCTCTAACCACTAGGCTACCTGTCTCTAACCACTAGGCTACCTGCTCTAACTACTAGGCTACCTGCTCTAACCACTAGGCTACCTGCTCTAACCACTAGGCTACCTGTCTCTAACCACTAGGCTACCTGCCTCTAACCACTAGGCTACCTGCCTCTAACCACTAGGCTACCTGCCTCTAACCACTAGGCTACCTGGCTCTAACCACTAGGCTACCTGTCTCTAACCACTAGGCTACCTGCCTCTAACCACTAGGCTACCTGCCTCTAACCACTAGGCTACCTGCCTCTAACCACTAGGCTACCTGGCTCTAACCACTAGGCTACCTGTCTCTAACCACTAGGCTACCTGTCTCTAACCACTAGGCTACCTGCTCTAACCACTAGGCTACCTGCCTCTAACCACTAGGCTACCTGCTCTAACCACTAGGCTACCTGTCTCTAACCACTAGGCTACCTGTCTCTAACCACTAGGCTACCTGTCTCTAACTACTAGGCTACCTATCTCTAACCACTAGGCTACCTGTCTCTAACCACTAGGCTACCTGCTCTAACCACTAGGCTACCTGCTCTAACCACTAGGCTACCTGCCTCTAACCACTAGGCTACCTGCCTCTAACCACTAGGCTACCTGCTCTAACCACTAGGCTACCTGTCTCTAACCACTAGGCTACCTGCTCTAACCACTAGGCTACCTGCTCTAACCACTAGGCTACCTGCTCTAACCACTAGGCTACCTGTCTCTAACCACTAGGCTACCTGTCTCTAACCACTAGGCTACCTGCTCTAACCACTAGGCTACCTGCTCTAACCACTAGGCTACCTGTCTCTAACCACTAGGCTACCTGTCTCTAACCACTAGGCTACCTGTCTCTAACTACTAGGCTACCTATCTCTAACCACTAGGCTACCTGTCTCTAACCACTAGGCTACCTGTCTCTAACCACTAGGCTACCTGCTCTAACCACTAGGCTACCTGCCTCTAACCACTAGGCTACCTGCTCTAACCACTAGGCTACCTGTCTCTAACCACTAGGCTACCTGTCTCTAACCACTAGGCTACCTGTCTCTAACTACTAGGCTACCTATCTCTAACCACTAGGCTACCTGCTCTAACCACTAGGCTACCTGCCTCTAACCACTAGGCTACCTGTCTCTAACCACTAGGCTACCTGTCTCTAACCACTAGGCTACCTGTCTCTAACCACTAGGCTACCTGCTCGAACCGCTAGGCTACCTGTCTCTAACCACTAGGCTACCTGTCTCTAACCACTAGGCTACCTATCTCTACCCACTAGGCTACCTGCTCTAACCACTAGGCTACCTGGCTCTAACCACTAGGCTACCTGTCTCTAACCACTAGGCTACCTGTCTCTAACCACTTAGCTACCTGCCATCCCCCTCTAACCACTAGGCTACCTGTCTCTAACCACTAGGCTACCTGCTCTAACTACTAGGCTACCTGCTCTAACCACTAGGCTACCTGCTCTAACCACTAGGCTACCTGTCTCTAACCACTAGGCTACCTGCCTCTAACCACTAGGCTACCTGTCTCTAACCACTAGGCTACCTGTCTCTAACCACTAGGCTACCTGTCTCTAACCACTAGGCTACCTGCCTCTAACCACTAGGCTACCTGTCTCTAACCACTAGGCTACCTGCTCTAACCACTAGGCTACCTGCCTCTAACCACTAGGCTACCTGTCTCTAACCACTAGGCTACCTGCTCTAACCACTAGGCTACCTGCTCTAACCACTAGGCTACCTGTCTCTAACCACTAGGCTACCTGCCTCTAACCACTAGGCTACCTGTCTCTAACTACTAGGCTACCTGCTCTAACCACTAGGCTACCTGTCTCTAACCACTAGGCTACCTGTCTCTAACCACTAGGCTACCTGCCTCTAACCACTAGGCTACCTGCTCTAACCACTAGGCTACCTGTCTCTAACCACTAGGCTACCTGTCTCTAACCACTAGGCTACCTGCTCTAACCACTAGGCTACCTGGCTCTAACCACTAGGCTACCTGTCTCTAACCACTAGGCTACCTGCCTCTAACCACTAGGCTACCTGCCTCTAACCACTAGGCTACCTGCCTCTAACCACTAGGCTACCTGCTCTAACCACTAGGCTACCTGCTCTAACCACTAGGCTACCTGCTCTAACCACTAGGCTACCTGCCTCTAACCACTAGGCTACCTGTCTCTAACCACTAGGCTACCTGCTCTAACCACTAGGCTACCTGTCTCTAACCACTAGGCTACCTGTCTCTAACCACTAGGCTACCTGCTCTAACCACTAGGCTACCTGGCTCTAACCACTAGGCTACCTGTCTCTAACCACTAGGCTACCTGCCTCTAACCACTAGGCTACCTGCCTCTAACCACTAGGCTACCTGCCTCTAACCACTAGGCTACCTGCTCTAACCACTAGGCTACCTGCTCTAACCACTAGGCTACCTGCTCTAACCACTAGGCTACCTGCTCTAACCACTAGGCTACCTGTCTCTAACCACTAGGCTACCTGTCTCTAACCACTAGGCTACCTGGCTCTAACCACTAGGCTACCTGTCTCTAACCACTAGGCTACCTGCCTCTAACCACTAGGCTACCTGCCTCTAACCACTAGGCTACCTGCCTCTAACCACTAGGCTACCTGCTCTAACTTTACAACACAAGGTTGACCCTAGCCCTGACATTCCACATCCGGAACATTTTCATTAGCAGTACATTTTACATTTTGGTCATTTACTAGACACTCTTATCCAGAACGACTTACATTAGTGCATGAGTAACCTGCAAATATCCAGATTAAATAGGCCTAAATCATTTTTCATTTTTTTACTCATGTAGAAAAGGTGTCTGAATTCCATGGCGTAACCTAATTGGAGTTTATCCAGGTCTGCATTTTTGTAAATGACCCTTGCTGGTAGACATGGTTACTACAACAGGCTGGAAACATCCTAAACATCATGCCCCCATACAGCTTCCCTGTACTGTAAGAGGTAGGTACAGACAAAATCATCATTCATCTAATATATAAAAACATAGATAATGACTTTATATGGCCCCTGACATTGTAAATATGTGGTATTTGTTATTCTAGCAGCATTATTCATGTATTTAATGCATGTATGAACTTTTTATTTGTTAATTTATGCACTGTACCTGCTAGCTAGATGTAGTACTTTCTACTGTCCACGTTGTGATTGGGATGGCTGTTCATGTCCCCTGTCGTTGTGTTACCTTGTCGTGTCATATTAGTCATGTCGTGTGTTTTGTGTTTGTTGAGATAGCTAACTATTTTTTACGCTGTTTTACAAGTGCACATCACTTCCAAAGACGCGATATAAAAGTCTTGTGTCACTACTGTATGTAACGCCTGGGTTGTCATAGGGACAGTTGGCTAACCAAAGGCCTATAGAAAACGTTATATATCTGTGTTTATAGTCTACATTTCATACTGTACTGATATTGATCAGTGGTATGTTACGTCCTGCCTACTGTAAATCAATGTATCATAATGTAACATCCATAGACCCAACCCTGGACATATGGCCATGTTTTCACCTATCAACACACAACGCAGAGGCGTTTTAAATCTACACCGACCGATCAACCGTGTCAGTCTACCTGTATGGAGTTACGGACTGCTCCGTTAACGTTCAACTGGAATATTAAGACTGTAGTCGGACTTTATATTCATCCACCCGTTATGATACTCAAACAGATGAATTGACTGGTTGATTGTACTCAAACAGATGAATTGACTGGTTGATTGTTTTGATGCATATGCCTTAAAAAAAACAAAAAAAAGTGTTCATATTCACACTAAATACTTTTGAACGAGTAAACGTTGAGTAGAAAGCAACAGTTCCGGACATAGAAATCTGTGTACATATTGTCGGGTAAAACACTCGCTCTGACTTGTAGACAGACCACGCCTGAAACAAGGGGCGTAGAAGGAATTTCTACTTTTCCACCAGTGAACAACATCCCAACTATTTTCCTCATTTCACTGTGTCGACGCAGTCAGTCACCCGACCCGAAGAGAGGACAAGGACAAGGACAATGGCTGGAGTGGCATCAACGTTGGCCAAGAAGAGGGCTTTGGCCGCAGGATTTGGCACTAATGCCAATGCGTCGAAGTACCTAAACCAGGACTTCGAGTCTCTGAGGAGCGAGTGTCTGAGTAGAGGTTCACTTTTCACGGATTCCACTTTTCCAGCAGAACCTGCGTCCTTGGGATTCAATGAGCTTGGGCCGAGATCTTCTAAAACCAGAGGTGTGCAATGGAAACGACCTGGGGTAAGTTACTGCCTTTATTAAGCACAAGTAAAATGTCAACTCTATGGATGGATTTTTATTGATCAAAATACACCAAAGCGTTATCTATCTCTGGGAAAAAAAACATTATTTTTTTTACAACAAATATAACAAAATATATAAATATTTGAATATACCAAACAAAACAGACAAACTTTATACACAGGAAGTTGATCTACAACAGAAACAAGTTAGGATGTAACGTAAATATGATCAAACACAAGTTAACCAACCTTAAACAGCCAAGAAAATGGATTTATGGTTTAAACCAAAACTCAGAACTTCCAACCAGATCAAAAACAGCTAGGATCCAGAGCATTATGTCACCTCTCCCCTAACCAGAAACCAGACGTCTTTGTATGCCCAGTTGAGAACCGGTATACTGGTCATTGAAGTAGGTAGGTTCAATGACAAAGACGAAGAAGAGGGACTGTGTATTGTCTGTGATTTTAGGGGAGGTAGAGAATTCACTTTTTATTTGATAGTTCTTTATGTGATAATCTGAGAGTTGTACTGTTTGATAAAATGTTGCAAAGGAAACAGGAATGATCCTGGATTAGAGATGAAGGAAAAACTTGAATGTCTATTTAGAAAATAGGTTTAACTGGCTACACGTTTTATCTTCAAGGCTTGGAAGATGCGACAAGACAAGATCTATACTCGAAATGTTTCTGTTTAGTTTTCTCAGTTTTCCGCTGCCATATTAATGTATGTTTATATGTACAGTAGCAGTTAAAAGTTTGGACACACCTACTCATTCAACGGTTTTTCTTTATTTTTTTTACTATTTTCTACATTGTAGAATAATAATGAAGACATCAAAACTATGAAATAATACATATGGAATCATGTAGTAACCAAAAAAGTGTTAAACAAATCAAAATATATTTTCTATTTGAGATTCTTCTAAGTAGCCACCCTTTGCCTTGATGACAGCTTTGCACACTCTTGGAATTCTCTCAACCAGCTTCATGAGGTAGTCACCTGGAATGCATTTCATTAAACAGGTGTGCCTTGTTAAAAGTTAATTTGTGGAATTTATTTCCTTCTTAATGAGTTTGAGCCCAATCAGTTGTGTTGTGACAAGGTAGGGGTGGTATACAGAATATAGCCCTATTTGGTAAAAGATCAAGTCCATATTACGGCAAGAACAACAAACAAGAAAGTCTCTCTCATGGCTAACTACCAGGAAGTTTGAAAAGACAGGCGTGGTGATACACAAAGCAACTCAAACAACATTGAAATTGCATCAATTATATATATTTTTTTATACATCTTCAGTTTGGCATTTCTCTTGTGATGCGGTTCACATCAGCACTGACAGATGTGTTGACTTGACAACTGCGTCTGAGTTTTGAACGACTACCCCCCCACCCTTTTGTTCCATGCTGGCTGAAGACCCAGCTAGCCAGTAACTAGCTAACACCAGACAGATGAAGACCTAGCTAGCCAGTAACTAGCTAACACCAGACACAGACCTAGCTAGCCAGTAACTAGCTAACACCAGACACAGATGAAGACCTAGCTAGCCAGTAACTAGCTAACACCAGACAGATGAAGACCTAGCTAACCAGTAACTAGCTAACACCAGACATAAAGACCTAGCTAGCCAGTAACTAGCTAACACCAGACAGATGAAGACCTAGCTAACCAGTAACTAGCTAACACCAGACATAAAGACCTAGCTAGCCAGTAACTAGCTAACACCAGACAGATGAAGACCTAGCTAGCCAGTAACTAGCTAACACCAGACAGATGAAGACCTAGCTAGCCAGTAACTAGCTAACACCAGACACAGACCTAGCTAGCCAGTAACTAGCTAACACCAGACAGCTGAAGACCTAGCTAGCCAGTAACTAGCTAACACCAGACACAGATGAAAGGGGAAACATCTTTGCCATAGATGAATAGGGTAAACTTTTAATTATATTTGTTGACACCCTATAATCAAAAGTTGGCACCAGTAGAGTAGCTATCTAGCTGCAAACACGCCTTCTCCGATGTTGGTTACAACGCTGTACTTATTTAAATTAGTTAAGAGAATATCATGTTACCGATTTGGTGTATTAAAATGAGAGTTAAAGCGATGTCACCTTGTCCTCTTAATAATGAATCCAAGTGTTTGACTTAGGGGGAGGAGACCAGTAACTTTATGATCAACCCTTTATCAATGTGGAAGAAACAGTCCGTTTTTATACTTTGATCTGGTTTCCTTCAAATATCATCACATTTCAGGAGAAACATGATTTTTGACTGTTCATTTTATAGGGTTCATAAGGCTTAACAGGCTTTACATTTTAGCGTTGCCTTTGCTTTAATGTTTTCAGCCTATGCAGCATTTTTCTAATAATATTCAATTTTATTTAGAAAAAAGACAGAATCTGGGCTTTTCTTTTTCCCACTTGCGTTTCTGTACATAATATGTATCAGACATTATGAAGAGATACTGTATGTATGTATGTATGTATGTATGTATGTATGTATGTATGTATGTATGTATGTATGTATGTATGTATGTATGTATGTATGTACTGTATGTGTGTATATACTGTATGTATGTGTGTACTGTATGTATGTATGTACTGTATGTATGTATGTATGTATGTATGTATGTATGTATGTATGTATGTATGTATGCATCATGTATATCAAGTATATATATATATATATACTTATACTTTGTTCTGATCAAAATCTTTATCATCAAACAAAAGTCCTCACTGGAAATATGTCTTTATAGCCTAAGTCAGTGACGTCACAGCAGTCTGATGGGCGTTTCCAGATGCTCGTTGGGCGTAAAGGAACCACTTCATCATTCTATCCTGTCCGTAACAACTGAAACTTTTCCCGAACGGCTAAATGAAGGGTGACTCATACTCCAACTATCTGGATGGGCGTTAGTCAGCTGATCCCCACACCTTTTTTTTGCTTTTGTCGTTCAACAGATCAACTCGTAGACAGTGAACTTTTGAGACAATTGAGGTTACATTAGGTCACTGTGGACCATGCGCCTTACTTGTGCGTGCATGACTTTAATGTTGTCTACCAGTCTTCATTCCTATGTGCTTTTATTTCATAACTATTATCTATAATGACTAATCCTCCTAGTCAAATCTGCTAGGAATGTTACTGTCTAGTGAAAAATCTGACTTTTAAAAAGTTAATATTCTGTTAACTCATACCCAGATAATGTTGTTGACTCATCCTATACTCGTATTTGTGGCCAAAGCATAAATAGGAGAATAACCCCCCCCCCCCCCCCACCACCATATCTAACAGACTATTTAAAAAAATGCTTGCTATGGTGAAATCCTGAGCTATGGTGAAATCCTCCTGAGCCAATCAGCGGTCTACTCGCATGAATGGTTTTATTGACCGGTATATGCTCCCACACCATTCAAAAACAGAAAAGCTGCTTTTTTTTTAAGCATACTTAATTACAATTTTTGGGGAGGGAAATAAAACTATTTCACTCATATTGTAATGAATTATAGGTCATATGTGACCCGATTCAGGAAACTAGGCGTTTGTCGCTAATCGCGACTTCGCAGGAGAGCAGTTTAAAAGTACATTTATTTTTAAATGTATTTTTTATTTAATAGAAAGCTGGAAACACTGGACAGTTGCTTTTAAAAGTTCATAACACAGTCTTAAACATGTATTGGTCCCTGAATAGTAGAGTTGATAATATATCAAACGCAGTGCTCTATAAAATAAACGAGGTTACACTAGTAGCTCATTGTGCAGATATTCCCCCCCCCCATCCCCCCCAAGCTAGTGTATTGCTTTAATTAGGGCTGCAAAGTTTGGAAGCCCCATATCTTTCACAGTCTTACTCATGCTTTGGTCCCTCCCTGAATAGGAGCTGGTGTCCAGGCCAGAGTTCATCGTTGGCGGAGCCTCAAGAACTGACATCTGCCAAGGCGGCTTGGGTAAGTCGCCTTTATATTTGGAACCAAAACAGGAACCACGGGGCCGCCGGTTTGTAACAGTATCCAATGATTTTTAGCTGTGAGGAGGAGATGGTATAGTAAAAGTTAATGTGATTGATCACAACATATGTAATAACATTCAGTTGTTGCTTTTTAAACAGTTATTACACAGGTGATTTGGTTTCCTAGACTACCACTGAACAGCCTCCATGTCATGTCGTTATCTCTGTAATGAGGTATAGTAGAAAATATGGACAAACCGAGATATCTCTATGGAAACCAGCTCAGTTACCATGCTGGGAGGAAGTCGTAACAGAGCCAGTTACTGTGAATGCCAGTTGTTCACGAGTTGAAACCCACTTCCCTTTTCCATTTACTCTCAACCAGCCTCGCCCTCAACCGTTTACACATCTTCTCCAACAAAGAAGATGTTATGATTTCTGACAAAGCGAGACGAGCTTTGGCATTGTGTGTGTGTGTGTGTGTGTGTGTGTGTGTGTGTGTGTGTGTGTGTGTGTGTGTGTGTGTGTGTGTGTGTGTGAGGCTTTATCATCCTCTGTCCTGTTACCTTTTTTTAATGCAGTTTTTAATACAGTGAATAAAGGGTACTCTTATTCACAGAATGCTTCTGGTTATTCAGTCGCCACAGGAGCCGAGTGTGAGAGTTGTGAGGATGTGGCTGGTAGAAAGCAGTAGTTGCCCAGAGCAGGGTAGACTAGTGGACTGGCCTCTCATTAATCCAGCAGGGTAGACTAGTGGACTGTCCTCTCATTAATCCAGCAGGGTAGACTAGTGGACTGTCCTCTCATTAATCCAGCAGGGTAGACTAGTGGACTGGACTCTCATTAATCCAGCAGGGTAGACTAGTGGACTGGCCTCTCATTAATCCAGCAGGGTAGACTAGTGGACTGTCCTCTCATTAATCCAGCAGGGTAGACTAGTGGACTGGCCTCTCATTAATCCAGCAGGGTTGACTAGTGGACTGGACTCTCATTAATCCAGCAGGGTAGACTAGTGGACTGTCCTCTCATTAATCCAGCAGGGTAGACTAGTGGACTGTCCTCTCATTAATCCAGCAGGGTAGACTAGTGGACTGGCCTCTCATTAATCCAGCAGGGTTGACTAGTGGACTGTCCTCTCATTAATCCAGCAGGGTAGACTAGTGGACTGGCCTCTCATTAATCCAGCAGGGTAGACTAGTGGACTGTCCTCTCATTAATCCAGCAGGGTAGACTAGTGGACTGGACTCTCATTAATCCAGCAGGGTAGACTAGTGGACTGGCCTCTCATTAATCCAGCAGGGTAGACTAGTGGACTGTCCTCTCATTAATCCAGCAGGGTAGACTAGTGGACTGGACTCTCATTAATCCAGCAGGGTAGACTAGTGGACTGGCCTCTCATTAATCCAGCAGGGTAGACTAGTGGACTGTCCTCTCATTAATCCAGCATGGTAGACTAGTGGACTGTCCTCTCATTAATCCAGCAGGGTAGACTAGTGGACTGTCCTCTCATTAATCCAGCAGGGTAGACTAGTGGACTGTCCTCTCATTAATCCAGCAGGGTAGACTAGTGGACTGGACTCTCATTAATCCAGCAGGGTAGACTAGTGGACTGTCCTCTCATTAATCCAGCAGGGTAGACTAGTGGACTGTCCTCTCATTAATCCAGCAGGGTAGACTAGTGGACTGGCCTCTCATTAATCCAGCAGGGTAGACTAGTGGACTGTCCTCTCATTAATCCAGCAGGGTAGACTAGTGGACTGGACTCTCATTAATCCAGCAGGGTAGACTAGTGGACTGGCCTCTCATTAATCCAGCAGGGTAGACTAGTGGACTGTCCTCTCATTAATCCGGCAGGGTAGACTAGTGGACTGTCCTCTCATTAATCCGGCAGGGTAGACTAGTGGACTGTCCTCTCATTAATCCGGCAGGGTAGACTAGTGGACTGTCCTCTCATTAATCCAGCAGGGTCGACTTGTGGACTGTCCTCTCATTAATCCAGCAGGGTAGACTAGTGGACTGTCCTCTCATTAATCCAGCAGGGTAGACTAGTGGACTGTCCTCTCATTAATCCAGCAGGGTCGACTTGTGGACTGTCCTCTCATTAATCCAGCAGGGTAGACTAGTGGACTGGCCTCTCATTAATCCAGCAGGGTAGACTAGTGGACTGTCCTCTCATTAATCCAGCAGGGTAGACTAGTGGACTGGACTCTCATTAATCCAGCAGGGTAGACTAGTGGACTGGCCTCTCATTAATCCAGCAGGGTAGACTAGTGGACTGTCCTCTCATTAATCCAGCAGGGTAGACTAGTGGACTGGCCTCTCATTAATCCAGCAGGGTTGACTAGTGGACTGTCCTCTCATTAATCCAGCAGGGTAGACTAGTGGACTGGCCTCTCATTAATCCAGCAGGGTAGACTAGTGGACTGGCCTCTCATTAATCCAGCAGGGTAGACTAGTGGACTGTCCTCTCATTAATCCAGCAGGGTAGACTAGTGGACTGGCCTCTCATTAATCCAGCAGCGTTGACTAGTGGACTGTCCTCTCATTAATCCAGCAGGGTAGACTAGTGGACTGGACTCTCATTAATCCAGCAGGGTAGACTAGTGGACTGGCCTCTCATTAATCCAGCAGGGTAGACTAGTGGACTGTCCTCTCATTAATCCAGCAGGGTAGACTAGTGGACTGGACTCTCATTAATCCAGCAGGGTTGACTAGTGGACTGTCCTCTCATTAATCCAGCAGGGTAGACTAGTGGACTGTCCTCTCATTAATCCAGCAGGGTAGACTAGTGGACTGTCCTCTCATTAATCCAGCAGGGTAGACTAGTGGACTGTCCTCTCATTAATCCAGCAGGGTAGACTAGTGGACTGTCCTCTCATTAATCCAGCAGGGTAGACTAGTGGACTGGACTCTCATTAATCCAGCAGGGTAGACTAGTGGACTGGACTCTCATTAATCCAGCAGGGTAGACTAGTGGACTGTCCTCTCATTAATCCAGCAGGGTAGACTAGTGGACTGGACTCTCATTAATCCAGCAGGGTAGACTGGTGGACTGTCCTCTCATTAATCCGTAGACACTGTAGTCTGGTTTATCCAGGCTAGTGATGGGGCCCAGTCAGAGCAGGATGTTTTGATCATTTCAGGCACGCCCTTTAAACAAACACACTGTGCCGGATTTATTTTTGCATAACACATCTTTAGACACACACACACACACACACACACACACACACACACACACACACACACACACACACACACACACACACACACACTCTGCATAACACATCGTTAGACACACACACACACACACACTCTGCATAAGACATATTTTGCAAAGCTCTGGGTCTGTAATCTGGGTCACATTAGTCCCTTGCAGGGTCACATACAAGTTCTCTTTATAACACCGTATTATTGTAATAGCAGGAACAATCATTTATAATGGTCACTGACTCCTTCGGTGTCCTTTTTCCTTTTGATTGTTGAGCAACCCGGTAGACAGACTTATTTACCTGTAACTAAAGACAAACAATTGGTTTATAGAGAAATCGTGTCCACGACTGCATGACATGGCAAGCCACAGTACTGAAGTGTGCATTGGGACAGACTAAATGCTGAGACTTGTGAACTGAACTGAGGTCAGCCGTTCTCTCTTTCTGTGGAGCTGAACTGGGCTCTGTAGGGAACTGTTGTGTGGGTTTTGTAGGGTGGCTTTCACTGCTTGTGTGGTACAGTTTATTAGAATGAACTAAAAAATATAAAATGCAATGTGTTGGTCCCATGTTTCATGAGGTGATTTAAAAGATCCCAGAAATGTTCCATATTCACAAAAAGCTTTTTTCTCTCTAATGTTGTGCACACATTGGTGTACGTCCCTGATAGTGAGCATTTCTCCTTTGCAAAGATAATACATCCACCAGACAGATGTGGCATATCAAGAAGCTGATTAAACAGCATGATCATTACACAGGTGCACCTTGTGCTGGGGGACAATAAAAGGCCACTCTAAAATGTGCAGTTTTGTCACATTTAACAATGCCACAGATGTCGTCTCAGGTTTTGAGGGAGCGTCCCAATGAACCGTTCCCAGAGAATTGAATGTTCATTTCTCAACCATAAGCCGCAACTTCGTTTGAGAGAATTTGGCAGTACGTCCAACCGGCCTGACAACCGCAGACCGCGTGTACGGCGTCGTATGGGTGGGCTGTTTGCTGATGTCAACGGTATGATCAGCCCAGGACCTCCACATCCGGCTTCTTTAACTGCGCGATCGTCTGAGACCAGCCACCCCGGGACACCTGATGAAACTGAGGAGTATTTCTGTCTGTAATAAAGTCCTTTTTGTGGGGAAGAATTCATTCTGATTGGCTGGGCCTGGCTCCCAAGTGGGTGGCCCTATGCCCTCCCAGGCCCACCCATGGCTACGCCCCTGCCCAGTCATGTGAAATTCATACATTTATTTCAATTGACTGATTTCCTTATATGAACTGTAACTCAGTAAAATCTTTGAAATTGTTGCATGTTGCGTTTATATATATATATATATATTTTTTTTTTCAGTATAGAATGATTTATTTTCAATCAGGAATGTTCAGAATGAGGGTTGTAATACTGACCTGTGATAACCTCTACTCCCATGTGTCTCTTCTCTGTTTTCCCCCTCCAGGTGACTGCTGGCTCCTGGCGGCCATCGCCTCTCTGACCCTGAATGAAGATGTCATGGCCCGGGTTGTTCCTGCAGGACAAGGCTTTGGACGTGGAGAGTACGCTGGGATCTTTCACTTCCAGGTAGAGACAGTGTCACAGGCTGCATCCCAAAACGCCACCTTATTCCCTATATAGTGCACTACTTTTAAACTAGGCTCCGGTTCAAAAGTGTAGTGCGTTTTTAAAGGGAATAGGGTGCAATTCAGACCACAAAAATAGTGACTAAAATATTTGTTTAAAGCCTATTATTTTTCAGTGGTAATTGACGAGAGTAGGTGACTAAATAGACCCAGAAAAAAACTAGACCTAAACAAAAGATATTTTCAGTTTTCTCTGTGACTAAAATCTGACTACTAAGTGGATTGGACAAGAGATTTTGGAGAGATTTTCAGTCATAAAGCACAATTTAATATTAGCAGCAACAGATATGCACCACAGTTGTGTTCAGTAGTGGGAAGGAAGCATCTCATCCGCCACATACAGTCTACATCAGCTGGTGAGCTACAGGGGGGACAACCTCCACATACAGTCTACATCAGCTGGTGAGCTACAGGGGGGACAACCTCCACATACAGTCTACATCAGCTGGTGAGCTACAGGGGGGACAACCTCCACATACAGTCTACATCAGCTGGTGAGCTGCAGGGGGGAGACAACCTCCACATACAGTCTACATCAGCTGGTGAGCTACAGGGGGGACAACCTCCACATACAGTCTACATCAGCTGGTGAGCTACAGGGGGGACAACAACCTCCACATACAGTCTACATCAGCTGGTGAGCTACAGGGGGGACAACCTCCACATACAGTCTACATCAGCTGGTGAGCTACAGGGGGGACAACCTCCACATACAGTCTACATCAGCTGGTGAGCTACAGGGGGGGACAACCTCCACATACAGTCTACATCAGCTGGTGAGCTACAGGGGAGACAACCTCCACATACAGTCTACATCAGCTGGTGAGCTACAGGGGGGGACAACCTCCACATACAGTCTACATCAGCTGGTGAGCTGCAGGGGGGGACAACCTCCACATACAGTCTACATCAGCTGGTGAGCTACAGGGGGGACAACCTCCACATACAGTCTACATCAGCTGGTGAGCTACAGGGGGGGACAACCTCCACATACAGTCTACATCAGCTGGTGAGCACCAGGGGGGACAACCTCCACATACAGTCTACATCAGCTGGTGAGCTGCAGGGGGGACAACCTCCACATACAGTCTACATCAGCTGGTGAGCTACAGGGGGGACAACCTCCACATACAGTCTACATCAGCTGGTGAGCTACAGGGGGGGACAACCTCCACATACAGTCTACATCAGCTGGTGAGCTGCAGGGGGGAGACAACCTCCACATACAGTCTACATCAGCTGGTGAGCTACAGGGGGGACAACCTCCACATACAGTCTACATCAGCTGGTGAGCTACAGGGGGGACAACCTCCACATACAGTCTACATCAGCTGGTGAGCTACAGGGGGGGACAACCTCCACATACAGTCTACATCAGCTGGTGAGCTACAGGGGGGACAACCTCCACATACAGTCTACATCAGCTGGTGAGCTGCAGGGGGGAGACAACCTCCACATACAGTCTACATCAGCTGGTGAGCTACAGGGGGGACAACCTCCACATACAGTCTACATCAGCTGGTGAGCTGCAGGGGAGACAATCTCCACATACAGTCTACATCAGCTGGTGAGCTACAGGGGAGACAACCTCCACATACAGTCTACATCAGCTGGTGAGCTACAGGGGGGGACAACCTCCACATACAGTCTACATCAGCTGGTGAGCTACAGGGGAGACAACCTCCACATACAGTCTACATCAGCTGGTGAGCTGCAGGGGGGAGACAACCTCCACATACAGTCTACATCAGCTGGTGAGCTACAGGGGGGACAACAACCTCCACATACAGTCTACATCAGCTGGTGAGCTGCAGGGGGGGACAACCTCCACATACAGTCTACATCAGCTGGTGAGCTACAGGGGGGACAACCTCCACATACAGTCTACATCAGCTGATGAGCTGCAGGGGAGACAACCTCCACATACAGTCTACATCAGCTGGTGAGCTACAGGGGAGACAACCTCCACATACAGTCTACATCAGCTGGTGAGCTACAGGGGGGGACAACCTCCACATACAGTCTACATCAGCTGGTGAGCTACAGGGGAGACAACCTCCACATACAGTCTACATCAGCTGGTGAGCTGCAGGGGGGAGACAACCTCCACATACAGTCTACATCAGCTGGTGAGCTGCAGGGGGGGACAACCTCCACATACAGTCTACATCAGCTGGTGAGCTACAGGGGGGACAACCTCCACATACAGTCTACATCAGCTGGTGAGCTACAGGGGGGGACAACCTCCACATACAGTCTACATCAGCTGGTGAGCACCAGGGGGGACAACCTCCACATACAGTCTACATCAGCTGGTGAGCTGCAGGGGGGACAACCTCCACATACAGTCTACATCAGCTGGTGAGCTACAGGGGGGACAACCTCCACATACAGTCTACATCAGCTGGTGAGCTACAGGGGGGGACAACCTCCACATACAGTCTACATCAGCTGGTGAGCTGCAGGGGGGAGACAACCTCCACATACAGTCTACATCAGCTGGTGAGCTACAGGGGGGACAACCTCCACATACAGTCTACATCAGCTGGTGAGCTACAGGGGGGACAACCTCCACATACAGTCTACATCAGCTGGTGAGCTACAGGGGGGGACAACCTCCACATACAGTCTACATCAGCTGGTGAGCTACAGGGGGGACAACCTCCACATACAGTCTACATCAGCTGGTGAGCTGCAGGGGGGAGACAACCTCCACATACAGTCTACATCAGCTGGTGAGCTACAGGGGGGACAACCTCCACATACAGTCTACATCAGCTGGTGAGCTGCAGGGGAGACAATCTCCACATACAGTCTACATCAGCTGGTGAGCTACAGGGGAGACAACCTCCACATACAGTCTACATCAGCTGGTGAGCTACAGGGGGGGACAACCTCCACATACAGTCTACATCAGCTGGTGAGCTACAGGGGAGACAACCTCCACATACAGTCTACATCAGCTGGTGAGCTGCAGGGGGGAGACAACCTCCACATACAGTCTACATCAGCTGGTGAGCTACAGGGGGGACAACAACCTCCACATACAGTCTACATCAGCTGGTGAGCTGCAGGGGGGGACAACCTCCACATACAGTCTACATCAGCTGGTGAGCTACAGGGGGGACAACCTCCACATACAGTCTACATCAGCTGATGAGCTGCAGGGGAGACAACCTCCACATACAGTCTACATCAGCTGGTGAGCTACAGGGGAGACAACCTCCACATACAGTCTACATCAGCTGGTGAGCTACAGGGGGGGACAACCTCCACATACAGTCTACATCAGCTGGTGAGCTACAGGGGAGACAACCTCCACATACAGTCTACATCAGCTGGTGAGCTGCAGGGGGGAGACAACCTCCACATACAGTCTACATCAGCTGGTGAGCTACAGGGGGGACAACAACCTCCACATACAGTCTACATCAGCTGGTGAGCTGCAGGGGGGGACAACCTCCACATACAGTCTACATCAGCTGGTGAGCTACAGGGGGGACAACCTCCACATACAGTCTACATCAGCTGGTGAGCTGCAGGGGAGACAACCTCCACATACAGTCTACATCAGCTGGTGAGCTACAGGGGAGACAACCTCCACATACAGTCTACATCAGCTGGTGAGCTGCAGGGGGGAGACAACCTCCACATACAGTCTACATCAGCTGGTGAGCTGCAGGGGAGACAACCTCCACATACAGTCTACATCAGCTGGTGAGCTACAGGGGGGAGACAACCTCCACATACAGTCTACATCAGCTGGTGAGCTACAGGGGGGACAACCTCCACATACAGTCTACATCAGCTGGTGAGCTACAGGGGAGACAACCTCCACATACAGTCTACATCAGCTGGTGAGCTACAGGGGAGACAACAACCTCCACATACAGTCTACCTCAGCTGTATGTGGCTGTATGAGCTGTATGAGACTCTTCAGCTGTTTATAGAAGAGTCTCAGGTATGAGACTTACATCTAATGGTGTATAAAATGAATGAATAAGGATGAAGCTATTTGTGAAATTGTGTAATGTGATTTTGGACTGTTTAATGAAGGAAACTCCAATTCCCTTGGGAGTTTAACTAAATCAGAGGACCGCCCATGAGCACAGTTATGGTCTGGCGTCATGGGACAGGCCCTTTTCTGCTCTTCCGAATAAAACCCCCCACCTAGATTTTCTATCACCAGACCAGCTTACCTCGATAACGAGAGGGCCAAGGTTTGCAGACCATGCATTTCTCTGGCTGAACTTTTGACCATACCACGTGGTTAAACTCAGACTATCGATACCGACAGAATAAGAACAAGTCTTTGATACTAATTACTAGTCTGCAGCTAGGAATTCCGTATCATTGAACGCGAAGACCGACGAAACATCTATTCTACAACGACATGAATGAATGTCACTCTGAACTACCCATTCTAACCACGACAGAGAGAGAGAGAGAGAGAGGGCGGACAGACTCTCCAACAGAAACAAACTTTTCAACAGAGATCCCGACGACACACTGAGCGTAAATATATATATTGATTGCAATTGTTCCCGAATGAGTGAGCGTTCATGTGCAAAGGATTAGCATTTCAATTGTTATAATATTCAACTCTGTAGTGCCTTGTCAGCTGACCCCCAATCCCCTTTTCTTTAACAAGCCGCCATGCCGGTTTAGCCCACTAGGGCACATATCTACTGTCTGTTTGCATTTCTGTGAATTACTTAGTTAGTAAATAAATGATTTTAAGACAATTGATGTATGGATGACTCATAGTGAAGACAGGGTTCGTGCAGATAACCAACAATTTACGACGTTTGGAATGAGACTATCGTGAGGTAAATAATAATTAATTAATTCGAAGACTGATTGATCAGATATTAAAATATCTGAAAGTTATATTAGGTTAATTATAACTTTGTAATCTGAATATTTTCCTTGGTGCCCCGACTTCCTAGTTAATTACAGTTACATGATTAATTAGATTAATCGCGAAATAATTCCCTCTGTCAACACTACCACTAGGAGAGGAGAGGAGAGGAGAGGCTGCTCTCTGACAACACTACCACTAGGAGAGGAGAGGCTGCTCTCTGACAACACTACCACTAGGAGAGGAGAGGAGAGGCTGCTCTCTGACAACACTACCACTAGGAGAGGAGAGGAGAGGCTGCTCTCTGACAACACTACCACTAGGAGAGGAGAGGAGAGGCTGCTCTCTGACAACACTACCACTAGGAGAGGAGAGGAGAGGCTGCTCTCTGACAACACTACCACTAGGAGAGGAGAGGAGAGGCTGCTCTCTGACAACACTACCACTAGGAGAGGAGAGGCTGCTCTCTGACAACACTACCACTAGGAGAGGAGAGGCTGCTCTCTGACAACACTACCACTAGGAGAGGAGAGGAGAGGCTGCTCTCTGACAACACTACCACTAGGAGAGGAGAGGAGAGGCTGCTCTCTGACAACACTACCACTAGGAGAGGAGAGGAGAGGCTGCTCTCTGACAACACTACCACTAGGAGAGGAGAGGAGAGGCTGCTCTCTGACAACACTACCACTAGGAGAGGAGAGGAGAGGCTGCTCTCTGACAACACTACCACTAGGAGAGGAGAGGCTGCTCTCTGACAACACTACCACTAGGAGAGGAGAGGCTGCTCTCTGACAACACTACCACTAGGAGAGGAGAGGAGAGGCTGCTCTCTGACAACACTACCACTAGGAGAGGAGAGGAGAGGCTGCTCTCTGACAACACTACCACTAGGAGAGGAGAGGAGAGGCTGCTCTCTGACAACACTACCACTAGGAGAGGAGAGGAGAGGCTGCTCTCTGACAACACTACCACTAGGAGAGGAGAGGAGAGGAGAGGAGAGGCTGCTCTCTGACAACACTACCACTAGGAGAGGAGAGGAGAGGCTGCTCTCTGACAACACTACCACTAGGAGAGGAGAGGAGAGGCTGCTCTCTGACAACACTACCACTAGGAGAGGAGAGGCTGCTCTCTGACAACACTACCACTAGGAGAGGAGAGGCTGCTCTCTGACAACACTACCACTAGGAGAGGAGAGGCTGCTCTCTGACAACACTACCACTAGGAGAGGAGAGGAGAGGCTGCTCTCTGACAACACTACCACTAGGAGAGGAGAGGCTGCTCTCTGACAACACTACCACTAGGAGAGGAGAGGAGAGGCTGCTCTCTGACAACACTACCACTTGGAGAGGAGAGGCTGCTCTCTGACAACACTACCACTAGGAGAGGAGAGGCTGCTCTCTGACAACACTACCACTAGGAGAGGAGAGGAGAGGCTGCTCTCTGACAACACTACCACTAGGAGAGGAGAGGAGAGGCTGCTCTCTGACAACACTACCACGAGGAGAGGAGAGGCTGCTCTCTGACAACACTACCACTAGGAGAGGAGAGGAGAGGCTGCTCTCTGACAACACTACCACTAGGAGAGGAGAGGCTGCTCTCTGACAACACTACCACTAGGAGAGGAGAGGAGAGGCTGCTCTCTGACAACACTACCACTAGGAGAGGAGAGGCTGCTCTCTGACAACACTACCACTAGGAGAGGAGAGGAGAGGCTGCTCTCTGACAACACTACCACTAGGAGAGGAGAGGAGAGGAGAGGCTGCTCTCTGACAACACTACCACTAGGAGAGGAGAGGCTGCTCTCTGACAACACTACCACTAGGAGAGGAGAGGCTGCTCTCTGACAACACTACCACTAGGAGAGGAGAGGAGAGGCTGCTCTCTGACAACACTACCACTAGGAGAGGAGAGGAGAGGCTGCTCTCTGACAACACTACCACTAGGAGAGGAGAGGAGAGGAGAGGCTGCTCTCTGACAACACTACCACTAGGAGAGGAGAGGAGAGGCTGCCCTCTGACAACACTACCACTAGGAGAGGAGAGGAGAGGCTGCTCTCTGACAACACTACCACTAGGAGAGGAGAGGAGAGGCTGCTCTCTGACAACACTACCACTAGGAGAGGAGAGGCTGCTCTCTGACAACACTACCACTAGGAGAGGAGAGGCTGCCCTCTGACAACACTACCACTAGGAGAGGAGAGGAGAGGCTGCTCTCTGACAACACTACCACTAGGAGAGGAGAGGCTGCTCTCTGACAACACTACCACTAGGAGAGGAGAGGCTGCTCTCTGACAACACTACCACTAGGAGAGGAGAGGAGAGGCTGCTCTCTGACAACACTACCACTAGGAGAGGAGAGGAGAGGCTGCTCTCTGACAACACTACCACTAGGAGAGGAGAGGCTGCTCTCTGACAACACTACCACTAGGAGAGGAGAGGCTGCTCTCTGACAACACTACCACTAGGAGAGGAGAGGAGAGGCTGCTCTCTGACAACACTACCACTAGGAGAGGAGAGGAGAGGCTGCTCTCTGACAACACTACCACTAGGAGAGGAGAGGCTGCTCTCTGACAACACTACCACTAGGAGAGGAGAGGAGAGGCTGCTCTCTGACAACACTACCACTTGGAGAGGAGAGGCTGCTCTCTGACAACACTACCACTAGGAGAGGAGAGGCTGCTCTCTGACAACACTACCACTAGGAGAGGAGAGGAGAGGCTGCTCTCTGACAACACTACCACTAGGAGAGGAGAGGAGAGGCTGCTCTCTGACAACACTACCACGAGGAGAGGAGAGGCTGCTCTCTGACAACACTACCACTAGGAGAGGAGAGGAGAGGCTGCTCTCTGACAACACTACCACTAGGAGAGGAGAGGCTGCTCTCTGACAACACTACCACTAGGAGAGGAGAGGAGAGGCTGCTCTCTGACAACACTACCACTAGGAGAGGAGAGGAGAGGCTGCTCTCTGACAACACTACCACTAGGAGAGGAGAGGAGAGGCTGCTCTCTGACAACACTACCACTAGGAGAGGAGAGGAGAGGAGAGGCTGCTCTCTGACAACACTACCACTAGGAGAGGAGAGGCTGCTCTCTGACAACACTACCACTAGGAGAGGAGAGGCTGCTCTCTGACAACACTACCACTAGGAGAGGAGAGGAGAGGCTGCTCTCTGACAACACTACCACTAGGAGAGGAGAGGAGAGGCTGCTCTCTGACAACACTACCACTAGGAGAGGAGAGGAGAGGCTGCTCTCTGACAACACTACCACTAGGAGAGGAGAGGAGAGGAGAGGCTGCTCTCTGACAACACTACCACTAGGAGAGGAGAGGAGAGGCTGCTCTCTGACAACACTACCACTAGGAGAGGAGAGGAGAGGCTGCTCTCTGACAACACTACCACTAGGAGAGGAGAGGAGAGGCTGCTCTCTGACAACACTACCACTAGGAGAGGAGAGGAGAGGCTGCCCTCTGACAACACTACCACTAGGAGAGGAGAGGAGAGGCTGCTCTCTGACAACACTACCACTAGGAGAGGAGAGGAGAGGCTGCTCTCTGACAACACTACCACTAGGAGAGGAGAGGAGAGGCTGCTCTCTGACAACACTACCACTAGGAGAGGAGAGGAGAGGCTGCTCTCTGACAACACTACCACTAGGAGAGGAGAGGAGAGGCTGCCCTCTGACAACACTACCACTAGGAGAGGAGAGGAGAGGCTGCTCTCTGACAACACTACCACTAGGAGAGGAGAGGCTGCTCTCTGACAACACTACCACTAGGAGAGGAGAGGAGAGGCTGCTCTCTGACAACACTACCACTAGGAGAGGAGAGGAGAGGCTGCTCTCTGACAACACTACCACTAGGGAGAGGAGAGGCTGCTCTCTGACAACACTACCACTAGGAGAGGAGAGGCTGCTCTCTGACAACACTACCACTAGGAGAGGAGAGGCTGCTCTCTGACAACACTACCACTAGGAGAGGAGAGGAGAGGCTGCTCTCTGACAACACTACCACTAGGAGAGGAGAGGCTGCTCTCTGACAACACTACCACTAGGAGAGGAGAGGCTGCTCTCTGACAACACTACCACTAGGAGAGGAGAGGAGAGGCTGCTCTCTGACAACACTACCACTAGGAGAGGAGAGGCTGCCCTCTGACAACACTACCACTAGGAGAGGAGAGGAGAGGCTGCTCTCTGACAACACTACCACTAGGAGAGGAGAGGCTGCTCTCTGACAACACTACCACTAGGAGAGGAGAGGAGAGGAGAGGCTGCTCTCTGACAACACTACCACTAGGAGAGGAGAGGAGAGGCTGCTCTCTGACAACACTACCACTAGGAGAGGAGAGGAGAGGCTGCTCTCTGACAACACTACCACTAGGAGAGGAGAGGAGAGGCTGCTCTCTGACAACACTACCACTAGGAGAGGAGAGGCTGCTCTCTGACAACACTACCACTAGGAGAGGAGAGGAGAGGCTGCTCTCTGACAACACTACCACTAGGAGAGGAGAGGAGAGGCTGCTCTCTGACAACACTACCACTAGGAGAGGAGAGGAGAGGAGAGGCTGCCCTCTGACAACACTACCACTAGGAGAGGAGAGGAGAGGCTGCTCTCTGACAACACTACCACTAGGAGAGGAGAGGAGAGGAGAGGCTGCTCTCTGACAACACTACCACTAGGAGAGGAGAGGAGAGGCTGCTCTCTGACAACACTACCACTAGGAGAGGAGAGGAGAGGCTGCTCTCTGACAACACTACCACTAGGAGAGGAGAGGAGAGGCTGCTCTCTGACAACACTACCACTAGGAGAGGAGAGGAGAGGAGAGGCTGCTCTCTGACAACACTACCACTAGGAGAGGAGAGGAGAGGAGAGGCTGCTCTCTGACAACACTACCACTGGAGAGGAGAGGAGAGGCTGCTCTCTGACAACACTACCACTAGGAGAGGAGAGGAGAGGCTGCTCTCTGACAACACTACCACTAGGAGAGGAGAGGCTGCTCTCTGACAACACTACCACTAGGAGAGGAGAGGAGAGGCTGCCCTCTGACAACACTACCACTAGGAGAGGAGAGGAGAGGCTGCTCTCTGACAACACTACCACTAGGAGAGGAGAGGAGAGGCTGCTCTCTGACAACACTACCACTAGGAGAGGAGAGGAGAGGCTGCTCTCTGACAACACTACCACTAGGAGAGGAGAGGAGAGGCTGCTCTCTGACAACACTACCACTAGGAGAGGAGAGGAGAGGCTGCTCTCTGACAACACTACCACTAGGAGAGGAGAGGAGAGGCTGCTCTCTGAC
>NC_138318.1:41250000-41252500 GCF_965601325.2 Salmo salar | reverse complement strand
TATGATGATGAGATCAGGGTCTAACTACTGTATGATGATGAGATCGGGGTCTAACTACTGTATGATGATGAGATCAGGGTCTAACTACTGTATGATGATGAGATCGGGGTCTAACTACTGTATGATGATGAGATCAGGGTCTAACTACTGTATGATGATGAGATCAGGGTCTAACTACTGTATGATGATGAGATCGGGGTCTAACTACTGTATGATGATGAGATCGGGGTCTAACTACTGTATGATGATGAGATCAGGGTCTAACTACTGTATGATGATGAGATCGGGGTCTAACTACTGTATGATGATGAGATCGGGGTCTAACTACTGTATGATGATGAGATCGGGGTCTAACTACTGTATGATGATGAGATCGGGGTCTAACTACTGTATGATGATGAGATCGGGGTCTAACTACTGTATGATGATGAGATCGGGGTCTAACTACTGTATGATGATGAGATCGGGGTCTAACTACTGTATGATGATGAGATCGGGGTCTAACTACTGTATGATGATGAGATCGGGGTCTAACTACTGTATGATGATGAGATCGGGGTCTAACTACTGTATGATGATGAGATCGGGGTCTAACTACTGTATGATGATGAGATCGGGGTCTAACTACTGTATGATGATGAGATCGGGGTCTAACTACTGTATGATGATGAGATCGGGGTCTAACTACTGTATGATGATGAGATCGGGGTCTAACTACTGTATGATGATGAGATCGGGGTCTAACTACTGTATGATGATGAGATCGGGGTCTAACTACTGTATGATGATGAGATCAGGGTCTAACTACTGTATGATGATGAGATCAGGGTCTAACTACTGTATGATGATGAGATCGGGGTCTAACTACTGTATGATGATGAGATCGGGGTCTAACTACTGTATGATGATGAGATCGGGGTCTAACTACTGTATGATGATGAGATCGGGGTCTAACTACTGTATGATGATGAGATCGGGGTCTAACTACTGTATGATGATGAGATCGGGGTCTAACTACTGTATGATGATGAGATCGGGGTCTAACTACTGTATGATGATGAGATCGGGGTCTAACTACTGTATGATGATGAGATCGGGGTCTAACTACTGTATGATGATGAGATCGGGGTCTAACTACTGTATGATGATGAGATCGGGGTCTAACTACTGTATGATGATGAGATCGGGGTCTAACTACTGTATGATGATGAGATCGGGGTCTAACTACTGTATGATGATGAGATCGGGGTCTAACTACTGTATGATGATGAGATCGGGGTCTAACTACTGTATGATGATGAGATCGGGGTCTAACTACTGTATGATGATGAGATCGGGGTCTAACTACTGTATGATGATGAGATCGGGGTCTAACTACTGTATGATGATGAGATCGGGGTCTAACTACTGTATGATGATGAGATCGGGGTCTAACTACTGTATGATGATGAGATCGGGGTCTAACTACTGTATGATGATGAGATCGGGGTCTAACTACTGTATGATGATGAGATCGGGGTCTAACTACTGTATGATGATGAGATCGGGGTCTAACTACTGTATGATGATGAGATCGGGGTCTAACTACTGTATGATGATGAGATCGGGGTCTAACTACTGTATGATGATGAGATCGGGGTCTAACTACTGTATGATGATGAGATCGGGGTCTAACTACTGTATGATGATGAGATCGGGGTCTAACTACTGTATGATGATGAGATCGGGGTCTAACTACTGTATGATGATGAGATCAGGGTCTAACTACTGTATGATGATGAGATCGGGGTCTAACTACTGTATGATGATGAGATCGGGGTCTAACTACTGTATGATGATGAGATCAGGGTCTAACTACTGTATGATGATGAGATCGGGGTCTAACTACTGTATGATGATGAGATCAGGGTCTAACTACTGTATGATGATGAGATCGGGGTCTAACTACTGTATGATGATGAGATCGGGGTCTAACTACTGTATGATGATGAGATCAGGGTCTAACTACTGTATGATGATGAGATCAGGGTCTAACTACTGTATGATGATGAGATCAGGGTCTAACTACTGTATGATGATGAGATCGGGGTCTAACTACTGTATGATGATGAGATCAGGGTCTAACTACTGTATGATGATGAGATCAGGGTCTAACTACTGTATGATGATGAGATCAGGGTCTAACTACTGTATGATGATGAGATCAGGGTCTAACTACTGTATGATGGCCTTCCCAAACCAGGTGAACTACCGTGGCCGGAAGGAGAAGCTGGTCAGGGTGCGTAACCCCTGGGGAACAGTGGAGTGGACCGGGGCCTGGAGTGACAAGTAAGAAATGATACGCATCGGTCCCCCTGAATGATACGCATCGGTCTCCCTGAATGATACGCATCGGTCCCCCTGAATGATACGCATCGGTCCCCCTGAATGATACGCATCGGTCCCCCTGAATGATACGCAATGATACGCATCGGTCCCCCTGAATGATACGCATCGGTCC
>NC_138318.1:41192500-41245000 GCF_965601325.2 Salmo salar | reverse complement strand
ACATCTGCTTGTGTCTCCTTGCTCTCTAATCCCAGGTGCCAGAACAGTTCCACGGCCAGAGGGAGGTCCACCTGGATAAGAACTACTTCCTGTCTCACGCTCAGACGGCCCGTTCAGAGACCTTCATCAACCTGAGAGAGGTCAGCACCCGCTTCAAACTGCCCCCTGGAGAATACCTCATCGTCCCTTCCACCTTCGAAGCCAACCTGAACGGTGACTTCTGCCTTAGAGTGTTCTCCGAGAAACAGGCCGAGACACTGTAAGTGTGTGTGTGTGTGTGTGTTTGTGTGTGAATACTCTAGGTTTGAAACTATCAGGGCTGGTCAAAGATAAATGTGATTATTTTTGTAATAAAAAATGTTTATTTTTGTAAGGCCCTGTGACGACCCGGTTAAGGCAGAACTAGAGGATGTAAGAAACTACACTACACTACACTACACTACACTACACTACTCTACTCTATACTACTCTATACTACTCTATACTACTCTACTCTATACTACTCTACTCTACACTACACTACTCTACACTATACTACTCTACTCTACTCTATACTACTCTATACTACTCTATACTACTCTACTCTATACTACTCTACTCTACTCTATACTACTCTACACTACTCTACTCTACACTACTCTACACTACACTACACTACTCTACTCTACACTACACTACTCTACTCTACACTACACTACACTATACTACTCTACTCTATACTACTCTATACTACTCTACTCTATACTACTCTATACTACTCTACTCTATACTACTCTATACTACTCTACTCTATACTACTCTACACTACACTATACTACTCTACTCTATACTACTATACTCTATACTACTCTACACTACTCTACACTACTCTACTCTACAATACTCTATACTACAATACTCTACTCTACAATACTCTACAATACTCTACTCTACTATATACTACTCTATACTACTCTATACTACTCTACTCTATACTACTCTACTCTATACTACTCTACTCTATACTACTCTACTCTACAATACTCTATACTACAATACTCTACAATACTCTATTCTACTCTATACTACTCTACTCTACAATACTCTACACTACTCTACTCTACTCTATACTACTCTACACTACTCTACTCTACAATACTCTATACTACTCTACTCTATACTACTCTACACTACTCTACTCTACAATACTCTACTCTACTCTATACTACTCTACACTACTCTACTCTACAATACTCTACTCTACAATACTCTACTCCACTCCACGCTACAATACTCTACACTACTCTACTCTACAATACTCTACTCTATACTACTCTACTCTACAATACTCTACTCCACGCTACAATACTCTACAATACTCTGCTCTACAATACTCTACACTACTCTACAATACTCTACTCTACAATACTCTACTCTACAATACTCGACTCTACAATGCTCTGCAATACTCTACACTACAATACTCTACTCTGCAATACTCTACAATACTCTACTCTACACTGCAATACTCTACTCTACACCACTCTACAACACTCTACAATACACTACACTACTCTACACTACTCTACACTACACTACTCTACACTACTTTACACTACACTACTCTACACTACTCTACTCTACTCTACAATACTCTACACTACACTACTCTACTCTACAATACTCTACACAACACTACTCTACACTACTCTACACTACAATACTCTACAATACTCTACAATACTCTACAATACTCTACTCTACACTACTCTACAACACTCTACTCTACAATACTCTACGCTACACTACTCTACACTACTCTACTCTACAATACTCTACAATACTCTACACTACACTACACTACTCTACACTACTCTACAACACTCTACTCTACACTACACTACAATACTCTACTCTACACTGTCTTCTCTCACTATCCAATGTGACTTATCATGGTGGTATCTCTGTAGGATACAGTACCCGAGGGGGAGGTTGATGCTGGCTTCAGGGGCCTGTTCACTAAGCTAGCTGGAGATGTAAGTATTATTACCGACCATTACTTATTGCTGTTATAAACTGGTTACCAACGTAATTAGAGCAGTAGAAATAAACGTTGGGTCATACCTGTGGTAAATGGTCTGATATACCACGGCTTTCAGCCAATCAGCATTCAGGGTTTCGACCCACCCAGTTTATAATATACCATGTTGTATATTTATATAATATGACACTGCCAAAAATATTTATAATATTTAATGAAGTTATTGACTGGGAAAATGTACCTTTTTCATAGTTTAAAAACTTTTCTCTCTCTGTAAATAGGATATGGAGATTTCAGCATCTGAGCTCAGGAGTATTTTCAACAAAATCGTTGCTAAGCGTGAGTGAAGTGCTTTCTGCTTTCTTTCCAGTCATGATTTTGTATTTGTACTGTGCACACGGAATACTACAATGAACTAAAATATAAAAACGCAACATGTAAAGTGTTGGTCCCATGTTTTATGAGCTGAAATAAAAAATCCCAGAAAAGTTCCTTATGCACAAAAAGCTTATTTCTCTAAAATGTTGTGCACAGATTTGTCTACATCCCTGTTAGTGAGCATTTCTCCTTTGCCTGGATAACAGTCTCAGGGAAGCTCATCTGCGTGATCGTCGTCCTCACCAGGGTCTTGACCTGACTGCAGTTCGGCGTCGTAATCAACTGCAACGCTGCAACGCTGGAGAAGTGTGCTCTTCACGGATTAATCCTTGTTTCAACTGTACCGGGCAGATGGCGTGTATGGCGTCGTGTGGGCTAGCGGTTTGCTGACGTCGTGTGGGCTAGCGGTTTGCTGACGTCGTGTGGGCTAGCGGTTTGCTGATGTCGTGTGGGCTAGCGGTTTGCTGATGTCGTGTGGGCTAGCGGTTTGCTGATGTCGTGTGGGCTAGCGGTTTGCTGATGTCGTGTGGGCTAGCGGTTTGCTGACGTCGTGTGGGCTAGCGGTTTGCTGACGTCGTGTGGGCTAGCGGTTTGCTGATGTCGTGTGGGCTAGCGGTTTGCTGATGTCAACGTCGTGAACAGAGTGCCCCATGGTGGAGGTGGGGTTATGGTATTGGGCAGGCATAAACTACGGACAACGAACACAATTGCGTTTTATCTATGGCAATTTTGAATACACAGAAATACCGTGATGAGATCCTGAGGCCCCGTTGTCGTGCCGTTCATCCTCCTCCATCACCTCATGTTTCAGCATGACGATGCACGGCCCCATGTCACAAGGATCTGGACACAATTCCTGGAAGCTGAAAACGTCCCAGTTCTTCAATGGCCTGCATACTCACCAGACATGTCACCCATTGAGCATGTTTGGGATGCTCTGGATCGACGTGTACAACAGTGTGTTCTAGTTCCAATATCCTGCAACTTCTCACAGCCATTGAAGAGGAGTGGGACAACATTCCACAGGACACAATCAACAGCCTGATCAACTCTATGTGAAGGAGATGTGTCGCGCTGCATGAGGAAAATGGTGGTCACACCAGATACTGACTGGTTTTCTGATCCACGCCCCTACCTTTTTATTTAAGGTATCAGTGACCAACAGATACATATCTGTATTCCCAGTCATGATATTCATAGATTAGGGCCTAAAGAATATATTTCATTTGACTGATTTCCTTACATGAACAGTAACACAGTACATTTTTAGAAATTGTTGCATGTTGCGTTGATATTTTTGTTCATTGTATATAGAGCACATGTTTACTGCATAAGTCCGTACTCTCCCCGTACTCTGCCCGTACTCTGTCCTAACTCTGCCCGTACTCTCCCCGTACTCTGCCCTTACTCTGCCCTTACTCTCCCCGTACTCTCCCCGTACTCTGTCCTAACTCTGTCCTAACTCTGTCCTAACTCTGCCCGTACTCTGCCCGTACTCTGCCCGTACTCTGCCCGTACTCTGCCCGTACTCTGCCCTAACTCTGTCCGTACTCTGCCCGTACTCTGGCCGTACTCTGTCCTAACTCTCCCCGTACTCTGTCCTAACTCTCCCCGTACTCTGTCCTAACTCTCCCCGTACTCTGTCCGTACTCTGCCCGTACTCTGCCCTAACTCTCCCCGTACTCTGTCCGTACTCTGTCCGTACTCTGTCCTAACTCTCCCCGTACTCTGTCCGTACTCTGCCCGTACTCTCCCCGTACTCTCCCCGTACTCTCTCTGTACTCTCCCCGTACTCTGTCCGTACTCTCCCCGTACTCTGTCCGTACTCTGCCCGTACTCTGTCCGTACTCTGTCCTAACTCTGTCCGTACTCTGTCCGTACTCTGTCCTAACTCTCTCCGTACTCTGTCCTAACTCTGTCCGTACTCTGTCCGTACTCTGTCCTAACTCTCCCCGTACTCTGTCCGTACTCTCCCCGTACTCTCCCCGTACTCTCTCTGTACTCTCCCCGTACTCTCTCCGTACTCTCCCCGTACTCTCCCCGTACTCTGTCCGTACTCTCCCCGTACTCTCCCCGTACTCTCTCTGTACTCTCCCCGTACTCTGTCCGTACTCTGTCCTAACTCTCCCCGTACTCTGTCCGTACTCTGCCCGTACTCTCCCCATACTCTGTCCGTACTCTGTCCTAACTCTGTCCTAACTCTCCCCGTACTCTGTCCGTACTCTCCCCGTACTCTCCCCGTACTCTGTCCTAACTCTCCCCGTACTCTGTCCTAACTCTCCCCGTACTCTGTCCGTACTCTGTCCTAACTCTCCCCATACTCTGTCCGTACTCTCCCCGTACTCTCCCCGTACTCTCCCCGTACTCTCCCTGTACTCTGTCCTAACTCTCCCCGTACTCTGTCCGTACTCTGTCCTAACTCTCCCCGTACTCTGCCCGTACTCTGGCCGTACTCTGTCCTAACTCTCCCCGTACTCTGTCCTAACTCTCCCCGTACTCTGTCCGTACTCTGTCCGTACTCTGTCCTAACTCTCCCCGTACTCTCTCTGTACTCTCCCCGTACTCTCTCTGTACTCTCCCCGTACTCTCTCCGTACTCTCCCCGTACTCTCTCCGTACTCTGCCCGTACTCAGTGATGTGTCCTCTACAGGAACTGACATAAAGACGGACGGCTTCAGCCTAGACACAGCCAGAATCATGGTCAACCTCATGGATGTATCCTTTACATGTCTTTACTGTTCCCTTACACAACAACTATTACATGCTGTTACTCCATGCTGTTACTACATGCTGTTACTACATGCTGTTACTACATGCTGTTACTACATGCTGTTACTACATGCTGTTACTACATGCTGCTGTTACTCCATGCTGTTACTCCATGCTGTTACTACATGCTGTTACTCCATGCTGTTACTACATGCTGTTACTCCATGCTGTTACTACATGCTGTTACTACATGCTGTTACTACATGCTGTTACTACATGCTGTTACTCCATGCTGTTACTACATGCTGTTACTACATGCTGTTACTCCATGCTGTTACTCCATGCTGTTACTACATGCTGTTACTACATGCTGTTACTACATGCTGTTACTACATGCTGTTACTCCATGCTGTTACTACATGCTGTTACTACATGCTGTTACTACATGCTGTTACTACATGCTGTTATTACATGCTGTTACTCCATGCTGTTACTCCATGCTGTTACTACATGCTGTTATTACATGCTGTTACTACATACTGTTACTACATGCTGTTATTACATGCTGTTACTCCATGCTGTTACTACATGCTGTTACTACATGCTGTTACTACATGCTGTTACTCCATGCTGTTACTCCATGCTGTTACTACATGCTGTTACTCCATGCTGTTACTACATGCTGTTACTACATGCTGTTACTACATGCTGTTACTACATGCTGTTACTCCATGCTGTTACTCCATGCTGTTACTACATGCTGTTACTCCATGCTGTTACTCCATGCTGTTACTCCATGCTGTTACTACATGCTGTTACTCCATGCTGTTACTACATGCTGTTACTACATGCTGTTACTACATGCTGTTACTACATGCTGTTACTCCATGCTGTTACTACATGCTGTTACTACATGCTGTTACTACATGCTGTTACTACATGCTGTTATTACATGCTGTTACTCCATACTGTTATTACATGCTGTTATTACATACTGTTATTACATGCTGTTATTACATGCTGTTATTACATAGTGTTATTACATGCTGTTATTACATGCTGTTACTACATGCTGTTATTACATGCTGTTACTACATGCTGTTATTACATGCTGTTACTACATGCTGTTACTACATGCTGTTATTACATGCTGTTACTCCATACTGTTATTACATGCTGTTATTACATACTGTTATTACATGCTGTTATTACATGCTGTTATTACATAGTGTTACTACATGCTGTTATTACATGCTGTTATTACATAGTGTTATTATGTTATTACATAGTGTTATGGTGTTCAACCTTCCCAAGTTCTCTCACGTCACCCCGCTCCTCCGCTCTCTCCACTGGCTTCCAGTTGAAGCTCGCATCCGCTACAAGACCATGGTGATTGCCTACGGAGCTGTGAGGGGAACGGCACCTCCGTACCTTCAGGCTCTGATCAGGCCCTACACCCAAACAAGGGCACTGCGTTCATCCACCACTGGCCTGCTGGCCCCCCTACCTCTGAGGAAGCACAGTTCCCGCTCAGCCCAGTCAAAACTGTTCGCTGCTCTGGCACCCCAATGGTGGAACAAGCTCCCTCACGACGCCAGGACAGCGGAGTCAATCACCACCTTCCGGAGACACCTGAAACCCCACCTCTTTAAGGAATACCTAGGATAGGATAAAGTAATCCTTCTAACCCCCCCCTTAAAAGATTTAGATGCACTATTGTAGAGTGGTTGTTCCACTGGATATCATAAGGTGAATGCACCAATTTGTAAGTCGCTCTGGATAAGAGCGTCTGCTAAATGACTTAAATGTAATGTAAATGTTATTACATAGTGTTATTACATAGTGTTATTACATAGTGTTATTACATGCTGTTACTACATAGTGTTATTACATACTGTTACTACATGCTGTTATTACATGCTGTTATTACATGCTGTTACTACATACTGTTACTACATGCTGTTATTACATGCTGTTACTCCATGCTGTTACTAGGCATGCTGTTACTACATGCTGTTATTACATGCTGTTATTACATGCTGTTATTACATAGTGTTATTACATGCTGTTATTACATAGTGTTATTACATACTGTTACTACATGCTGTTATTACATGCTGTTATTACATGCTGTTATTACATAGTGTTATTACATGCTGTTATTACATAGTGTTATTACATACTGCGTCTCTGTGGTATTCTGACTTGACATCTGCACTCTGTGACATCAATGAATAAGTTCCAGAAAAGTCTTGAGTTCTGAAGTGTCATCTCAGTCTTTAGTTTTGAATATTGTAGTTTGTTGGGCATGATGTGTCCAGACACTTGTTTAACCTTAACTGTTAAGCAGGACAGCGGTAACGGCAAACTGGGTCTGGGAGAATTTGCAACACTGTGGAAGAAGATTCAGAAATACCTGGTGAGGTTCTAGTGTTTGTGTTACTGCTGTGATAGCTCTGGTCCGGGGTGTTACATAGGTTCAGCGTCAGCAAGCTGCGCATAACGCCTTGGACCAGAGCTACTGCAGTACTATCTCTGTTGTGTTAAGATTGGACAGCCTACAAGTGTTTACCTAGTGTAGTGTGTGTTTTACACAGTACAATCTCTTTAACATTTCCCTGTTCCCCCTCTGTCCCTCCCTCCCTCTCTCTTTCCCTCTCTCTCCCTCCCCCTCTCTCCCTCTTTTCCCCTCTCTCCCCCTCTCTCTCTCCCTCCCTCTTTCTCCCTCTCTCCCTCCCTCCCTCCCTCCCTCTTCCCCCCTCTCTCTCCCCCTCTCTCCCTCTTTTCCCCTCTCTCCCCCTCTCTCTCTCCCTCCCTCTTTCTCCTCTCTCCTCCCTCCCTCCCTCCCTCTTCCCCCCTCTCTCTCTCTCTCTCTCTCTCTCTCTCTCTCCTCCCTCCCTCCCTCTCCCCTCTCTCCCCCTCTCTCTCTCCCTCCCTCTTTCTCCCTCTTTCCCTCCCTCACTCTCCCTCTTTCCCCCTCTCCCTCCCTCCCCCTCTCTCCCTCCCTCTTCCCCCCTCTCCCTCCCCCTCTCTCCCTCTTTTCCCCTCTCTCTCCCTCCCTCCTTCTCTCTCTCCCTCCCTCCCTGCCTCCCTCTTTCCCTCCCTCCCTCTTTCCCTCCCTCTCTCTCCCTCCCTCCCTCACCCAGTCCATCTATAAGAGCAATGACATGGATGGTTCTGGCTGTATGAGCACACCAGAGATGAGGATGGCCTTGAACAAAGCAGGTTTGTGGACATGAAATAAACCTAATTTACACCAGTGTATGGATATGGGTTCAATACTCAGGAATCAATAGTGTATGCACAGTCTACTGTTAGTCACTTTGGATAAAAGCTAAGTGGCATACATTATACTCTATATTATATCCAGTACCAGTCTAAAGTTTGGACATACCTACTCATTCAAGGGTTTTTCTTTCTTTTTTACTATTTTCTACATTGTAGAATAATAGTGAAGACATCAAAACTATTAAATAACACATATGGAATCATGTAGTTACCAAAAAAGAGTTAAATAAATCAAAATGTATTTTACATTTGAGTTTCTTCAAAGTAGCCACCCTTTGCCTTGATGACAGCTTTGCACACTCTTGGCATTCTCTCAACTAGCTTCATGAGGTAGTCACCTGGAATGCATTTCAATTAACAGGTGTGCCTTGTTAAAACTTCTTTGGGGTAGGGGGCAGTATTTTCATGTCCGGATGAAAAGCGTGCCCATAGTAAACTGCTTGCTACTCAGGCCCAACAGCTAGAATATGCATATAATTAATATATTCGGATAGAAAACACTCTGAAGTTTCTAAAACTGTTTGAATGATGTCTGTGAGTATAACAGAACTCATGTGGCAGGTGAAAACCTGAGAAAAAATCCAACCAGGAAGTGGGAAATCTGAGGTTTGTAGTTTTTCAAGTGATTGCCTATCCAATATACAGTGTCTATGGGGTCACATTGCACTTCCTAAGGCTTCCACTAGATGTCAACAGTCTGTAGAACATTGTTTCAGGCTTCTACTGTGAATGGGGAGAGAATAAGAGCTGATTGAGTCAGGTGTCTGGCAGTCGGCCATTATTTTAGTTACGCGCGCGGCCAGGAGCACGAGCTCAGTTCTCTTTCCTTTATGAAGACAAAGGAATTGTCCGGTTGGAATATTTTTGAATATTTATGATAAAAACATCCTAAAGATTGATTCTACACATCGTTTGACATGTTTCTACAAACAGTAATATAACTTTTTGGACTTTTCGTCTGGACTTTAGTACGCGCGCCTTCTGCATTTGGAATAGTGAATCTAACGAGCGAACAAAATTGAAGTATTTGGACATAAATATGAACTTTATCGAACAAAACGAACATTTATTGTGGAACTGGGATTCCTGGAAGTGCATTCCGATGAAGATCATCAAAGGTAAGTGAATATTTATAATGCTATTTCTGACTTTGTTGACTCCACAACATGGAGTCTGATGATTTATATTCTGTTTTTAGGGTCTGATGATTTATAATCTGTTTTTAGGCTCTGATGATTTATAATCTATCTTCCGCCAGGTTTCAGCCTGAACAACACTCTCCACCAGGTTTTGGCAGCTCGGTATGGAGAGGCCGACATGACCATTGACTTTGATAACTTCGTGGCTTGCGTCATGCGCCTGGAGATGATGTTCAGTAAGTACAGCGTCTTAATGTCACCATCCTGAATTTGTGTTTCAGCCAAAACGGCAGCACCGCCCCGCCACTTGTGTACCTATAAAGCCGAGTGATGGTCATGGAGTGTAACAGCAGAAAATATTACAGATTGTACATTTTAATGTGTGTTACTTTGGAGGTTTTGTGGCGAGAACCTGTCAGATGAGGATGAGAAGGAAAAGCATTGATGAGATTATCTCCACCCGGCACAGCCAGAAGAGGACTGGCCACCCCTCATAGCCTGGTTCCTCTCTAGGTTTCTAATCTCCACCCAGCACAGCCAGAAGAGGACTGGCCACCCCTCATAGCCTGGTTCCTCTCTAGGTTTCTAATCTCCACCCAGCACAGCCAGAAGAGGACTGGCCACCCCTCATAGCCTGGTTCCTCTCTAGGTTTCTAATCTCCACCCAGCACAACCAGAAGAGGACTGGCCACCCCTCATAGCCTGGTTCCTCTCTAGGTTTCTAATCTCCACCCGGCACAACCAGAAGAGGACTGGCCACCCCTCATAGCCTGGTTCCTCTCTAGGTTTCTTCCTAGATTTTGGCCTTTCTAGGGAGTTTTTCCTAGCCACCGTGCTTCTACACCTGCATTGCTTGCTGTTTGGGGGGTTTTAGGCTGGGTTTCTGTACAGCACTTTGTGATATCAGCTGATGTAAGAAGGGCTATATAAATACATTTGATTTGAGTATCTGTTATAGATGGTTAACACCTCGTTCCTCTCTCAACCTCGCAGAAGTCTTCAAGAAGCTTGACATGGATGACACTGGCTTCATTGAATTGGATTTCTTTCAGGTGAGAACTTTAAATTGTAGTTTGTAATCAAGTCATTATGTTTTTTTGTTTTTCAGTTCTAATATATTGATTGTGTTCTTTTTCTATTTTCAGTGGTTGTCATTTTCCATGATCTAGAAGATGGCAGCACAAGACCGTTCTCTCAAAGACCAGTCCTCCCAAAGACCAGTCCTCCCAAAGACCAGTTCTCCCAAAGACCAGTCCTCCCAAAGACCAGTTCTCCCAAAGACCAGTTCTCCCAAAGACCAGCCCGCCGTTCTCTCAAAGACCAGTTCTCTCAAAGACCAGTTCTCTCAAAGACCTGTTCTCTCAGACCGTTCTCTCAAAGACTGTTCTCCCAAAAACCGTTCTCTCTCCCAGCTACAAATAAACCAAAGTGGCTTTTCGAGATGTTTCTTTTGACACACACTTTATTACGTAACAGAATGTTTTAAAGCTTAATTTTATGTTTTATTTGTTTTATTAGACAAAGCCTATTGAGAACTGCAGATTATAACCTAAACCTACTTTTGTGTTGAAATGTAAGACGACATTTCAATCCTTTTTTTTATGCAGCTTTTTTGTTACTTATAGTTGTGTGTCCTTTTCACCAAAGATATATGTGTTAATAAATAGCATTGTTTTCCCAGTCTCTTGAGCTTTCTGTTTTATTTGGCACTCGTTTCTTTCACTTGGGACAGTCCATGTGCCCCTCCCCCGGCGGACGTGGTTGGGCTTGCCCAGCGCAGCAGCATTGACGGTACGGAACGTGCGCTACTGCTCGGCTGAACCACTACCGTGCACCGTGTTACGTTACACCCCCCCCCCCCCCCCCCCCACCCTGTACTGAGATTTATACGACTGATAAGTAAACTACTAGTCTGGCACATTACTAGGGAAAAACATCAAAGCAGGTGTCTTCAAAGTGGTGAGTGTTACCATCATTGAACGGTTTCTACAGGAAATCTAGTCAGAGAGACTGCATCTTTCCACGCATGGTGAAAGTAGAGGATTTGAATCACCGGTTTGCCGTAGCTCATATCCGTCCTGAAAGATAACATACAGTAGGATCGCAAACATTTTCAACAAATGGTTCTGTAATCGTTACAATGTTAGAAGTTATTGATTTTCGGTCTAACACAATTTCATAACCTGCCATGTCAACTAGGATATGCATTGTGCAATAAGCCAGAAGTGAACCTTTTTACGCGACAGTTCCAGAGTGTAGTAACAGAGCTATCGTCTCAATATTTCACTACGTTGAAACAAAATGACACCCAGGGGAATGTATTAAAAGTCAATACTTCATTGTTTATTTTGCAAAAATACAAGGCCTACACATTTTGCACATCAATCAGCACATGTAATGTTGCTCTGGGGGGGGGAAAAAATCTATTTATTTTGGTTATATACCTGAAACCTGAATGAGGGGCCCACTGGGGTATAAGGCGCATAGTTGTACGGATGAGAGGCTAATTTCAGAGTTGTTTTTGGGGGCATTGTTGAAGTAGATTCCGGGACCAGGAAGGAGGCTTTATGGATGGCATCACTCCAGGACTGCCTGAATCAGCTGTTCTCTGGAGAGAAAACTCTGTTCATCCAATAACCCGAGAGCCTCACAAGCTCATCTGATCTGCTGGCTAGAGGGACATTCCTGCACCAACTCACACACACTGGACAGAGGGAAAAAGGGGTTTTCCTTTTTAAAACACTACCCCGAGGGATGCTTCTTTTAACACACACAGAAACACTCTCTAGTGCTGACTGATTAGTGCTTTTTGAGGTCGGTTCAGTTTCGGGTTCGATTGTAAAACTAATAATCACGGTTTTCGATTTTGGTTTCCATAATTGTTTTAGACATTTAATACACTATGCATTAAGCATTGTGTTTGTTGAATGCTGTAACAACAGAATAAAACAACGAATAACAGGCCCATGATGGTAGTGACTCATTACTGCTGATCATTTATTAACCATCAGTTATTCACATTACCTTCATTTAATCAAATATTGAAGTTGTTGTGTATATTAGTTTTATGTGATGACTTTATTATTTCCTTCCAAGTCATCATCTCATCTCTATAGAGCTGCTGCTGTCTGACAAAAAATAATATTTTAGTAGTCCTTCAAAGTAAATAAGACATACTCTCATGACAGCTGAATCTATCAATCACTTCATGTATTTTCAGCGTCGCGTAGCAACTGCTTTCTCTCCGTTTTTCTTCGCGTCGGGTTTCCGCCACTTTCCGATTCGCCAAATGACTTGCTGTTTTGGGGGTTTTAGGCTGGGTTTCTGTACAGCACTTTGATATGTAAGAAGGGCTTTTATAAATACATTTGATTTGATGTGAGTACGCAGAACGATGCGCAGGCGGATTGTAGGAAGGTGAGCGGAGCGACAGAGAGAGAGAAAAAGTTCCGCTCTGCTCTGCTTTATGCAAATTATACGCGGCCACCGCTGCCGTTAACCAATCAGGTGAGGAGCTACAAAATGTTCCGTTCATGAAACATAGTTCCGCTTGTCATTAGTTCCGGGCAAGCGCAAACAAACAATATGGAGGACAGCCAATCTTAGGTGTGTCTGGTTTTCCAATTCTACATGATTTTGCTTTGCTAGAATACAGAGACAAAATCATAAGGTCAGTGGCATGGAGGAGGATTGCAGATATTGTTGGTGGTGGTGGGTTGAAGAGAGATTTGCACAACAATGTTTGCTTGTGCTGCTAGCTATGAACATCAAGTAACCCAAACCTCAGAACTGTGTTTACATTTTTCCCACCAAACGATAGAAATCACCAGTAACACACATTATACATGATACACTAAGCATGGCTTTCCCATGTAATATGCTACCAATTGGATTATAGCATTTTTAACAGGATGATTATCATATAGTTTATGGCTCTTTCATTATACTGGTGTCATGGAGTTGATGATTATACATTGTAGTCATTCAGTCACTTATCCAGAGCAACTTACATTTCATTTCATGCATCTTTTTTTTTTTTGTACTGGCCCCCCACGGGAATCAAACCCACAACCCTGGCGTTGCAAACACCATGCTCTACCAACTGAGCCAGCTCACAGCTCACTTCCTATAAGATGCATAGGCCTAGACGCACATCAGTGGGTACTTGTGGTAAAGGAAATTGTGGCTTTGACTTACTAACATTCTGCAAACATTCAAATCTCTTTCTACCCACCATCAATACCAACTACTCTTACAATCCTATTCCATGCCACTGACCTTCTCATTTTGTCTCTCATTCTCGGGAAAATAAACAAGGTAGAATTAAAACACATGATTTTACTTTTTGATATACGGTACCCTGCAACCAGCAGCATACCACCCAGCATACCACTCCTGACTTGCCTCTGAAGCTAAGCAGGGTTGGTCCTAGTCAGTCCTTGGATGGGAGACCGGATGCTGCTGGAAGTGGTGTTGGAGGGCCAGTAGGAAGCACTCTTTCCTCTGGTCTAATATATATATATATATATGTCCCAATGACCCAGGGCAGTGATTGGGGACATTGCTCTGTGTAGGGAGTGGTCTTTCAGATGGGATGGTAAGCTGGTGTACTGACTCTCTGTGGTCACTAAAGATCCCATGGCACTTGTCTTAAGAGTAGAGGTGTTAACCTGGGTGTCCTGGCTAAATTCCCAATCTGACCATTATCCCAAGCTTCCAATTTGCTCATCCCCCCTCCTCTGTAACTATTCCCCAGGTCATTCCTGTAAATGAGAATGTGTTCTCAGTCAACTTACCTGGTACAATAAGGGTTAAATATATATTTTAAAAAAAACTAGAATACAAGAGTTAGATTTTCACTAAACAATTTAATGTCAGGAAAATCTGGTTTATGGTTAATCTCATATACATTGATTGCACATGCCCATTAAACCAGTTATACCGTCATACAGTAGTTAACAATTAAAACAAGTTTAAACACTTCAATGAATGTACAAATAATCTAACGTGTTTGTAAATGTTAAACCTCTTAGTAAGTAGTCTATTATTACTAAAACATCATTTACAATGAATGTACAAATAATCTAACGTGTTTGTAAATGTTAAACCTCTTAGTAAGTAGTCTATTATTACTAAAACATAATTTACAATGAATGTACAAATAATCTAACTTGTTTGTAAATGTTAAACCTCTTAGTAAGTAGTCTATTATTACTAAAACATCATTTCAGGTGAACAAACAAAGTCCATACCAAAGGTGACCAACCTCACTCTTGTTCCTAATCTACTGGGTGACCAACCTCACTCTTGTTCCTAATCTACTGGGTGACCAACCTCACTCTTGTTCCTAATCTACTGGTGACCAACCTCACTCTAGTTCCTAATCTACTGGGTGACCAACCTCACTCTTGTTCCTAATCTACTGGGTGACCAACCTCACTCTTGTTCCTGATCTACTGGGTGACCAACCTCACTCTTGTTCCTGATCTACTGGGTGACCAACCTCACTCTTGTTCCTGATCTACTGGGTGACCAACCTCACTCTTGTTCCTGATCTACTGGGTGACCAACCTCACTCTTGTTCCTGATCTACTGGGTGACCAACCTCACTCTTGTTCCTGATCTACTGGTGACCAACCTCACTCTTGTTCCTGATCTACTGGGTGACCAACCTCACTCTTGTTCCTGATCTACTGGGTGACCAACCTCACTCTTGTTCCTAATCTACTGGGTGACCAACCTCACTCTTGTTCCTGATCTACTGGGTGACCAACCTCACTCTTGTTCCTGATCTACTGGGTGACCAACCTCACTCTTGTTCCTGATCTACTGGGTGACCAACCTCACTCTTGTTCCTAATCTACTGGGTGACCAACCTCACTCTTGTTCCTGATCTACTGGGTGACCAACCTCACTCTTGTTCCTGATCTACTGGGTGACCAACCTCACTCTTGTTCCTGATCTACTGGGTGACCAACCTCACTCTTGTTCCTGATCTACTGGGTGACCAACCTCACTCTTGTTCCTGATCTACTGGGTGACCAACCTCACTCTTGTTCCTGATCTACTGGGTGACCAACCTCACTCTTGTTCCTGATCTACTGGGTGACCAACCTCACTCTTGTTCCTAATCTACTGGGTGACCAACCTCACTCTTGTTCCTAATCTACTGGGTGACCAACCTCACTCTTGTTCCTGATCTACTGGGTGACCAACCTCACTCTTGTTCCTGATCTACTGGGTGACCAACCTCACTCTTGTTCCTGATCTACTGGGTGACCAACCTCACTCTTGTTCCTGATCTACTGGGTGACCAACCTCACTCTTGTTCCTGATCTACTGGGTGACCAACCTCACTCTTGTTCCTGATCTACTGGGTGACCAACCTCACTCTTGTTCCTGATCTACTGGGTGACCAACCTCACTCTTGTTCCTGATCTACTGGGTGACCAACCTCACTCTTGTTCCTGATCTACTGGGTGACCAACCTCACTCTTGTTCCTGATCTACTGGGTGACCAACCTCACTCTTGTTCCTGATCTACTGGGTGACCAACCTCACTCTTGTTCCTGATCTACTGGGTGACCAACCTCACTCTTGTTCCTGATCTACTGGTGACCAACCTCACTCTTGTTCCTGATCTACTGGGTGACCAACCTCACTCTTGTTCCTGATCTACTGGGTGACCAACCTCACTCTTGTTCCTAATCTACTGGGTGACCAACCTCACTCTTGTTCCTGATCTACTGGGTGACCAACCTCACTCTTGTTCCTGATCTACTGGTGACCAACCTCACTCTTGTTCCTGATCTACTGGGTGACCAACCTCACTCTTGTTCCTGATCTACTGGGTGACCAACCTCACTCTTGTTCCTAATCTACTGGGTGACCAACCTCACTCTTGTTCCTAATCTACTGGGTGACCAACCTCACTCTTGTTCCTGATCTACTGGGTGACCAACCTCACTCTTGTTCCTGATCTACTGGGTGACCAACCTCACTCTTGTTCCTGATCTACTGGGTGACCAACCTCACTCTTGTTCCTGATCTACTGGGTGACCAACCTCACTCTTGTTCCTGATCTACTGGGTGACCAACCTCACTCTTGTTCCTGATCTACTGGGTGACCAACCTCACTCTTGTTCCTAATCTACTGGGTGACCAACCTCACTCTTGTTCCTAATCTACTGGGTGACCAACCTCACTCTTGTTCCTGATCTACTGGGTGACCAACCTCACTCTTGTTCCTGATCTACTGGGTGACCAACCTCACTCTTGTTCCTGATCTACTGGGTGACCAACCTCACTCTTGTTCCTGATCTACTGGGTGACCAACCTCACTCTTGTTCCTGATCTACTGGGTGACCAACCTCACTCTTGTTCCTGATCTACTGGGTGACCAACCTCACTCTTGTTCCTGATCTACTGGGTGACCAACCTCACTCTTGTTCCTGATCTACTGGGTGACCAACCTCACTCTTGTTCCTGATCTACTGGGTGACCAACCTCACTCTTGTTCCTGATCTACTGGGTGACCAACCTCACTCTTGTTCCTGATCTACTGGGTGACCAACCTCACTCTTGTTCCTGATCTACTGGGTGACCAACCTCACTCTTGTTCCTGATCTACTGGGTGACCAACCTCACTCTTGTTCCTGATCTACTGGGTGACCAACCTCACTCTTGTTCCTGATCTACTGGTGACCAACCTCACTCTTGTTCCTGATCTACTGGGTGACCAACCTCACTCTTGTTCCTAATCTACTGGGTGAGCAGACTTCTATTCCAGCTCAGCAATAATACACATTATTATCAACTCATTCGGTTTGATTTGTTGAACCAGGTGTGTTAGTGCTGGGCTGGAACAGAAGCCTGCACACCCAGCATACTGTACCTCTAGGAGAAGTGTGGCTCAGTTGGTAGAGCATGGGGTTTGCAACGCCAGGGTTGTGGGTTTGATTCCCACGGGGGACCAGTGCGGAGATTTTTTTTAATGAAATGTATGCATTCACTACTGTAAGTCGCTCTGGATAAGAGCGTCTGCTAAATGACTAAAATGTAAATGTAAAAAATGAGAAGGATTGTCCCGCTCCAGTTGTAATACGTTTGTAGCCTGGGGGACTTTTAACCGTTACTGGTCCCTTCTGGGAGTCGAACCCACAACCCTGGCATTGCAAGCGCCATGTGCCATACCATGTTTGGTCGTTAGGCTGTTGGTTGGCCAAGATTGTTTTAGTCGAGCAGTAACAAATATATATGGACCCATCTCAGTGAACTAATCCATTGCGGAGGCCTGGACTAAAGACAATTTATGCTTGATCTGGGAAATGTGGACGGAGGCTCCATATGGAGGGTGTGATGCAATTGCGGAGCCTCCAGAGACATGCAGAGGCCAAATCGAGCCCCGTACCACATGGCCTCTCAAATGTTGTAACGATGTAGCTCCATTGGTTGACGGTAGGTGGGGGCGGTACATCCTGTAGAACTCCACTTCCTTGACAACAGCTCTGCACTGCGCCGCGAAGCCCAAGTCAACCACTGCTTCTTATCTCTTGCGCAAATAGTCTACAGCTGTGTCTGTCCCGAGCTCACTGACGCGGGGAAACGCTGATGGCCCAGAATATTTTATACAATGTTGCAAGTTTGCTAGCACCAGCTTCAGGCTGGACACAAGTTAATAGTTGATACAATGTTTCCAGTTCGTTGCAGACAGGCCATGTGTAGCCAATGTGATTTATAGGAGATTTATTTTTCTCAGGATATTTTGTACCTGTAGGCTGCAATGTTTTTATTTGTTGGCTTTATGTAGGCTATTTTTTAACATAATTGGAAATAGAAGTTCGTTTTTAGGTTTGTATCATTTTCATTTAGATTAACTACATGACACTGATTTTGAGATATGAATACGTTATTATAAATTAAATTAAACTATTTCACGAAAATGTGCATATGAAAACCATAACTGGCATGCGGATCGGTAGAAATGGTAAGATAAATTAGCATTCCACATGAGAAAGGTTGCCGACTCCTCGTGTCGCCTCTTACCGGTAACTTCAGAGAGTAATGGCAGAATCTGTGACAGCCAGCAGGAGCAGGAGGAAAACAGTTGGGTCAGGATTTTTTCTTCTGGTTATCTAGATCTCTGGCACCCTCTTGAGGCATTTGTCTCATTTCATCAAACCATAAGCTTAAAGCATCAGACAAGCTCAATGCATATAGTTGGTTTTGTTAAAACACATAGGGTGTGTCTATATATGGAAAAGTGCACATTTGAACATTTCAACCAATCGATTGGTCGAAAGAACAGATTACTTTCGGTCGATCAATATTTTTGGGGGTTGGGGACAGCTCTAATAGATACCCAGTGCTCCTTTTGTGTGTCTTTTACACAGTTATCCTGGAGCTTCCTGCTGGAGCCCACAATATGTGACCGACCGCCTCGATTCCATCTTATGTTGCAAAATGTAATTTTAATTTGTTTTACATTGGATAAAAGTAGAGACTCCGAGCTAGAAAATGGTATATCATACACTACAGTTGAGGAACAATGGGGAAAGTGATTCTGCTTTGAAAGTTGATAAACTTGTAACTCCACTTATGAGAAAATGTGCCTTTGAATGTTTTGGTACACCTACTGGAGAGCCCTTCTTTGTCTACACCACATTCAGCATCGTTCACACCCTCTTAAGCCTTAGGCCCACCCATCTCTTTAAGGATTCACATGTGAGGCCATGTGCTAAACATTCACTATATCAAAGAAAATCTTAAGTTTATCTGTCACACACACAGGATACAGAAGGTGTAAACGGTACACTGAAATGGTTACTTGCATAGTAGCAATATCAAAAACAGAAAGTCTCCAGATAAAAATATTTTATAAATATTTGATCATTATTAGATGACGCTTACCAAGACAAATGTCTAAATTGATTGGTCATGTGAATGAAATGCTGTAACCACCCCCAGTCATATCTAGCTAAGTGGATGGGTCCCTATTGTCTAGACATGTTCATGAAATACTATAGATGGCCGTAATCACCCCCCAGACAAACCTGGCTAATTTGATGGGTCATGTAATAAATCGGCCGAAGTGGAGTATTTTGTTTAGACATGTAGCTAGCCAGGTAGCTAGGTATCTAGCTAAACAATGAACCGGCATAACCCCAACTCATACTACTACCAATACAAACTGATTGTCATAGCTGTAGTATGAATCTGCAGGTATAGCTAAAGCTAACCAACTAGGTTCAATGATAGCTAGCTAGCATTAGGCTATAACTAGCGATGCAAATGGATTTCTGATTAAAATAATATTACTACACAGATCATACACGTAATGTTAGGTAGCGAGCCAGCAAGCTAACGTTTTGTAATAAAAATTATTTTCTGATCAAATTAGAAACGTATATCTGTAAAATGTAGCTAGACTCTTACCGGTAAACATGGAGGAACGCTTCACACAGACTGGAACCATTTAACTCTGTTTTGTTTGTAGCTACATCTTGTTTGATCAGCGTTGTGTCAAAGACACTCTGGTTCACGCTGACCGTGGCGTGTGCTGAAAGCAGGGGTTCGGCACAGAGTAAGGACAAACTATAGATACTAGGGCTGACCCCAATTAGTCTACTCGTCAATTGTTTGGTCGTTAGGCTGTTGGTCGGCCGAGATTGTTTTAGTCGAGCGGTAACAACTGATTTGTCGATAGCTCCTGCTAAATTCAGGGCATCAATGTCGTTGACAAAAGTATAAAAACTTTTGTAGTTGTCGATGGCTAACGTTATATCTTTCAAAAACGGCGCGGTAGAAAGGACTATCAACACACACACTGAACAGCTCACTTTACAGGCAGAAGCATGCTACATGGCAGACCAATCAGAACTCATCTCCCAGCATGTCCAGCCCATCCATTATGTCAGCCAATCATGGCTAGTGGGAAGGTTACTGACTTTTTTCCATGGCTAAACCAACTAGGCTCATAATTAAAATGTTTTATTCGTATTTATGGACAGTATACAAGTTTGCTTTTTCGGCACATGAAAGTTCACATATTCCAGAAATCATTTTTTGACAAAAAAAAAAATCATTTTTATAAAAAATACATGTTGATGTTCCAACGGCGTGAGACATACGTCTAGTTTCCTGAAACGAGTCACATATGTTTTGGCCGTGGAACACCTACGGTGAACCCCCTGAGCCTGTAACTGTTATAATGCTACTCTTCTTCTTCAGCACTTTATTCAACAAGTCATTTAACTAGTTCATGAAATCCAGCAACACTTCTCTTTTGGTTCCACTAGTTAGTGAAAACCAGCAACACTTCTCTTTTGGTTCCACTAGTTAATGAAAACCAGCAACACTTCTCTTTTGGTTCCACTAGTTAATGAAAACCAGCAACACTTCTCTTTTGGTTCCACTAGTTAGTGAAAACCAGCAACACTTCTCTTTTGGTTCCACTAGTTAGTGAAAACCAGCAACACTTCTCTTTTGGTTCCATTAGTTAATGAAAACCAGCAACACTTCTCTTTTGGTTCCACTAGTTAATGAAACCAGCAACACTTCTCTTTTGGTTCCACTAGTTAATGAAAACCAGCAACACTTCTCTTTTGGTTCCACTAGTTAGTGAAAACCAGCAACACTTCTCTTTTGGTTCCATTAGTTAATGAAAACCAGCAACACTTCTCTTTTGGTTCCACTAGTTAATGAAAACCAGCAACACTTCTCTTTTGGTTCCACTAGTTAATGAAAACCAGCAACACTTCTCTTTTGGTTCCACTAGTTAGTGAAAACCAGCAACACTTCTCTTTTGGTTCCACGAGTTAATGAAAACCAGCAACACTTCTCTTTTGGTTCCACTAGTTAATGAAAACCAGCAACACTTCTTTTTTGGTTCCACTAGTTAATGAAAACCAGTAACACTTCTCTTTTGGTTCCACTAGTTAATGAAAACCAGCAACACTTCTTTTTTGGTTCCACGAGTTAATGAAAACCAGCAACACTTCTCTTTTGGTTCCACTAGTTAATGAAAACCAGCAACACTTCTTTTTTGGTTCCACGAGTTAATGAAAACCAGCAACACCTCTCTTTTGGTTCCACGAGTTAATGAAAACCAGCAACACCTCTCTTTTGGTTCCACGAGTTAATGAAAACCAGCAACACTTCTCTTTTGGTTCCACTAGTTAATGAAAACCAGCAACACTTCTCTTTTGGTTCCACTAGTTAATGAAAACCAGTAACACCTCTCTTTTGGTTCCACTAGTTAATAAAAACCAGCAACACTTCTCTTTTGGTTCCACTAGTTAATAAAAACCAGCAACACCTCTCTTTTGGTTCCACTAGTTAATGAAAACCAGCAACACTTCTCTTTTGGTTCCACTAGTTAATGAAAACCAGCAACACTTGTCTTTTGGTTCCACTAGTTAATGAAAACCAGTAACACCTCTCTTTTGGTTCCACTAGTTAATGAAAACCAGTAACACCTCTCTTTTGGTTCCACTAGTTAATGAAAACCAGTAACACTTCTCTTTTGGTTCCACTAGTTAATGAAAACCAGCAACACTTGTCTTTTGGTTCCACTAGTATATATATATATATAGTGATTATATATATATAGTGATTATATATATATAGTGATTATATATATATAGTGATTATAATGCACTAGCTTCTAACAATAACAATCCAGTTCCGTTCTTACTTTACCCCAGAAGTCTTTCTAACTTCTAATACATCAATCAGCTCCTGATCTACAGTATCTTCCTGAAGATCTCCGCTCCGTTCCGCTTTCCCTATCTTTTACATTGGGTTTTATACCCCTTCATTGCCAAGACCATGCCTCCTTTGACTACAGCCTTTGACTACAGCCTTTGACTACAGCCTCCCTCTTACACGTGACATTTAAGCAAAGTTCCAAAACACATTGTCTCATTTAGATGTGATGTCATCTGCTTCATGGTCATCAGGAAACTCTACCAACTCCCTCCCGGGGACGAGACTGGGGTGTCGCCAAATAAGATTAACCTCCGCCCTTCTGTCTGGGTTCTGCTGCTCCACAGCTGTTTGTGGTTGAGGACTCTTCCTTAAGCGGGCGTGCAATGGATTATGGTCATTGTAGTTAATTACCACATTGTCTGCACTAAACTATGTAGAATATTGGCCTGTTGGAAACTACAACTCCCTACTGCATCGCACAGTTAAGGTTTGATCTGATTTATCTCTAGAGAAACTACAACTCCCTACTACATCGCACAATTCAGGTTTGATCTGATTTATCTCTAGAGAAACTACAACTCCCTACTACATCGCACAGTTCAGGTTTGATCTGATTTATCTCTAGAGAAACTACAACTCCCTACTACATCAGGTTCTACTAAGCTATATGGAATGTTCTTATAACTGAGCGATATCAGAAAGATCTGGAAAATAAAAATAAATTATTCTTCATATTAGTTTGATGCACAAACTGTGCGGTAGCTACAGACAATTTTGGGATGTTTCATGGTCTGACAAACTCTCTCTCTCTCTTTCTCTCTCTCTTCTATTTCTTTCTTTCTCTCTTTCTTTATCTCTCTCTCTCTTTCTCTCACCCCCCCACTTTGTTAAATGTTTATTACATTTGCTATTCATGGTCAAGGTCAAATCACAAGAAACAGTTCTGTCTCCTTAAATGGAGAGAAATAGAGAGAGAGAGAGAGAGGGGCAATAAAGAGAGAAAGAAAGACAGAGAGAGAGAGAAATACAATCTGTATTGTTCTTCTTCCATGCTGTTCTCCCACACAGAATGAGGACTTCACATTGCCTAACACAGTACAGATGTCCCGATGAAACTTTCTCTAGTACTCTGGGACAACCCTTGGCCTTGGTGCCAGACCTTGTTCAGAGAGAGCAAGAGAGGTGTGAGGGGAGAGAGAGAGGGGAGGGAAGAGGGAGAGAACATGAGAGAGAGAGAGGGGAGGGGGAGAGAGAGGGAACATGAGAGAGAGAGGGGAGGGGAGAGAGAGAGAGCGAGGGGAGGGGAGAGAGAGAGAACATGAGAGAGGGAGGGGAGAGCGAGAGAGAGAGGGGAGGGGAGAGAGAGGGAACATGAGAGAGAGAGGGGAGGGGAGAGAGAGAGAGCGAGGGGAGGGGAGAGAGAGAGAACATGAGAGAGAGGGAGGGGAGAGCGAGAGAGAGAGAGGGGAGGGGAGAGAGAGAGAACATGAGAGTGAGAGGGGAGAGAGAGAGAGCGAGGGGAGGGGAGAGAGAGAGAGAGAACATGAGAGAGAGAGGGGAGGGGAGAGAGAGAGCGAGGGGAGAGGGAGAGAACATGAGAGAGAGAGAGGGGAGGGGAGAGAGAGAGAGCGAGGGGAGAGGGAGAGAACATGAGAGAGAGGGGAGGGGGAGAGAGAGAGAACATGAGAGAGAGGGGAGGGGAGAGGGAGAGAGAGAGGGGAGGGCAGAGGGAGAGAACATGGGAGAGAGGGGAGGGGGAGAGAGAGAGAGAACATGAGAGAGAGGGGAGGGCAGAGGGAGAGAACATGGGAGAGAGCAGAGAGAGAATAATGGGGGAGAGAGAGAGAAAGAGAGAGAAGCCTATTCTGAGGGGAGAGAGAAGAGCGTCAAATATTTCTCCACACTACCAACAATCACTCTGCCTATTTATCTTTGATTGTCAGCGCGGATGAATATGTTTTGGTCTAATGTGTTATTTTTCACGGTGCTGCGCTGAAGGTTCTGAAAGCAATAGGCATAACACTGTTTCTAAAGTGCTTACTGTGTGACTTTGGGTTATTGGTTACATACTGTACATTTGTCTTTTCTCCTATTTCTCTGCAGCCTGCTCATAGACTCGAGGTATCAGATTTTCATCTCTCTGTGTGTGTTTTGGGGGGGGCTGGGGCTTGTTAGAGGTGCAGGAGATTGCTGTCTCTGTCTCCCCTTTCCACCCATTCTTTCATACCTCCGTTTTTGGCCTTGTATGCTTCTCTGATCAGTCAGTATTGTTTCCACTATGCTTGTTAAAAAAATGTATTGCTTCATTTTTCATAAACATTTTCTGTAATCCTAATTCTACCATAATCATTTTCTGTAATCCTAATTCTACCATAATCATTTTCTGTAATCCTAATTCTACCATAATCATTTTCTGTAATCCTAATTTTACCATAATCATTTTCTGTCATCCCAATTTTACTATAATCATTTTCTGTCATTCCAATTTTACCATAATCATTTTCTGTCATCCTAAATGTTTTCTCTATCACTATTACATGTATTTATCAGAAACTCAATACACTACATTATACTATTTATAATACTATAATAACTTTAGAAAAGACTCTCAGAAGAAATACAGTAGAGAAGACAGAGTAAAAGTCGGAGACTAATAGCTAACTGATTACACGACAGTGAGTCAGTGTTCAGACGTGTTCTGCAGGAACGGTTATCAGAACTCTGAGCTGTGTTCAATGACTCACTAAAGTAGAATTTCACATTTCTGAACACCATTCTGACTCACTACTACTGGTGAGAAAGGCCAGAGTAGTCGATGATAGATCCAACCCAGGAAGATAAACCCGGAGAATGTATCACAAGCTTAGATCACAGAACCAGAGGTGGGTTCATTGGAAGAAAACCAAAAAAACAGTCAGAAAACGAGTAAAAAACAACAAAAGACGCAACAGAATAGATGGTTGCTATGCTACAGGCTTTGTGTCCGTGTTCCGCTCTGCTGTTAGCTTAGCTCGTTGCTATTTATACCCTGTGCCCTGTGCCAGATCCGGGTTCAAACACTATTCGAATCGTTGAAATACTTGTGAGTTTTTTGCTTTTGGCTTGCCTGGAGCGCCAGGGGGATGAGGTTTGCAGTTGTACACCAACTTCATTGGTTCCATTGCAACAGACAAGCTCAATCAACCCCCGTCTATAAAGTATTTGAAATGACTTTGAATAGTATTTGAACCCAGCTGTGGTCTGCGCTCTGCGACACCAACCTCTTATAAATATATCCCATGTTCCAGTAGGTCAGGAGAGATCTCCACACTCATAGACAGTAGAGCAGACTATTGGTTCCATTGCTACAGGCAAATTCAATGAAGCCCGGCTAAAGTATTGTAAATGATTTGCCTGTGCAGCAGCCACCCAGGCCTCTGACTGTGATTTACAGTATATCGTGTCCTGTGTCAGTATGTCAGGGGGGATTTCTGCTAGCATAGCCACCAGCAGGCTACGAGCCGAGGGGATGGGCTCCAACGACCACGCCGTACCCTTCCTTAACCAGGTCAGTTTGTTTATTTCTGATGCTTTTGAAACTTTGTCTGTATCCCTATCCACTACGTAGTGCACTACTTTAGACCAGGGCCCTATGGAACCCTATCCACTACATAGTGCACTACATTAGACCAGAGCCCTATGGAACCCTATCCACTACATAGTGCACTACTTTAGACCAGAGCCCTATGGGACCCTATCCACTACGTAGTGCACTACTTTAGACCAGAGCCCTATGGGACCCTATCCACTACATAGTGCACTACTTTAGACCAGAGCCCTATGGAACCCTATCCACTACATAGTGCACTACTTTAGACCAGAGCCCTATGGGACCCTATCCACTACATAGTGCACTACTTTAGACCAGAGCCCTATGGCACCCTATCCACTACATAGTGCACTACTTTAGACCAGAGCCCTATGGAACCCTATCCACTACATAGTGCACTACTTTAGACCAGGGCCCTATGGAACCCTATCCACTACATAGTGCACTACTTTAGACCAGAGCCCTATGGAACCCTATCCACTACATAGTGCACTACTTTAGACCAGGGCCCTATGGAACCCTATCCACTACATAGTGCACTACTTTAGACCAGAGCCCTATGGGACCCTATCCACTACGTAGTGCACTACTTTAGACCAGAGCCCTATGGGACCCTATCCACTACATAGTGCACTACTTTAGACCAGAGCCCTATGGAACCCTATCCACTACATAGTGCACTACTTTAGACCAGAGCCCTATGGGACCCTATCCACTACATAGTGCACTACTTTAGACCAGAGCCCTATGGCACCCTATCCACTACATAGTGCACTACTTTAGACCAGAGCCCTATGGAACCCTATCCACTACATAGTGCACTACTTTAGACCAGGGCCCTATGGAACCCTATCCACTACATAGTGCACTACTTTAGACCAGAGCCCTATGGAACCCTATCCACTACATAGTGCACTACTTTAGACCAGGGCCCTATGGAACCCTATCCACTACATAGTGCACTACTTTAGACCAGGGCCCTATGGAACCCTATCCACTACATAGTGCACTACTTTAGACCAGAGCCCTATGGGACCCTATCCACTACATAGTGCACTACTTTAGACCAGAGCCCTATGGGACCCTATCCACTACATAGTGCACTACTTTAGACCAGAGCCCTATGGAACCCTATCCACTACATAGTGCACTACTTTAGACCAGAGCCCTATGGGACCCTATCCACTACATAGTGCACTACTTTAGACCAGAGCCCTATGGAACCCTATCCACTACATAGTGCACTACTTTAGACCAGAACCCTATGGGACCCTATCCACTACATAGTGCACTACTTTAGACCAGAGCCCTATGGGACCCTATCCACTACATAGTGCACTACTTTAGACCAGGGCCCTATGGGACCCTATCCACTACATAGTGCACTACTTTAGACCAGGGCCCTATGGAACCCTATCCACTACATAGTGCACTACTTTAGACCAGGGCCCTATGGGACCCTATCCACTACATAGTGCACTACTTTAGACCAGAGCCCTATGGGACCCTATCCACTACATAGTGCACTACTTTAGACCAGGGCCCTATGGGACCCTATCCACTAAATAGTGCACTACTTTAGACCAGAGCCCTATGGGACCCTATCCACTACATAGTGCACTACTTTAGACCAGAGCCCTATGGAACCCTATCCACTACATAGCGCACTTCTTTAGACCAGAACCCTATGGGACCCTATCCACTACATAGTGCACTACTTTAGACCAGAGCCCTATGGGACCCTATCCACTACATAGTGCACTACTTTAGACCAGGGCCCTATGGGACCCTATCCACTACATAGTGCACTACTTTAGACCAGGGCCCTATGGAACCCTATCCACTACATAGTGCACTACTTTAGACCAGGGCCCTATGGGACCCTATCCACTACATCGTGCACTACTTTAGACCAGAGCCCTATGGGACCCTATCCACTACATAGTGCACTACTTTAGACCAGGGCCCTATGGGACCCTATCCACTACATAGTGCACTACTTTAGACCAGGGCCCTATGGAACCCTATCCACTACATAGTGCACTACTTTAGACCAGGGCCCTATGGGACCCTATCCACTACATCGTGCACTACTTTAGACCAGAGCCCTATGGGACCCTATCCACTACATAGTGCACTACTTTAGACCAGAGCCCTATGGGACCCTATCCACTACATAGTGCACTACTTTAGACCAGGGCCCTATGGGACCCTATCCACTACATAGTGCACTACTTTAGACCAGAGCCCTATGGAACCCTATCCACTACATAGTGCACTACTTTAGACCAGAGCCCTATGGAACCCTATCCACTACATAGTGCACTACTTTAGACCAGAGCCCTATGGGACCCTATCCACTACATAGTGCACTACTTTAGACCAGAGCCCTATGGAACCCTATCCACTACATAGTGCACTACTTTAGACCAGAGCCCTATGGGACCCTATCCACTACATAGTGCACTACTTTAGACCAGAGCCCTATGGGACCCTATCCACTACATAGTGCACTACTTTAGACCAGAGCCCTATGGAACCCTATCCACTACATAGTGCACTACTTTAGACCAGAGCCCTATGGGACCCTATCCACTACATAGTGCACTACTTTAGACCAGGGCCCTATGGAACCCTATCCACTACATAGTGCACTACTTTAGACCAGGGCCCTATGGGACCCTATCCACTACATAGTGCACTACTTTAGACCAGGGCCCTATAGAACCCTATCCACTACATAGTGCACTACTTTAGACCAGAGCCCTATGGAACCCTATCCACTACATAGTGCACTACTTTAGACCAGAGCCCTATGGGACCCTATCCACTACATAGTGCACTACTTTAGACCAGAGCCCTATGGAACCCTATCCCCTACATAGGTGTACTACTTTAGACCAGGGCCCTATGGGACCCTATCCACTACATAGTGCACTACTTTAGACCAGGGCCCTATGGAACCCGATCCACTACATAGTGCACTACTTTAGACCAGGGCCCTATGGGACCCTATCCACTACATAGTGCACTACTTTAGACCAGAGCCCTATGGAACCCTATCCACTACATAGTGCACTACTTTAGACCAGAGCCCTATGGAACCCTATCCACTACATAGTGTACTACTTTATACCAGGGCCCTATGGAACCCTATCCACTACATAGTGCACTACTTTAGACCAGGGCCCATTAGTTACAAACAGACTCTTGTCTATTATCATTAGATATTATTTGTTTTATCATCGAGGACCACTTTGGGGAGAAAAAATAAGAACATTTCAATAATTCAAGATTGATTTAATGCTTTTGAGATGACTGAGAGGTTCCTTCCTGTTCATTCACATCTTGTTGCTGTATCTATGGATGAATGTGTTATTTTAATTTTAATGAAATGATTTGAATTGACTTCCACCAGAACTATGAGGCTCTGAGGCAGGAGTGTCTGGAGACAGGCTGTTTGTTCCAGGATCCCTCCTTCCTAGCCGAGCCTCCCTCTCTGGGCTTCAAGGAACTGGCCCCCTACTCCGCCAAGACCAGGGACGTGGAATGGATGAGACCCACGGTGAGGAGGGGGATAAAGAGAGAGAGAGAGAGAGAGAGAGAGAGAGAGGAGTGGGTCTGTGTGTCTTAGTTAAATACTAACACGTAGTTTCGGGCAGTTCATTCAGAATGTGTTGTTGGTTTGAGAGCTGATGTTAGCTGCACATGGAATGGATGACACCCACGGTGAGGAGGGGGATAAAGAGAGAGAGAGAGAGAGAGATGGTTGAAGTCTGTGTGTCATTTTCATAGTACCAGGGTAGTACCAGGGTAGTACCAGGGTAGTTCAGGGTAGTACCAGGGTAGTACCAGGGTAGTTCAGGGTAGTTCAGGGTAGTACAAGGGTAGTACCAGGGTAGTTAAGGGTAGTACCAGGGTAGTTCAGGGTAGTTCAGGGTAGTACCAGGGTAGTTCAGGGTAGTTCAGGGTAGTACCAGGGTAGTTCAGGGTAGTACCAGGGTAGTTCAGGGTAGTTCAGGGTAGTTCAGGGTAGTACCAGGGTAGTTCAGGGTAGTACCAGGGTAGTACCAGGGTAGTTCAGGGTAGTTCAGGGTAGTACCAGGGTAGTTAAGGGTAGTTCAGGGTAGTACCAGGGTAGTTCAGGGTAGAACCAGGGTATGTCAGGGTAGTACCAGGGTAGTTCAGGGTAGTTCAGGGTAGTACCAGGGTAGTTCAGGGTAGTACCAGGGTAGTACCAGGGTAGTTCAGGGTAGTTCAGGGTAGTACCAGGGTAGTTAAGGGTAGTTCAGGGTAGTACCAGGATATGTCAGGGTAGTTCAGGGTAGTACCAGGGTATGTCAGGGTAGTACCAGGGTAGTTCAGGGTAGTTCAGGGTAGTACCAGGGTAGGTCAGGGTAGTACCAGGGTAGTTCAGGGTACGACCAGGGTATGTCAGGGTAGTACCAGGGTAGTTCAGGGTAGTACCAGGGTATTTCAGGGTAGTACCAGGGTAGGTCAGGGTAGTACCAGGGTAGTACCAGTGTAGCACCAGGGTAGTTCAGGGTAGTACCAGGGTAGTACCAGGGTAGTTCAGGGTAGTACCAGGGTAGTTCAGGGTAGTACCAGGGTAGTACCAGGGTAGTTCAGGGTAGTTCAGGGTAGTACCAGGGTAGTTCAGGGTAGTTCAGGGTAGTACCAGGGTAGTTCAGGGTAGTTCAGGGTAGTACCAGGGTAGTTCAGGGTAGTACCAGGGTAGTTCAGGGTAGTTCAGGGTAGTTCAGGGTAGTACCAGGGTAGTTCAGGGTAGTACCAGGGTAGTACCAGGGTAGTTCAGGGTAGTACCAGGGTAGTTAAGGGTAGTTCAGGGTAGTACCAGGGTAGGTCAGGGTAGGTCAGGGTAGTACCAGGGTAGTACCAGTGTAGCACCAGGGTAGTTCAGGGTAGTACCAGGGTAGTACCAGGGTAGTTCAGGGTAGTACCAGGGTAGTTCAGGGTAGTACCAGGGTAGTTCAGGGTAGTTCAGGGTAGTACCAGGGTAGTTCAGGGTAGTACCAGGGTAGGTCAGGGTAGTTCAGGGTAGTACCAGGGTATGTCAGGGTAGTACCAGGGTAGTTCAGGGTAGTTCAGGGTAGTACCAGGGTATGTCAGGGTAGTACCAGGGTAGTTCAGGGTACGACCAGGGTATGTCAGGGTAGTACCAGGGTAGTTCAGGGTAGTACCAGGGTATTTCAGGGTAGTACCAGGGTATGTCAGGGTAGTACCAGGGTAGTACCAGTGTAGCACCAGGGTAGTTCAGGGTAGTACCAGGGTAGTACCAGGGTAGTTCAGGGTAGTACCAGGGTAGTTCAGGGTAGTTCAGGGTAGTACCAGGGTAGTACCAGGGTAGTACCCGGGTAGTTCAGGGTAGTACCAGGGTAGTACCAGGGTAGTTCAGGGTAGCCTAGTGGTTAGAGCGTTGCACCAGTAACTGGAAGGTTGCTGGATCGAATCCCCCGAGCTGACAAGGTTAAAAATATGTCGTTCTGCCCCTGAGCAAGGCAGTTAACCCCCTGTTCCCCGGGCGCCGAAGACGTGGATGTGTTGATTAAGGCAGCCCTCCGCACCTCTCTGATTCAGAGGGGGTTGGGTTAAATGCGGAAGACACATTTCAGTTGAATGCATTTAGTTGTACAACTGACTAGGTCCCCCCCCCCCTTTCCCTTAGTTGATTTGTAGGGCGAGGAGTGTCATTGGTTTGAGAGTTGATGTTAGGGTCAGTTATAAGGGTCAGTTATAGGGTCAGTTATAGGCAGGGGTCAGTTATAGGGTCAGTTATAAGGGACAGTTATAAGGGTCAGTTATAAGGGACAGTTATAGGATCAGTTATAAGGGACAGTTATAGGGACAGTTATAGGGTCAGTTATAAGGGACAGTTATAAGGGTCAGTTATAAGGGTCAGTTATAAGGGACAGTTATAAGGGTCAGTTATAAGGGACAGTTATAGGGTCAGTTATAAGGGACAGTTATAAGGGACAGTTATAGGGACAGTTATAGGGTCAGTTATAAGGGACAGTTATAAGGGTCAGTTATAAGGGACAGTTATAGGGTCAGTTATAAGGGACAGTTATAAGGGTCAGTTATAAGGGTCAGTTATAAGGGACAGTTATAAAGGACAGTTATAGGATCAGTTATAAGGATCAGTTATAAGGGACAGTTATAAGGGACAGTTATAAGGGACAGTTATAGGATCAGTTATAAGGGACAGTTATAGGGTCAGTTATAAGGGTCAGTTATAAGGGTCAGTTATAAGGGACAGTTATAAGGGTCAGTTATAAGGGACAGTTATAAGGGACAGTTATAAGGGACAGTTATAAGGGTCAGTTATAAGGGACAGTTATAAAGGACAGTTATAGGATCAGTTATAAGGATCAGTTATAAGGGACAGTTATAGGGTCAGTTATAAGGGACAGTTATAAGGGTCAGTTATAAGGGTCAGTTATAAGGGACAGTTATAAGGGACAGTTATAAGGGTCAGTTATAAGGGTCAGTTATAAGGGACAGTTATAAGGGACAGTTATAAGGGACAGTTATAAGGGTCAGTTATAAGGGACAGTTATAAGGGACAGTATGTATATTACACACACACAGATCACATTGATCAAACAAGAATGACCATCAGTGTTGTTGTTTACGCCATGGACCCATAATACACTGCAGGACCGTTGCATTCCTACTTCCTTGTCTATAAAGCAGCATGCCTGTCCCTGTCACGTTCTGCCGAGGCAGCTGCTGCTATGGCTGGCATGTGTTGCATTATGGGACCAGTAGAAGCAGACACTCAGGTTGATCAGTATCGTATGACCTGTGTTGGTGTATATTGCTGAATCTAGACTATAGCATGACTTTCACACCCTTCAGCTGCCACTGTGACTGGCCTGTGTGGCAGACTGGCAGCGTGGGACAAGTAGAGACAGTTAGAAAGGAACGTCTCAGTCAGTCTAGTAGAGACAGGAACAGGAAGGAACCTCTCAGTCCATCCGGTAGAGACGGGAACAGGAAGGAACCTCTGTCAGTCCAGAAGAGACCAGACAGTAGAGAGACAGGAAGGAACCTCTCAGTTAGTCCAGTAGAGACATGAACAGGAAAGAAACTCTCAGTCAGTCCAGTAGAGACCAGTAGAAACAGGAACTGGAAGGAACCTCTCAGTCAGTCCAGTAGAGACATGAACAGGAAAGAAACTCTCAGTCAGTCCAGTAGAGACATGAACAGGAAGGAACCTCTCAGTCAGTCCTGTAGAGACAGGAACAGGAAGGAACCTCTCAGTCAGTCCAGTAGAGACAGGAACAGGAAGGAACCTCTCAGTCCATCCGGTAGAGACGGGAACAGGAAGGAACCTCTGTCAGTCCAGAAGAGACCAGACAGTAGAGAGACAGGAAGGAACCTCTCAGTTAGTCCAGTAGAGACATGAACAGGAAGGAACCTCTCAGTTAGTCCAGTAGAGACAGGAACAGGAAGGAACCTCTCAGTCAGTCCAGTAGAGACATGAACAGGAAGGAACCTCTCAGTCAGTCCTGTAGAGACAGGAACAGGAAGGAACCTCTCAGTCAGTCCAGTAGAGACATGAACAGGAAGGAACCTCTCAGTCAGTCCTGTAGAGACAGGAACAGGAAGGAACCTCTCAGTCAGTCCAGTAGAGACATGAACAGGAAGGAACCTCTCAGTCAGTCCTGTAGAGACAGGAACAGGAAGGAACCTCTCAGTCAGTCCAGTAGAGACATGAACAGGAAGGAACCTCTCAGTCAGTCCTGTAGAGACATGAACAGGAAGGAACCTCTCAGTCAGTCCTGTAGAGACATGAACAGGAAGGAAACGCTCAGTCAGTCCAGTAGAGACAGGAACAGGAAGGAACCTCTCAGTCCCAGTCAGTTAGTTTTAGCAGTCTAATCCTTCCTTTCCTTCTCTCCAGGAGCTGACAGATGACCCTCAGTTCATCCTGGGAGGAGCTACCAGAACCGACATCTGCCAGGGAGCGCTAGGTGAGTTCTGCGTAAACAGATACCAGAAGTCTTCAAAAAAGAGCAAAGGACCTGATTTTAAAACTACTCTAGTACTACCTGAAATACTCTTTGTTAACCCCCAACGGTCTACCACAGTACTACCTGAAATACTCTTTGTTAAACCCCCAACGGTCTACCACAGTACTACCTGAAATACTCTTTGTTAACCCCCAACGGTCTACCACAGTACTACCTGAAAGGCTCTTTGTTAAACCCCCAACGGTCTACCACAGTACTACCTGAAATACTCTTTGTTAACCCCCAACGGTCTACCACAGTACTACCTGAAATACTCTTTGTTAACCCCCAACGGTCTACCACAGTACTACCTGAAATACTCTTTGTTAACCCCCAACGGTCTACCACAGTACTACCTGAAAGGCTCTTTGTTAACCCCCAACGGTCTACCACAGTACTACCTGAAATACTCTTTGTTAACCCCCAACGGTCTACCACAGTACTACCTGAAATACTCTTTGTTAACCCCCAACGGTCTACCACAGTACTACCTGAAATACTCTTTGTTAACCCCCAACGGTCTACCACAGTACTACCTGAAAGGCTCTTTGTTAACCCCCAACGGTCTACCACAGTACTACCTGAAATACTCTTTGTTAACCCCCAACGGTCTACCACAGTACTACCTGAAATACTCTTTGTTAACCCCCAACGGTCTACCACAGTACTACCTGAAAGGCTCTTTGTTAACCCCCAACGGTCTACCACAGTACTACCTGAAAGGCTCTTTGTTAACCCCCAACGGTCTACCACAGTACTACCTGAAAGGCTCTTTGTTAACCCCCAACGGTCTACCACAGTACTACCTGAAAGGCTCTTTGTTAACCCCCAACGGTCTACCACAGTACTTGGCTTGTGCAAGAATGACAGAACACCATAATTACATATACAATTCGGTCATTTAGCAGACGCTCTAATCCCGAGCGATTTACAGTCAGTGCGTTCAATGTAAAGTAGCTAGGTAAGCCAACCGCTCTCCTACTCTCCTACTCTCTGGTATTTACATACAGGATGTACTGATAGTGGTATTTACATACAGGATGTACTGATAGTGCCCACTCATCTATATCATGTCTCATGTTGCCTACACCCTACTCAAGATTTACAACATGCTTTTACTTTAGTCATCAATGTGTGGTCTGTTTATTTCACATCAAATCAAGAGTGCCGTAGTTGTAGCTGGTTCAGGAAATCAAACAAGACTCCTCTTTCACAGGTTCAGTACAGAATTTGAGTGTGGAAAATTCCTATTTGGTAGAACAGAGTTGGACTGTGGGGCAGGACAGTACACACTGGTTTGGACCTGGCTCAGGGCCACTGAGCCTTCCTTCCTAGAGGAACTAACTTCATACTAATGCCCTGGACCAGAAATGGGTTGGCCCTGGCTGACATCCATTCACAAGCACAGCCTGGTACACACTCCACCTGCTGGCCGTTCTAGTTAAACGATTGCAACAATTTTTCTCTCTCTCTGTCTTTCTGTGTCTATCTCTCTTTCACTCTCTCCCCGCCTCCCCCTCCTTCCTCCCCTGCCCCACCCTCCTCCCTCGCTGCTCCCTCCCTCACCCCTCTCTCCCTCCATCAGGTGATTGCTGGCTTCTAGCAGCCATAGCCTCTCTAACCCTCAATGAGAGGCTGCTACACCGAGTGGTCCCTCATGGTCAGTCCTTCCAAGAGGACTACGCTGGGATCTTCCACTTTCAGGTACGACTACACACACAAATCTCCCTCCTGTCAGGTTACAAACACACTTGCAGGGTTATAGCATCCTTTAGGTCATCGGCAAGGCAATTACATTATATTAAATTCAATAACCTTTATTATTCCCTTGTTTGCTGAAATGATCGACCCATAATGGACCTTCTTTGAGTCCGCTATGAGACCTGGCCAAGAAGGCAGCAACACTCAATATATTACATCATTAAAACATACAACAATACAATACAACATCATTCAGCCTAAAAAAACAGCATTTACACTCCTCTGTAACAGTCTCACATCAATATTTTAAATTCATTCAGTGGCACTAACATGTCTAGATGAAGCATGGATTGTAGACTCTTCCATGCCTCTGGTGCACAAGAAGAGAAGGCAGTCTTCCCTAATACTGTGAATGTCCTGGGGACTTTAAGTAGCAACCACCTAGCAGACCGGGTATGGTAACATAGCAACCACCTAGCAGACCGGGTATGGTAACATAGCAACCACCTAGCAGACCGGGTATGGTAACATAGCAACCACCTAGCAGACCGGGTATGGTAACATAGCAACCACCTAGCAGACCGGGTATGGTAACATAGCAACCACCTAGCAGACGGGGTATGGTAACATAGCAACCACCTAGCAGACCGGGTATGGTAACATAGCAACCACCTAGCAGACCGGGTATGGTAACATAGCAACCGCCTAGCAGACCGGGTATGGTAACATAGCAACCGCCTAGCAGACCGGGTATGGTAACATAGCAACCACCTAGCAGACCGGGTATGGTAACATAGCAAACACCTAGCAGACCGGGTATGGTAACATAGCAACCACCTAGCAGACCGGGTATGGTAACATAGCAACCACCTAGCAGACCGGGTATGGTAACATAGCAACCACCTAGCAGACCGGGTATGGTAACATAGCAACCACCTAGCAGACCGGGTATGGTAACATAGCAACCACCTAGCAGACCGGGTATGGTAACATAGCAACCACCTAGCAGACCGGGTATGGTAACATAGCAACCACCTAGCAGACCGGGTATGGTAACATAGCAACCGCCTAGCAGACCGGGTATGGTAACATAGCAACCACCTAGCAGACCGGGTATGGTAACATAGCAACCACCTAGCAGACCGGGTATGGTAACATAGCAACCACCTAGCAGACCGGGTATGGTAACTTCCGGCGATTAAAGGACACCAGACTACAGAGTTGAATAGGGACCACCAATAGACTTTGAAGTGAAACACTTATTCAGTGACTATATTCATAGGTTGAACTTATGCCATTCGGTCGCCTCGTGCCATTGTTATGAACGCTCTCCAAGACGCCCTCCGCCAGAGCGGTACCCTAAAGTCATTCTGAACTGGGGCTAATGACTGTTTTGTCTAAATTACACAATAGTCGCCTGGAAATACGATGACAGTGATAATATTTAGTTAGGAAATAACTTTGCAATCATAGTCATGTCGTCAAATTTACTTTAGACTGATGCCAATGTTGTCATTTGCTAGCGAAATTCGTAAAAAAAGAAAATTTGCTAGCAATGCTAACGTTAGTTATCTAAAATCATACTAATTATTTGTCTTCTTTAGAAAGCCAAAGTAATGCACTTTAGACCAAATCTTCATCAGCGCCCAATGAGGATGCATTGAGTAGAAAGTTCATTTTGGGCATCAGTCCTAAAACGACTGTTCAAAACAATAATGTGACGAAACATGCAACCCATGTTATCACAGTCACAATCTCCATGTAGTTGTGACAAATTGCCAATTTTGCTTAACGTTTAGTCCGTTATATTTTACTGCGGTCATATTCTCTTGAAAGCACTTCGGCTACAGTTTTGTTTTGTCTGTAAAGAGTGCTGTTTGGTCAGTTCCGCCGTCTGCGTTGGCTGTGCAGTATTTACGGTGATACTGCCTCTGCAGAAGGCAGGGCCAGTCACACTTCCGGGAGCAGCGCTGTTGTCAAGGAAGTGAGTTTGTGTTTATTCACGAACCTCCCGCCCCCTCACCTACCGTCAACCAATCATGTCAATCCGGAGCTACTGTATATGGAGCCCTCCGCATTTTGGGAGGAGCACGGCGATGCAGTACAGAGGCTCCGATCAAGCATAAATTGGCTTTAAGTGGTGCACTACGGCTTTCTAAATGCCGGCACAAAGCCTTCTCTGGAGATAGTTTAGAACGGCCTCTGAATGGGCATTTACTAGTTTATAAAGGAATGACGCTTCTGAAGTGGGACTAACTTCCATCACTAGACGACCAGAACTGTCAATCAAATAATCTTGTGCTGCCTGCCTGCTGCCTGCCTGCCTGGTGCCTGCCTGGTGCCTGTCTCCCTGCTGCCCGCCTGCTGCCCGCCTGCCTGCTGCCTGCTGCCTGCCTGCTGCCTGCTGCCTGCCTGCTGCCTGCCTGCTGCCTGCTGCCTGCCTGCTGCCTGCCTGCTGCCTGCCTGCTGCCTGCCTGCCTGCCTGCTGCCTGCCTGCTGCCTGCCTGCTGCCTGCCTGCTGCCTGCTGCCTGCCTGCTGCCTGCTGCCTGCCTGCTGCCTGCCTGCCTGCCTGCTGCCTGCCTGCTGCCTGCCTGCCTGCTGCCTGCCTGCCTGCCTGCCTGCCTGCCTGCCTGCCTGACTGCCTGCTGCCAGAACCGTGCACTAGGTCTATCTATCAGCAATAGAATTCTGTATTTCGCAATTTCTTGGCTTGAAATGTCGCACAACTTCAGTAAAGCAAGGCCTACCATCAATGAATAGGCTAGGATATTATACAGGCAACTGACCGAAGACCGAACACACTCTGGCCTCGTTAGTGAAGAGAAAGAGCAAGGATTTTAATTTTGTGTTGAGAAAAAATCCCAACGTTTTTTTTCCCCGTCAGGGATTTTTCTTAACATTAAGGATCTGAATTTTGTTTAAACGTTCATCAGGTGACTGATAAACAATAATAACATATTATTACTATTTGTGTGGTCAACATTGGCTTGTGAGACTAAGGTCAGTCTCAATCCACATGAATGCTGCCCTTTGAGGTAGTATTTTAAGGAAGTCACCATTTTTTAAATTGAGACCTACCCTAGGGTTTCAGGAGACAGCTGTGTTCAGTGTTTTTTTTGCTATCCAGCTGAAGTTGCTATAAGAAAAATAACATTCTGTCTCTCTGTCTTCAGTTCTGGCAGTTTGGTGAGTGGGTGGACGTGGTGATTGATGACCGGCTACCAACGAAGGATGGAGAGCTCATGTTCGTCCACTCAGCCGAGGGCAATGAGTTCTGGAGCGCCCTGCTGGAGAAGGCCTACTCCAAGTATGTCAACAAAATCCCTTGGTTGCGTCCCAATTGTTCGCTCTGTTCTCTATTAAGTGCACTACTTTTAACCAGGGCCCATGTACATGTAGTGTAAACACTCTGTCATATAGAGTTTATCCTTGTTCTGAAATATGCTTCTAGTTGATAATGCTGACCTGATAAGTGAATGTCTCTCTCGTCAGGCTGAATGGTTCCTACGAGGCTCTGTCTGGAGGCAGTACCACAGAAGGTTTTGAGGACTTCACCGGTGGTGTCTCTGAGATGTACGATCTCCGGAAGGCTCCACGGGACCTGTACAGGATCATCAGCAAAGCCCTGGATAGAGGCTCATTGCTGGGCTGCTCCATCGACGTGAGTCCCCCTTCACCTGGTCCTCCTGGTACTGCGGTCCTGGAAAACAGCCAGGGGACAGCTAGTTTGATGTTCCTACATTTTAAACATCTTGGCCACGTTCTGTTATAATCTCTATCCGGCACAGCCAGAAGAGGACTGGCCACCCCTCATAGCCTGGTTCCTCTCTAGGTTTCTAATCTCCACCCAGCACAGCCAGAAGAGGACTGGCCACCCCTCATAGCCTGGTTCCTCTCTAGGTTTCTAATCTCCACCCAGCACAGCCAGAAGAGGACTGGCCACCCCTCATAGCCTGGTTCCTCTCTAGGTTTCTAATCTCCACCCAGCACAGCCAGAAGAGGACTGGCCACCCCTCATAGCCTGGTTCCTCTCTAGGTTTCTAATCTCCACCCGGCACAACCAGAAGAGGACTGGCCACCCCTCATAGCCTGGTTCCTCTCTAGGTTTCTAATCTCCACCCGGCACAACCAGAAGAGGACTGGCCACCCCTCATAGCCTGGTTCCTCTCTAGGTTTCTTCCTAGGTTCTGGCCTTTTCTAGGGAGTTTTTCCTAGCCACCGTGCTTCTACACCTGCATTGCTTGCTGTTTGGGGGGTTTTAGGCTGGGTTTCTGTACAGCACTTTGTGACATCAGGTGATGTAAGAAGGGCTTTATAAATACATTTGATTTGAAACAACATTATCATGAACTTTTAAATAGTCATATCATATCTTTAACATAGTCATAACATCACATTATCATGAACTGGCATGACATAGTGTAACTGGTTGGATTTGACATCCTAACCATTATAGGTGAAATTCCTCATTGCAAGAGCTCCAAATAAGCTCCACCACAAAATAGCATAAAATACTCAATTCATCCAACTACGATAACACTGATTCAGATGCATCATGGATCTTGTATTTTTCTAATTACATCTTGTGACTACAGATAACCAGTGCCTTTGACATGGAGTCTGTCACGTTTAAGAAGCTGGTGAAAGGACATGCTTATTCAGTCACCGGCCTCAAGCAGGTAGGTTTATACCTGACCAGGAACCCTGGTTCTACCTGGGTCTTACCTGTCTCTACTGTTGTTGTCAGTATGTAGACTGTTTATAGTGTGTTGTTAGTATGTAGACTGTGTGTATTGTTGTTGTCAGTATGTAGACTGTTTATAGTGTGTTGTTAGTATGTAGACTGTGTGTATTGTTGTTGTCAGTATGTAGACTGTTTATAGTGTGTTGTTAGTATGTAGACTGTATGTATTGTTGTTGTTAGTATGTAGACTGTATGTATTGTTGTTGTTAGTAGGTAGACTGTTTATAGTGTGTTGTTAGTAGGTAGACTGTTTATAGTGTGTTGTTAGTAGGTAGACTGTTTATAGTGTGTTGTTAGTAGGTAGACTGTTTATAGTGTGTTGTTAGTATGTAGACTGTTTATAGTGTGTTGTTAGTATGTAGACTGTGTGTATTGTTGTTGTTAGTATGTAGACTGTGTGTATTGTTGTTGTTAGTATGTAGACTGTGTGTATTGTTGTTGTCAGTATGTAGACTGTTTATAGTGTGTTGTTAGTATGTAGACTGTATGTATTGTTGTTGTTAGTATGTAGACTGTATGTATTGTTGTTGTTAGTAGGTAGACTGTTTATAGTGTGTTGTTAGTAGGTAGACTGTTTATAGTGTGTTGTTAGTAGGTAGACTGTTTATAGTGTGTTGTTAGTAGGTAGACTGTTTATAGTGTGTTGTTAGTATGTAGACTGTTTATAGTGTGTTGTTAGTATGTAGACTGTATGTATTGTTGTTGTTAGTATGTAGACTGTGTGTATTGTTGTTGTTAGTATGTAGACTGTGTGTATTGTTGTTGTATATGTCTGTGAGTGTTAGTGATATCTGTCCACCGCTGTCCTGTTGCAGGTGGACTACCAGGGTCAGGTGGAGAGGCTGATCAGGGTGAGGAACCCCTGGGGACAGGTGGAGTGGACTGGGGCCTGGAGCGACAAGTGAGTCTCCACTACCTCTAACCCTTACATTAACACTGCTGTAACAGAACCACTACTTCCACATTCCTAATCCTGAACCAACAGGTTATTAACAACCTTCACAACGACCACTAACCCCAGGTTGTCACCACAATCCTGAAACTTGCATAACACATAATGGAAGACCCATCCCCTTAGTTTCCAGCTCAAACCTCTAGGTGGTCTCCATTTCTTATTGGGGGTCTGTTCTTGTGTCCCTGTATGTGTCCAGTTCTTCAGAGTGGGATGAGTTGGATCCAACTGAGAGAGAGGACCTGCATCTACAGATGGAGGATGGAGAGTTCTGGTAGGACTGGGCTTACTGTAATTCCATCAGCTAGTAATAGTGCTGAGTGGGCTTACTGTAATTCCATCAGCTAGTTATAGTGCTGAGTGGGCTTACTGTAATTCCATCATCTAGTAATAGTGCTGAGTGGGCTTACTGTAATTCCATCAGCTAGTTATAGTGCTGAGTGGGCTTACTGTAATTCCATCATCTAGTAATAGTGCTGAGTGGGCTTACTGTAATTCCATCATCTAGTAATAGTGCTGAGTGGGCTTACTGTAATTCCATCATCTAGTAATAGTGCTGAGTGGGCTTACTGTAATTCCATCAGCTAGTTATAGTGCTGAGTGAGCTTACTGTAATTCCATCATCTAGTAATAGTGCTGAGTGGGCTTACTGTAATTCCATCATCTAGTAATAGTGCTGAGTGGGCTTACTGTAATTCCATCATCTAGTAATAGTGCTGAGTGGGCTTACTGTAATTCCATCATCTAGTAATAGTGCTGAGTGGGCTTACTGTAATTCCATCATCTAGTAATAGTGCTGAGTGGGCTTACTGTAATTCCATCATCTAGTAATAGTGCTGAGTGGGCTTACTGTAATTCCATCAGGTAGTAATAGTGCTGAGTGGGCTTACTGTAATTCCATCATCTAGTAATAGTGCTGAGTGGGCTTACTGTAATTCCATCAGGTAGTAATAGCGCTGAGTGGGCTTACTGTAATTCCATCAGGTAGTAATAGCGCTGAGTGGGCTTACTGTAATTCCATCAGGTAGTAATAGCGCTGAGTGGGCTTACTGTAATTCCATCAGGTAGTAATAGTGCTGAGTGGGCTTACTGTAATTCCATCAGGTAGTTATAGTGCTGAGTGGGCTTACTGTAATTCCATCAGCTAGTTATAGTGCTGAGTGGGCTTACTGTAATTCCATCAGCTAGTTATAGTGCTGAGTGGGCTTACTGTAATTCCATCAGCTAGTTGTAGTGCTGAGTGGGCTTACTGTAATTCCATCAGCTAGTAATAGTGCTGAGTGGGCTTACTGTAATTCCATCAGCTAGTTGTAGTGCTGAGTGGGCTTACTGTAATTCCATCAGGTAGTAATAGCGCTGAGTGGGCTTAGTGTAATTCCATCAGCTAGTTATAGTGCTGAGTGGGCGTACTGTAATTCCATCAGGTAGTAATAGCGCTGAGTGGGTTTACTGTAATTCCATCAGCTAGTTATAGTGCTGAGTGGGCGTACTGTAATTCCATCAGCTAGTAATAGTGCTGAGTGGGCTTACTGTAATTCCATCAGCTAGTAAGAGTGACTCTCACAGTTCAAACCTGATATTTTAATCATATGTTTTGGCCTCCATCGAGCTTCATCAGAATTAGGCAAACAGCTAATAATAACAATAATAATAATAATAATAATAATAATAATAATAATTTATTACATACACTACCGTTCAAAAGTTTGGGGTCACTTTTTTAAAGAAAAGCAACAAAAAAATGTACCATTAAAATAACATCAAATTGATCAGAAATACAGTGTAGACATTGTTCATGTTGTAAATGACTATTGTAGCTGGAAACGGCTGATTTCTAATGGAATATCTACATAGACGTACAGAGGCCCATTATCAGCAACCATCACTCCTGTGTTCCAATGGCACGTTGTGTTAGCTAATCCAAGTTTATCACTTTAAAAAGGCTAATTGATCATTAGAAAACCCTTTTGCAATTATGTTAGAACAGCTGAAACACTGTTGTACTGATTAAAGAAGCAATAAAACTGGCCTTTAGACTAGTTGAGTATCTGGAGCATCAGCATTTGTGGGTTCGATTACAGGCTCAAAATGGCCAGAAACAAAGTACTTTCTTCTGAAATTCAGTCTATTCTTGTTCTGAGAAATGAAGGCTATTTCATGCGAGAAATTGCCAAGAAACTGAAGATCTCGTAAAACGTTGTGTACTACTCCCTTCATAGAACAGCGCAAACTGGCTCTAACCAGAATAGAAAGAGGAGTGGGAGGCCCCGGTGCACAACTGAGCAAGAGGACAAGTACATTAGAGTGTCTAGTTTGAGAAAAAGACGCCTCACAAGTCCTCAACTGGCAGCTTCATTAAATAGTACCCACAAAACACCAGTCTCAACGTTAACATTGAATAGGCGACTCCGGGATGCTGGCCTTCTAGGCAGAATGGCAAAGAAAAAGCCATATCTCAGACTGGCCAATAAAAAGAAAAGATTAAGATGGGCAAAAGAACACAGACACTGGACAGAGGAAGATTGAAAAAAGTGTTATGAATTTAAGTTTGAGGTGTTCGGATCACAAAGAAGAACATTCGTGAGACACAGAAAAAATGAAAAGATGCGGGAGGAGTGTGATGGGAGATTTGTACAGGGTAAAAGGGATCTTGAAGAAGGAAGGCTATCACTCCATTTTGCAACGCCATGCCATACCCTGTGGACGGCGCTTAACTGGAGACAATTTCCTCCAACAACAGGACAATGACCCAAAGCACAGCTCCAAACTATGCAAGAACTATTTAGGGAAGAAGCAGTCAGCTGGTATTCTGTCTATAATGGAGTGGCCACCACAGTCATCTGCTAAATTACTAAAATATTAACAAATAAATAGAAATATAAGCCTGGAAATCTCGATGTTATGACTATAAAAACGAACATTTTATGCTTCACGGAGTCGTGGCTGAACGACGACAATATCAACATACAGCTGGCTGGTTATACGCTGTACCGGCAGGATAGAACAGCGGCGTCTGGTAAGACGAGGGGCGGCGGACTATGTATTTTTGTAAGGAAGTCTCGAGCTATTGCTCGGCTGAGGTAGCGTTTCTCATGATAAGCTGTAGACCACACTATCTACCTAGAGAGTTTTCATCTGTATTTTTCGTAGCTGTGTACATACCACCACAGTCAGAGGCTGGCACTAACACGGAACCCAAACCGGCTGCGCGCGTGCACCATCGTGCGCTATCGTGCATACATTTATTTTGTCCCCCTACACCAGACGTGATCACGATCAAATATCAAAACCATCTCTGAACCAATGACATTAATTTGGGGACATGTCGAAAAGCATTAAACATGTATGGCAATTTAGCTAGTTAGCTTGCACTCGCTAGCTAATTTGTCCTGGGATATAAACATTGAGTTGTTATTTTACCTGAAATGCACAAGGTCCTCTACTCCGACAATTAATCCACACACAAAACGGCCAACCGCACCGTTTCTAGTCATCTCTCCTCTTTCCAGGCTTTTTCATCTTTGACCTTATATGGCGATCGGCATCTAAACTTTCATAGTATTACCACGACAACCGGCAACACAGTTCGTCTTTCAATCACCCACGTGGGTATAACCAATGAGAAGAGGGCGCGTGGGTACCTGCTTCTATAAACCAATGAGGAGATGGGAGAGACAGGACTTGTAGCGCGATCTGCGTCAGAAATAGAAATGACTTCTATTTTAGCCCTTGGCCACGCAGATGCTCGTTGGCGCGCGCGGGCAGTGTCCGGTCTGGTCAGCATGTAAGACAGCATTGAATGAGCTGTATTCCTCCATAAGCAAACAGGAAAACGCTCACCCAGAGGCGGCGCTCCTAGTGGCCGGGGACTTTAATGCAGGGAAACTTAAATCCGTTTTACCAAATTTCTGTCAGCATGTTAAATGTGCAACCAGAGGGAAAAAAAACGCTGGACCACCTATACACAACACACACAAAGACACGTACAAAGTTCTCCTGGTCAACAACCTCTCCCTCAACGTGATCAAGACAAAGGAGATGATTGTGGACTACAGGTAAAAGAGGACCGAGCATGCCCCCATTCTCATCGACGGGGCTGTAGTGGAGCAGGTTGAGAGCTTCAAGTTCCTCGGTGTCCACATCACCAACAAACTAGAATGGTCCAAACACACCAAGACAGTCGTGAAGAGGGCACGACAAAACCTATTCCCCCTCAGGAGACTGAAAAGATTTGGCATGGGTCCTCAGAACCTCAAAAGGTTCTACAGCTGCACCATCGAGAGCATCTTGACTGGTTGCATCACTGCCTGGTATGGCAACTGCTCGGGCCCTACAGAGGGTAGTGTGAACGGCCCAGTACATCACTGGGGCCAAGCTTCCTGCCATCCAGGACCTCTATATCAGGCGGTGTCAGAGGAAGGCCCTAAAAATTGTCAGACTCCAGCCACCCTAGTCATAGGCTGTTCTCTCTGCTACCGCACGGCAAGCGGTACCGGAGCGCCAAGTCTAGGTCCAAGAGGCTTCTAAACAGCTTCTACCCCCAAGCCATAAGACTCCTGAACATTTTAATCGAATGGCTACCCAGACTATTTGCATTGCCCCCCCTCCCCTCTTTTACACTGCTGCTACTACTCTCTGTTGCTATCATCACGTTAATAACTCTACCTACATGTACATACTACCTCAACTAACCGGTGCCCCTGCACATTGACTCTGTATCGGTACCCACCTGTATATAGTCTCGCTATTGTTATTTCACTGCTGCTCTTTAATTACTTGTTACTTTTATCTCTTATTCTCATCCATATTTTTTTGAAACTGCACTGTTGGTTAGGGGCTCGTAAGTAAGCATTTCATTGTCCCGTGTGGCTCAGTTGGTAGAGCATGGTGTTTGCAACGCCAGGGTTGTGGGTTCGATTCCCACGGTGGACCAGTACGGGGGGGGGGGGAAATGTATGAAATGTATGCATTCACTACTGTAAGTCGCTCTGGATAAGAGCGTCTGCTAAATGACAAAAAATGTAATTGTATTCGGTGCATGTGACTAATACATTTTTGATTTGATGTTATATTCCTTGTAGGATGTCGTTTCAGGAGTTCCTGAGGCAGTTTTCCCGTCTGGAGATCTGTAACCTGACGGCGGACGCTCTGAGTGAGGACGGCCTCAGCCACTGGAACACCATCAAGTTCCACGGCATGTGGAGACGGGGGAGTACCGCCGGGGGCTGCCGCAACCACCCCAGTGAGTCACACACAGTTGACTAGTACATAGTTTACATACCAGAACACACCAGAACGCATAGAACACACCAGAACGCATAGAACACACCAGAACGCATAGAACATACCAGAATACGTAGAACATACCAGAACACGTAGAACATACCAGAACACGTAGAACATACCAGAACACGTAGAACATACCAGAACACATAGAACATACCAGAACACATAGAACATACCAGAACACGTAGAACATACCAGAACACATAGAACATACCAGAACACGTAGAACATACCAGAACACATAGAACATACCAGAACACGTAGAACACGTAGAACATACCAGAACACGTAGAACATACCAGAACACATAGAACATACCAGAACACATAGAACATACCAGAACACATAGAACACGTAGAACATACCAGAACACGTAGAACATACCAGAACACGTAGAACATACCAGAACACATAGAACACGTAGAACATACCAGAACACGTTGAATATTTACAGGAGATTTACAGTAGAAGAAAGGGAAAAGGGGGGGATACCTAGTCAGTTGTAGAACTGAATGCATTCAACTGAAATGTGTCTTCCACATTTAACCCAACCCCTTCTGAATCAGAGAATACCGAGGTAGCTTCGGGATGCAGGAAGGAACCACCCGAGTGAGTCAGAATCAGATCACATACCAGAACACAGAATATTTGTGTCCAGATTTCTCTATTGAGGCCTAAGTCGAATGTAAGTGATTTGTTTATTCTTACAAAAGTACAGACTCAGAGCTTCTAAATGTTATATATACCACTGTAGTTAACATGGGGAAGTCATGCTGCTTTAAAACGTTGATACATTAATCATCCCATTTAGGTGACAAGTTGAAGAAAATGCCCTTTAAAAGATTTTGTGAAGGTTTTCACACGTCATAGAGAGGCTCTTTGTTTAAACCCTCTTACACCCTCTTAAGCCCCACCCATCTCTTAAGCCTTAGGCCCACCCACACATCTAAATCGCATGTGAGTCAGCATGGCATTGTCCTCCAGAAAGTAGTCTTTCCGCTTTTAAACCCAGCTAAATTCAGGCCCAGAAAGTAGTCTCTCCGTTTTTAAACCCAGCTAAATTCAGGCCCAGAAAGTAGTCTCTCCGTTTTTAAACCCAGCTAAATTCAGGCCCAGAAAGTAGTCTCTCTGCTTTTAAACCCAGCTAAATTCAGGCCCAGAAAGTAGTCTCTCTGCTTTTAAACCCAGCTAAATTCAGGCCCAGAAAGTAGTCTCTCTGCTTTTAAACCCAGCTAAATTCAGGCCCAGAAAGTAGTCTCTCTGCTTTTAAACCCAGCTAAATTCAGGCCCAGAAAGTAGTCTCTCCGTTTTTAAACCCAGCTAAATTCAGGCCCAGAAAGTAGTCTCTCTGCTTTTAAACCCAGCTAAATTCAGGGCAGTGATATTTTTAAAGAGCTGTAGCAACACTTTGGCAGTTGTCCATAGCTTTCCAAAAATCCACGGTAGCAAAGATGATCTACATACTGACCTGTTGTAGACAGAAACCTGTGACATGACAGACCAATCAGGACTCACCACCCCATTATCTCAGCCAATCATGACTAGCCGGAAAGTATCCTGTCTTTCTCCCTGTATAGCTCAGTGCTTTCTCCTTGGCTAAACTAGATTAATCAGGTAACATGTCTATTCATATGAACAGACCAGTTAAGGCACATGAAAGTTCACATGTTCAAGAAAGCATTTCTGCAATAAATAAAAACACATTTTTTAAAATGTATTTTCAAATTGCCCTACTGTGAAGTAGGAACTAACGTCCAACCCCTCGGATCCTATACCTAGTCAACATAACACCATACCAGAGCACGAACAACAGTTCAGATATGATGTTTACTAAATACTTTTCTTTTTATTTTATTTTATTTCACCTTTATTTAACCAGGTAGGCTAGTTGAGAACAAGTCCTTTATTTAACGAGGTAGGCCAGTTGAGAACAAGTTCTCATTTCCAACTGCGACCTGGCCAAGATAAAGCAAAGCAGTGCGACACATACAACAACACAGAGTTACACATGGAATAAACAAACATACAGTCAATAACACAGTAGAAAAGTCTATATGCAGTGTAAACACTGGAGTGATACATGTGCAGAAGATGAATGTGCAAGTAGAGATACTGGGGCGCAAAGGAGCAAAAAAAACAAATAACAATATGGGGATGAGGTAGTTGGGTGGGTTATTTACAGATGGGCTATGGGCTATGTAAAGTCTTACTAAAGACTTCTAGGTGCATAATAAAACAAAACTGGACGACAGCAGCATCAACCCCCAGTATAACTCTGTCCTATCTCTCTCTGTTACTCCAGACCCGTTCTGGATCAACCCCCAGTATAACTCTGTCCTATCTCTCTCTGTTACTCCAGAACCGTTCAGGATCAACCCCCAGTATAACTCTGTCCTATCTCTCTCTGTTACTCCAGACCCGTTCTGGATCAACCCCCAGTATAACTCTGTCTTATCTCTCTCTCTGTTACTCCAGACCCGTTCTGGATCAACCCCCAGTATAACTCTGTCTTATCTCTCTCTCTGTTACTCCAGACCCGTTCTGGATCAACCCCCAGTATAACTCTGTCTTATCTCTCTCTCTGTTACTCCAGACCCGTTCTGGATCAACCCCCAGTATAACTCTGTCTTATCTCTCTCTCTGTTACTCCAGACCCGTTCTGGATCAACCCCCAGTATAACTCTGTCTTATCTCTCTCTCTGTTACTCCAGACACATTCTGGATCAACCCCCAGTATAAGATCACTCTGCTGGAGGAGGACGACGACCCGGAGGATGATGAGGTGGCCTGTAGCTTCCTGGTGGCTCTGATGCAGAAGGATAGGAGGAGGTACCGGGGACAGGGACAGGACATGCACACCATCGGGTTCGCCATCTACGAGGTGAGAGACAAGCAGGCCATCGTTATAAATGATTAGATCTTAACTGACTTGTCTGGTTAAATAATGGTTAAATAACTTGCTCACAGACATACATTTTTTGAAGTTACCAAGCTTCATGATTTTTCCTCTTTTCGTTTTTGCAGATTCCAGAAGAGGTATGGAAGGTTTTACCACAGCTATATATTTCAGGAATTTGCTTCATGCAGTTTCATGCATTGACGCATTTGTACAAATGATCACTTCCTAGGGTATGTCTTAATTATTTGTTCATTTCAATGATACACACTTAAAATCACATCTAGTTGAGCTTCAAACCCACGTCTGTCTGTCTCTGTTTCCTACCTTGATCCTCTGCAGTACAGGGGCTGTCAGAACGTGCACCTAAAGAAAGACTTTTTCCTCAACCACTCATCCTGCGCTCGCTCTGAGACCTTCATCAACCTGAGAGAGGTCAGCAACCGTCTCCGGCTGCCTCCAGGAGAATATCTCATCGTCCCCTCCACCTTCGAGTCTGGCAAGGAGGCCGACTTTGTCCTCCGAGTCTTCACTGAGAAACAGTCCGAGACAGAGTAAGAGTGTGTGTGTGTGTGTGTGTGTGTGTGTGTGTGTGTGTGTGTGTGTGTGTGTGTGTGTGTGTGTGTGTGTGTGTGTGTGTGTGTGTGTGTGTGTGTGTGTGTGTGTGTGTTGGGGGGGGGGGGGGGGGTTGTCTGTTTATGTGCGGTTGTGTATGTGTGTGTTGATTTTCATTGTGTCTGTTTTCTCATTCCAGAGAGCTAGATGATATGATATCTGCAGACTTGGAAGATGAGGTGGGTTTTCTCAACACCTGTAGTCACTCTCTTTCTTTTGGCCCCCGAAAGTTTTTAGTAAAAATAAAATATATATATATATACACACACTATATAGACAAAAGTATGTGGACACCCCTTCAAATTAGTGGATTCTGCTATTTCAGCCACACTCGTTGCTGACAGGTGTATAAAATCAAATAGACAGCCATGCAATCTCCATAGACAAACATTGGCAGTAGAATGGCGTTACTGAAGAGCTCAGTGACTTTCAACGTGGCACCGTCATAGGATGCCACCTTTCCAACAAGTCAGTTCATTAAATGTCTGCCCTGTTAGAGCTGCCCCCGGTCAACTGTAAGTGCTGTTATTGTGGAAACGTCTAGGAGCAACAACGGCTCAGCCGCGAAGTGGTAGGACACACAAGCTCACAGAACGGGACCGCCGAGTGCAGAAGGGCATAAAAATTATCTGTCCTCAGTTGCAACACTCACTACCGAGTTCCAAACTGCCTCTGGAAGCAACGTCAGCAACAAGAACTGTTCGTCGGGAGCTTCATGAAATGTGTTTCCATGGCCGAGCAGCTGCACACAAGCCTAAGATCACCATGCGCAATGCCATGTGTCGGCTGGAGTGGTGTAAAGCTCACCGCCATTGGACTCTGGAGCAGTGGAAATGCGTTCTCTGGAGTGATGAATCACAATTCACCATCTAGCAGTCCGACGGACGAATCTGGGTTTGTCGGATGCCAGGAGAACGCTACCTGCCCCAATGCATAGTGCCAACTGTAAAGTTTGGTGGAGGATAAATAATGGTTTGGAACTGTTTTTCATGGTTTGGGCTCCTTAGTTCCAGTGAAGGAAAATCTTAACGCTGCAGCAAACAATTACATTGTAGACGAATCTGTGCTTCCAACTTTGTGGCAACAGTTTGGGGTCGGCCCTTTTCCTGTTTTAGCATGTCAACGCCCCCTGTGCACAAAGCGATGTCAATAACATGATTTTCAAATACAATCTCTTTTTGGGCTTAGTTGTGATCAATTAGCATCTCCGACAAGCGGCTGAATCTAGTTGATGATCCCTGACGTAGACTTCATTATCATGTTATTGAATACTCATTCTAGTTGAGGGGCGGCAGCGTAGCCTAGTGGTTAGAGCGTTGGACTAGTAACCGAAAGATTGCAAGATCGAATCCCCTGAGCTGACAAGGTAAAAACTGTAACCGAAAGATTGCAAGATCGAATCCCCCGAGCTGACAAGGTAAAAACTGTAACCGAAAGATTGCAATATCGAATCCCCTGAGCTGACAAGGTAAAAACTGTAACCGAAAGATTGCAAGATCGAATCCCCCGAGCTGACAAGGTAAAAACCTGTCGTTCTGCCCCTGAACAAGGCAGTTAACCCACTGTTCCTAGGCCGTCATTGAAAATAAGAATTTGTTCTTAACTGACTTGCCTAGTTAAATAAAGGGATAAAATAAATAAAATATCCCTGATGTAGAGACTTCATTATCATGTTATTGAATACTCATTCTTGAAATGGTTTAAATGACGTCACCGTCCCTTACAGGACGTCATCAGTGAAGATGACGTCGACGACTCTTTCAAATCCATGTTCGCTCAGCTTGCAGGAGAGGTAGGTTTCCCTTATTGATCTGTTCGCTAAGTTAAGAGATGACCAATCGTAGGAATATAGCTTATACCAGCTATAAGATCTATGTCTGAAAACATGGTTTTCTCATTGTCCCCTCTGTGACTATAGGACATGGAGATATCCGTTCGTGAACTCAGGACCATCCTGAACAGGGTGGTGACTAGACGTGAGTACACAGGTTTCCGTTCGTTTGAACCCACAATGTCCTCATACACTATTGACCCCAAACCACAGGACAGCCCACCATTGGTGTAATCGCCCCCCCCCCCCCCCCCCCTCTCAGGAGGACCGGAGGTGTATTTCTTGTGGGTTCTGCTGTAAGAAAGACTCAGATCGTCAGTTTGAATGTTTGGTGGTGGTTGTGTGCTTTCAGACAAAGACCTGAAGACAGACGGTTTCAGTATGGAGTCCTGTAGGACCATGGTCAACCTCATGGATGTATCCTCTACGGTCTGTCTGTGTTGATCACGGTCCCCACCACAGACGTAGAATGACTAGAATGGTCATTCCAATTCAAAGTCAGTTGGGGAAGAGTTCTAGTCATTCTCTTTCTATGGTGGAGACACTGATCAGTGTTTCATTAAGACAGTCGGTCAGTTATTGAGTGTTTCAGTCAGACAGTCAGTCA
>NC_138318.1:41142500-41187500 GCF_965601325.2 Salmo salar | reverse complement strand
TCCTATCAAAGGTCCTTATGAAGCAGGTAGAATCCTATCAAAGGTCCTTATGAAGCAGGTAGCATCCTATCAAAGGTCCTTATGAAGCAGGTAGAATCCTATCAAAGGTCCTTATGAAGCAGGTAGCATCCTATCAAAGGTCCTTATGAAGCAGGTAGAATCCTATCAAAGGTCCTTATGAAGCAGGTAGTATCCTATCAAAGGTCCTTATGAAGCAGGTAGAAGCTATCAAAGGTCCTTATGAAGCAGGTAGAATCCTATCAAAGGTCCTTATGAAGCAGGTAGCATCCTATCAAAGGTCCTTATGAAGCAGGTAGCATCCTATCAAAGGTCCTTATGAAGCAGGTAGAATCCTATCAAAGGTCCTTATGAAGCAGGTAGCATCCTATCAAAGGTCCTTATGAAGCAGGTAGAATCCTATCAAAGGTCCTTATGAAGCAGGTAGCATCCTATCAAAGGTTACACACGAGACATTCCTTTGTGTTTATATACACTGAGTGAACATAAAACTCGAGGAACACCACCTCTTGTCCTCGGAACAGCCTCAATTCACCGGGGCAAGAACCCTGTGGCTCAGTTGGTAGAGCATGGTGTTTACAACGCCAGCGTGGTATCTGCCGCCAGCGGGGCGCACGCCAGCGTGGTGTCTGCAACGCCAGCGTGGTGTCTGCAACGCCAGCGTGGTGTGGCCGCCGCGTGGGCGCAACGCCAGCGTGGTGTCTGCAACGCCAGCGTGGTGTCTGCAACGCCAGCGTGGTGTCTGCAACGCCAGCGTGGGTGTGCCGCCGCGTGGGCGCAACGCCAGCGTGGGTCGCCGCCGCGTGGTGGGCAACGCCAGCGTGGTGTCGCCGCCGCGTGGGCGCAACGCCAGCGTGGTGTCTGCACGCCAGCGTGGGTGGCCGCCGCGTGGGCGCAACGCCAGCGGGGGGCACGCCGCGTGGTGTCTGCAACGCCAGCGTGGTGTCTGCAACGCCGCGGGGCGCACGCCGCGTGGTGTCTGCAACGCCGCGTGGGGGCACGCCGCGTGGTGTGTGCAACGCCAGGGTTGTGGGTTCGATTCCCACGGGGGGGCCAGTACAAACCAAAACAAAAAAAAAGCATCTGCTAAATGACTAAAATGTAAATGTACGAGGTCCTAACTACAACTTCCTAATATGGGCATGGACTCTACAAGGTGTCGAGAGCGTTTCCACAGGGATGCTGGCCCATGCTGACTCCAATGATTCCCCACAGTTGTGTCCAATTGGCTGGATGTCCCTTTGGGTGGTGGACCATTCTTGATACATACGGGGAAACTGTTGAGTGTTAAAATAGCAGCATTGCAGTTCTTCACACACTCAAAGGGACTTAAATATTTTGTCTTCCCCATTCACCCTCTGAATGGCACACATACACAATCCATGTTTCAATTGTCTTAAGGGTTAGAAATCCTTTATCCTCCCCTTCATCTACACTGATTGAAGTGGATTTAACAAGTGATCATAACTTTCACCTGGTCAGTCAGTTAAGAACAAATTCTTTTTGACCGTTTTTTTTTACCTTGTCAGCTCAGGGATTTGAACTTGCAACCTTTCGGTTACTGGCCCAACGCTCTAACCACTAGGCTACGCTGCCACCCCACGTTTATGTTTACTTCCTATTTTTACAGGATCTTTCCAGCAGCTAGACAAAGAGGGAGAAGGTGTGGCTGAGATGAACATCACTGAGGTGGGTCCTGGGAATCATTCTCTGCATTTCAACAAACTACCATGCCTTTTAGCAGCCTGTGGTCTGTGTGTTGTCTAACTCTCTCTCTCTCTCTCTCCACCTCCCACCATACATGTATGTTATTATATATATATATATATGTATGTATGTTTAGTGGCTTTATATGACCATGTGTGGTTGAAGAGGACCAGTCTTGTCCCAGGAGACAGAACAGCCAAGTGCCCGGCAGAGTGCCTCTTCCCTGGGACCATGAAGAACTTCCTAGCCTTATTGTCCTCTGCCTGATCCTGAACTATAGGGCCCGACCTGTACTGTACTGTGTTGGCTCAGATATTTTATTTCCCCGTTGTCCTTTCCGGCACGGTTCCAGCTACTATGGTGAAAGCATAACCAGTTCAGTTCAGTTCAGTTTCGGGTCCTATAGTGCGAATCACTTACTCCTGCCAGCTACACGACAGCACGCCCTCTCACCCACTCCACCTCAGCCAACCCCATATAGCAGCGAGGGTACTATTAGCCATGTAATGCAGGGTGAGACCCTTCCAAGCTAAAGACCACACACACCACACACCCTATGCTACGGGGTTAGCTTAGCTATACATAATGTTGGAATTGTTTGATAGAAAAAACAGTCACTGTAGAACTGTAGATCTGTCTGTAAGCAGCATGGGTCATAGTAGAACTTGTATTGAAGACATTATTTGACTGTGCCCAGTAGGGGGCAGTATTGACTAGTTTCAGATCTGGTGTGTGGTTATCATGTTACTGTGTATGAGAAAATACACTATTTTAGTTATTGTTCCGAAGTATAACTAATCTGGCTGAAAGTATAGCAAATCCTAGTTTTATGGGTTTAAATATTTCATATTGGATATTATTTTAGACACTGACCAAGTGGATTGGATTACAATGCAGATTAAAAAGGGATGGTTTATGGTTCATCTAATTTTGACTTTGGGGGGTATAATTAATCTTACCTTGTGTTGTCTATATGGATGAATTATCACTAAAACCAAAAGGAAGCTGTGAGAGAAAGAGTCCAACATAATAATGGAATCAAGCAATGCCTACTGTATTAACAAGCTGTCTCTCCCTATATGAGACAGCTTTTGTTAGTGACATTTCATAACATATTTCAAAGTAGTAGAGAATAGATCACTTTTATTTATCTCTATTATTTCTGATTTCATCTAATATCTACATGTTGCTGTTAGAGAAGTTCAGATTGTGTCAATCCTGTCTCCAAAAGCTAGTGATTGTAAATGTAGGGTGTGCCTTCAATAAAGTCATGTTCATGGTAACTAACTCCTGTGAATTAATGCTGTAGTGTACGTGTCAAACTCATTCCACGGAGAGGGGCGGAGTGTTTGCGGGTTTTTTTTTCGTTCCTCCCTTTGTATTTGAAGAATTAAAGGTTTAATTTTTAAAGAACTCTCCACATCTGGTTGCCTTAAGTCTTGAACACTGGGCCCTCCGTGTAATCAGTTCAGCAGCCCTGCTGTAGTGGATGGTCGTTGAAACTCTCTAGGCTTCCACTGAATCCGTATCGGTGAACATCAGCGCTATAGCGCGATTGAAATTTAAACGCATGTTCCCGGATTCACAGAGTGCATTCACGGAATCGGTAATGACCTTTCAATTTAAATCGCGCTAAATAACGCTAAACTTCCGTGATAAGGATTAAATCGAGGTCTTACAATTCATAAGAGCTTTTGTCATGATTTAACACACAATCACGCACATAAATACATGATCTAGATAGGCTGATGGTAGCAGGGCTGCATTAAAGGTTATATTTATTGCCACTACAGCGACGTCGCCTCATCCTCCAGCCTGCGTTCATAATCAAGTGGGAAGGTGGTATTACGTAAGACTGGGGTGGAAAAGCCACTTCAACGCCCCTCCAACTCGTAATTACTAGCGCGAATCTCGTCTATTGCCACGTTCAAGTAGTAGTCGGAACTAAGAAACTTGGACATTTCCGACTTGCTAACTGGTTGTAGTGACACACGTGCCAAGTTCAATGAATCAGCAAGTCGGAAATGTCGGAGTTTCCTAGTTCGGACAAGCATGTGATGTTGCATATCATCCCTGAGCTCCGACTTCTCACATGCTGACCTTTGACATCACCCACTAAGGAAATGACCTCAATAAAATAATTTTGACATCACCTAAGGATTTTTTATTTAAATTTTTTATTAGCCTTTTATTTAACTAGGCAAGTCAGTTAAGAACAAATTCTTATTTTACAATGACGGCCTACCCCAGACGACGCTGGGCCATTGTGCACCACCCTATGGGACTCCCGATCACGGCCGGTTGTGATACAGACCGGGATCAAACCAGGGTCTGTAGTGACGCCTTTAGCACTGAGATGCAGTGTCTTAGACCGCTGCGCCACTCGGGAGCCTTAATGACCGCAATAATAGCATTTTTTTTAGCAGTTAAATGTAACAACAACAAAACGTGTAATAAAAAGCAATCTATTGATGTGATTTTTGAACACTAGAAATTTGTTTACAAGCACGATAGCTGTACATTCAGTTCATGGTTGAGTCAGCTTGCTGGCCATTAGCCAACAGGCGTTTCTCAATAGGTTGAAAGCACATGAACTGGATCCAACTGGTAATTACCACCTTCCAACTTGGTTGTGAACACAGCATTAGTGTTGGTCTGTGACAGCTATAAAAGTCAATCAGCATCCTTACTATTGTGATGAAGCTGTAGAACAGTTTCTAAGGGAAGATGTAACTAAATCTTGAACGAATTGCTCGCCAGACTCTGAGAAAGCTGATATAAGGTAGAGCAGGCAGGTCTTGAACGAATTGCTCGCCAGACTCTGAGAAAGCTGATATAAGGTAAAGCAGGCAGGTCTTGAACGAATTGCTCGCCAGACTCTGAGAAAGCTGATATAAGGTAGAGCAGGCAGGTCTTGAACGAATTGCTCGCCAGACTCTGAGAACGCTGATATAAGGTAGAGCAGGCAGGTCTTGAACGAATTGCTCGCCAGACTCTGAGAACGCTGATATAAGGTAAAGCAGGCAGGTCTTGAACGAATTGCTCGCCAGACTCTGAGAAGCTGATATAAGGTAAAGCAGGCAGGTCTTGAACGAATTGCTCGCCAGACTCTGAGAACGCTGATATAAGGTAGAGCAGGCAGGTCTTGAACGAATTGCTCGCCAGACTCTGAGAAAGCTGATATAAGGTAAAGCAGGCAGGTCTTGAACGAATTGCTCGCCAGACTCTGAGAAAGCTGATATAAGGTAAAGCAGGCAGGTCTTGGCGGGGGAAGCTGTTCATAATGAACGTTGGGTTTTGTAGCCTTTGCAAGAATCCTCGTTACACACGCCCACACCCCATTGGTCCGGTCCCGTCAGCTGGGAGAGCTAAGGGTTTTTCAAATGTTCATTATTATGTAGATATCCTCTTTCGTTGGCCTAGTCTTGTTGAAATGTTTTTGGAATGTGTCGTTTTTAAAAATACAGCTTGGGTTGTGTGGTGAACAGAACGGGGATGGTAGACTTCATAGTTCGGTGGAGGAGGGGAGGTTCTATGGCTCTATCATGTGTGGGTCTGTGGTCTGTGGACTGGGTCTGTGGACTGGGTCTGTGGTCTGGGTCTGTGGACTGGGTTTGTGGACTGGGTCTGTGGTCTGGGTCTGTGGACTGGGTCTGTGGACTGGGTCTGTGGACTGTGGACTGTGACTGTGGACTGGGTCTGTGGTCTGTGGACTGGGTCTGTGGACTGGGTCTGTGGTCTGGGTCTGTGGACTGGGTTTGTGGACTGGGTTTGTGGACTGGATCTGTGGTCTGGGTCTGTGGACTGTGGACTGTGACTGTGGACTGGGTCTGTGGTCTGTGGACTGGGTCTGTGGACTGGGTCTGTGGTCTGGGTCTGTGGACTGGGTCTGTGGACTGGGTCTGTGGACTGGGTTTGTGGACTGGATCTGTGGTCTGGGTCTGTGGACTGTGGACTGTGACTGTGGACTGGGTCTGTGGTCTGTGGACTGGGTCTGTGGACTGGGTCTGTGGTCTGGGTCTGTGGACTGGGTTTGTGGACTGGGTTTGTGGACTGGATCTGTGGTCTGGGTCTGTGGACTGGGTCTGTGGACTGTGACTGTGGACTGGGTCTGTGGTCTGTGGACTGGGTCTGTGGTCTGTGGACTGGGTCTGTGGTCTGGGTCTGTGGACTGGGTCTGTGGACTGTGGACTGGGTCTGTGGACTGGGTCTGTGGACTGTGGACTGGGACTGTGGTCTGGGTCTGTGGACTGTGGACTGGGTCTGTGGTCTGGGTCTGTGGACTATGGACTGGGTCTGTGGACTGTGGACTGGGTCTGTGGACTGTGGACTGGGTCTGTGGACTGGGTCTGTGGTCTGGGTCTGTGGACTGGGTCTGTGGTCTGGGTCTGTGGACTGGGTCTGTGGACTGCGTCTGTGGACTGTGGACTGTGACTGTGGACTGGGTCTGTGGACTGGGTCTGTGGTCTGTGGACTGGGTCTGTGGTCTGGGTCTGTGGACTGGGTCTGTGGTCTGGGTCTGTGGACTGTGGACTGGGTCTGTGGACTGTGGACTGGGTCTGTGGACTGGGTCTGTGGACTGTGGACTGGGTCTGTGGACTGGGTCGTAGGCTACGATGCCCCTATGTGCAGTCAGTGGATTTGCATGTTTGTACAATTGCGTTTCATTGGGCTAAGCCCGGTTTGCAGTGAGGTAATAGTATCACCTTAGATGTTCAGTTCTCCTTCACTGTAAACCTCACACGTGTGAGTGTGTGAGTGTGTGTGTGAGTGTGTGTGTGTGTGAGTGTGTGTGTGTGTAGTGTCACTTAAGCGTGTTAACACACTTAGCATGTGTGTCTTAGGCCTTCAGGTCATTGCAGCACTTCTGATTGGGTTACAGAGACTGCAGGAATTTAGGTCACCTAGCATTTCATGCACGCCGTCTCATGAAATGGTATATTTAATAATAAAGATAATTGTTTGTCTGTGTTGGTGTCCTATCCTTTAACACCGGTCAAACAACGGTGATGGCAGCATGATGCTACTCTGCTCAGTAATTGCCCACCTCTCGGGCGGTCTAGCGCTCTTTACCACACTATTACCGACAGCCTGGATAATACCTTGGCTGTCATCACTAGTCCAAACAGTTACCGTAGTGCAACTAAAACGGGAGTTTATATTGGCCACATTTTCGGTAGTTCCCTCCCCGTTTCGTTCCATTTGCTTCCTGTTAAGAAACGTTTCGCGACAGAAACCAAACAGAACGACGCTGGGAGGGAGGGACCTACCTGAATGTGGCCAATACAAACTCGTTTTTTTTGTCACTGTCCGACTAATGAATACAGCCCGGAAGTTATCCACATTCCTCACACGTAAAGTAAATGTTTCTCAAGAAAGGATATGAAACAATTAAGTTGGCCACTTTGTTTGCCCACGTATATTGCATTCATTCGGATTTAACTTCCCGAATGATGTTACATACAGAGCAAAGTGTTTGTGAGGCAGATTTCTACAGTCCTACCTGTGAGAAGGTATGCATATACAGTAGTTTAAACCATAAGCGCTGTGTACGGAAGCTGTGATGAACATCTGAACGCTTTCCCTGGCTGCCACTGCTCTTGCTCAACAAAATGTTTGGAGATTTATCACATTTAAAAAAAAAAAGTTGTAGATATACAGTGCCTTATTAAAGTATTCAGACCCCTAGACTTTTTCCACATTTTGTTAGGTTACAGCCTTAATCTAAAATGTATTAAATTGTTTTTTTCCCCCCTTAATCCTTCTACACACAATACCCCAGAATGACAGAGCAAAAACAGTAAAAAATATTATTGCTAATTTATAAAAAAAAAAAAAACGGATTATTTACATAAGTATTCAGACCCTCAGTATTTTTGGGTATGACACTACCTACTTGGCACACATGTATTTGGGGAGTTTCTCCCATTCTTCTCGGCAGATCTTCTCAACCTCTCGGGTTGTACGGGGAGCGTTGCTGCGCAGTTATTTTCAGGTCTCTCCTGAGATGTTTGATCGGGTTCAAGTCCGGGTCTAAGTTCCTGAGCGTTCTGGAGCAGGTTTTTTTAAAATCAAGGATCACTCTGTACTTTGCTCTGTTCATCTTCACCTCAATCCTGACTAGTCTCCCGGTCCCTGCCGCTGAAAAAACATCCCCACAACATGATGCTGCCACCACCATGCTTCACCGTAGGGATGTTACCAGGTTTCCTCCAGACTTGATGCTTGCCATTCAGTCCAAAGAGTTCAATTTTGGATTCATCAGACCAGAGAATCTTCTTTCTCATTGTCTGAGAGTCTTAGGTGCTTTTTGGCAAACTCCAAACGGGCTGTCATGTGACTTACTGAGGAGTGGCTTCCGTCTGGCCAACCTACCATAAAGGTCTGATTTTGTGGAGTGCTGCATAAATGTTTGTCCTTCTGGAAGGTTCTTCCATCTCCACAGAGGAACTCTGGAGCTCTGTCAGTGACAATCGGGTTCTTGGTCATCTCCCTGAGCAAGGCCCTTCTCCCCCGATTGCTCAGTTTGGCCGGGCGGCCAGCTCTAGGAAGAATCTTAGTGGTTCCAAACTTCTTCCATTTAAGAATGATGGAGGCCACTGTGTTCTCGGGGACCTTCAATGCTGCAGAATTGTTTTGGTACCCTTCCCCAGATCTGTGCCTTGACACAATCCTGTCTCAGAGCTCTACAGAGAATTCTTTAAATGGCTTTGTTTTTGCTCTGACATGCACTGTCAACTGTGGGACCTTTATATAGACAGGTGTGTGCCTTTCCAAATCATGTCCAATCAAATTAAAAAAGGTAACGAAAGTTAATTGCAGTTTGTAAATGTTTCTACTAGTCACTGATAACTGTAAAGCTAATGTTACTTTATTACCTTTTAGCTATTTTACACAGCATTTTATGTCATATAGCTAGCTATGTTTTCCAGAGCGCTTTTCAATTGGTATTTCTCCCCGTTTTCAGTCACAGGTGGGGACTGGACTAGGTGTGAGAGGTACAGGAGGTGGACTCATGAGTTGTGCTCCAATTTAATAGGGATGCATTATTTGTGACCTATTTACAAATTAGAATCATGCAATAGCAGAGCATAAGAGTTGCCACAGCAATGTTACACTGAATGAATTAGTTACGTTTTTTGTTATTGTTATTAAATGCTATATCCCAGTTGTATTAGTTATATTCTAATGAATATTTATGAATTAAAAACAACTATTAAACCTTTTTCTCCTTTATGTCATTTTAAAGACTACTGGGAATTTAAAATATTGACTTGTACATCGTGGATTGTATGGAGAGAAACCTTTTCTAAAAACATTTATTGAAAAACTTAAGTGTAAAACTGTAGCAATTTATATCCCTTTATAGTTTATCTACAAACCATTTTTTTTCCTTCTATAAACGTTGCTTTTTTTTTTGTGTCAGCAATTAGACATTGTTCATAGTGGGCGGATAGTTGCCCCAACTACCTTTCACCCCATGCCAACGTCAAAACGTCATCAAAAAGCGACCCAATGATAAGCAAACATATTTAGGACTAAATGCGCACTAACATTTTATGTATTTAAAAAAATAAAATAATAATAATCTTCTGATAACAGCTTGTACGTTCGTTTTGATTGATTACTCAACTAAAAGGTGAAAACGAGGGGGAATTGTTTTGTTGAATATTTGTCATAAAACACACTGGGTTGAGAGAAACATACATCTATGTATCCTATTTCTATGCTTTTGTTACGCCCTATTCATTTCAATGGGTACGCCCTTTCGCATCATCCGATCCGACACCACTGCCATGGTTAGCTGCTGCTGCCGTCTCAAGGGCTGCTTCACTCCTGCTTAGCGGCTGGAAACGACGATAGAAATACTGCGTGTGTTTTGTTTTGTTTTGTTGTTGAAGGGACTATTTCATTTTTTTCTGGGAATCATACAAGACCTGGATATAAAACGAAGGTTTTGTTCGTTTGGATCGAGGTGTGTGTGAGGAGCTCGGCTGTCTTCTTGGGTCGGCTTGGGGGAGAAAAGCCACTGCGTATCAAATAGCAGGTAAAACCATCGCTATGCAACCGACAACGTCGTTAGTTGTGTAGCTAGTTATCGGACTTAGTTAAATCGTTTTGTTTACTTACCTAGTTAACGCGACGTAGCTAAGCTGTCATCCCCCCCCCTCCCTAAAAATAATAATAATACTTTTTAAAAAATCACGTCGTTTTGATAGCTAACGTTAGCTGGCTAGCTAGCTGCTATTTGTCAGTTCAACTAGACAATTGGTGAAATAAGCAAACGTTAACATGCTAACGTTTAGTATCTTTAGGTTAACAACTCAATCTTATCCAACGTTACGCTAGTTAGCTAGCTAGCTAACTGTCAAAGAAACTGCAGAATGTTAGCTAGCTAGCTAACTGTCAAAGAAACGGCAGAATGTTAGCTAGCTAGCTAACATCAAAGATGTCGCAAGGCTCTGACAGATGGAAAGGATTAGACTTTTATTTTTTTTAATGTTCACTAACGTTACTTTTGAGAGAAATGGTCATAAGAGAAATACGCAGGGCTGCTTATGATTAATGTCATGTGCAGTAAATCGGTGTGTCATTGTAGGACACTGTTTTTAAAGGCTGGATCATCCACATATTAGTGATAATAGCTAACTAGGCCTAATCCTTATGTTCGGACGTGGGTTTCATCGTGTGCTGCAACCATAATGCGTTTCATTAATCACTGCAATAGGCCGATTCTGCAGTTTCTGAGACAGTTCCCCAAGTGTCCCTACATTGAAAGAGAAATTGCCAGGCTGCCACTCATGCTATGGGAATGCTGTCTGGTTAAGGAGGGCTTGCTGGGGACGGAGTAGTTTAGTAGTACAAGTTATAAATGGAAACCAATAACTGTGGTCCAGGACGTTAGTGCGGCTTGTTAATGTTGAGCATATCTTTTACTAACCCCAGAGCTACTGAAACCACTGCTCCTTGGAAAGTCCATTGACAACGACCGTGCCTCTTTTATACAGACAGGATGAATATGAGATGGCCACGGTATGAGATGGCCACGGTATGTGTGCGTGTCCGCACCCACACACAGCGTGGCTGTCAGTGAGAAAGTAGATAATATGCACCAAGCTTATCTTTATGAAGGTCTAGTTTGTTCTATAGTTAATCAAAACACTAATTTCTGCACAGAACACTGATTTTATGGTTGCTTTCCAAATGGTGTCCTATTCAATGCACTACAGGGCTCTGGTCAAAAGTATTGCACTAAATAGGGCCACACTGGTTGACACTAGTCACTTGTTAGTTGTGGACTGTACTTCCAGACTCCTTACCACCAATGGCTGGAGCAGGCAGGCTGTTGCTAAGATACCTTTGGTGCGAAGGTCCATTCATGAAGACTCAGAGTAGTAATTTATCAACCGTTTGTGAATTTCTTACATAATTCTGGCATACCTGGAGATTGTAGGATTTGCGTGCGCCACATATGGGATTTATCAAACTGTCGTATGCAACGTGTTTATATATGCATGTTTTCATTGATAAATCATGGCCATGTTATTTGTGTACTTGTGAATGAGTGTTACACTCTTGCTTGGTAAACGGCATCCATCCACATTTTATGGTAACAAAAACGCCCTCATTTGCTGTATGATTTGGAAATGTTGAAACTGGGCTATATATATATATATTATATATAGATATAGATATAAAAGCAAATTTGATAACATTTCTGTAAAAGGTGTGGGCGGACTCTTTTGCAGTGACTGTCTACAGCCCACCGCCTATACCGAGTGCCAAACACTGGTCGCGCATTCTGCAAGATTGATCGTCTATTGAAAAAGTGCCATCTACAGCCCAGCCCACAGTTTTATATGCAAAAGACAAATTGTTTAATATTTTATCAATCCAGGATTGTTTCTCGTGCCTTGGTATAGGTTCTGAGATGAAATAGGTTGTCTAGATCCCGACCGATAGGTGATTTTTATACATTTTTTTGTTTATTCTGGTTTTAGTGTGGAAACATTAAACAATGTGTATTATTATAGCTGGAATTAAGAAGGGACTTTCTGAAATAATAATTACACTCGAATCAAAGTTTTAGATTTTCCCAGACCTAAAAAACAAGTAATCCCCTGATGTGGTCTTAGCATTGTTGTGAGCACAGAAAATCTAGTATTTTTTTTTTTTGCTTTAGTAGTGTGAGAACTGTGGTAAAACAGACAAAATGGGGGAAATTCGGAACTTGGAAAAACTAAACCAAAACAGAATTTTTGGGTCAAAAATAGAAATAAGTAAAACGTCTAAACTGATTTTGAAAAGCCCCTAACATTGTTTTTTTTTGCTGTGCATGACTGCACTTTAGAGTGTCGTCCTGCAGCACGGCATTTTGGGGAAAGTGGGAGAGAGGGAGAGAGGTTGTGCCATCCTATAAATGTTTGAGTGAAATATAATGTATCACATTTCAGCAGACTCTTTTATCCAAAGCGACTTAGTCATGAATACATTTCTACGTATGGTTGGTCCTGGGAATCAAACCCAATATCCTGGCTTTGTAATGCTCTACCAAGATGCATGATGGGTTATAAATGCTTTGTGAAGCCTCCATTTTTAGGTGATTTATAAGGCTTTTTATTAAGCGACGCTCGTGTCACCCTTTTTTTATAAAGCACAGGTTTGTCACATTTGACATTGGTGGTTATGTCACATTTTATGAACCCTTTATAAAGCATGACATAAGAGTTATAGATTTGTAACACATTTACATTTACATTTTAGTCATTTAGCAGACACTCTTATCCAGAGTGACTTACAGTAGTAGTGAATGCATACATTTCATACATTTAAAAAAAAAATATATTTTTTTGTACTGGTCCCCCGTGGGAATAGAACCCACAACCCTGGCGTTGCAAACACCACGCTCTACCGACTGAGCCACATTTATGTAGTGTTTATGAAGCCTTTTTAATAAGATGCACGTCATTTAAAGCGAGACCAACTACTTTATTTACTTCAAGTGCTAATGGTAGTAGCCTACAATTTAAGGTAAAACCTTAAAACACAAACCCTTAGGCGAAAACACTGTTTACGCCTATATCATCCTTTTGAGGAACTTTGGTTCAGGTTATGATATGAACAAAGGAATCTAGCCTGAGAGCATATTTCTATCCTGCCCTTTGAAGCAGCACATGTAATGTCCATGGCCTTTTCGTTGCAAAAAATAAATAAAAATAGCAGATATGTTTGCCGGGTTGTGTCCAGTCCGGGGAATGCTTTCACCTCTCTTGGAGGAGGGACGTCACATTGCTCAGCAGCTGAAACCTGGTTCCATCGGAGTGAAAGCTCCTTGGCCATAACAACGCCAGGCTTCAGACCATTACAGCTGTAAAGGAGGAAAGCAGACTAAAATAGACTAGACATTTCTAGCCTGCTTCCCAGCAATAAGTAATTGACCCCCTAAGTCCAAGCAAAATGCTCAAAGACAAAATACCTGAATTGTTGCTTATTCACCCTTGATTATCTCCTTGTGCTGGTGGTGGAGAGCAGGTTTATGCTGAAAGACAAATTCTAGAAAAATAGGTTAAAACATGAATGAATTCATGTCCTATAGCTTGTTGTTGACTGCTACAGCTGTACTAAAATGCCCTGCTGTACACATTGAACCAGCTTCCATACCAACAATGGCAATGCAGACACTACAAGATAACAAGCTAACATTTAGCTTCATAACTACCAGCTGGTCAGATGTAAACTGTGTTCATCTAGCTAGCCAGCTAGTTGAACATACAAAACACCCTTTTTATAATCTATTCTAGGCCTTGGTCTATATCCTAATCTGATTTTTGTGCAGGTCATGTTCTTCACAATACAAAATGTTCATATTCATTTATTCAACATAAAAAATATTATTTAAAAACTTCCCTTTTTTTTATTTTTTTTGTGGCTCATTTGTAGAACATTGTTTTGTTTGTAATAATACAGCGCATTTGGAAAGTATTCAGACCCCTTTTCCACATTTTGTTACGTTAGACTTATTCTAAAATGGATGACTATTTTTATTATTTTTTATTTTTTAAATCCTCAATATACACACAGTACCCCATAATAACAAACCGAAAACAGGTTTTTACAAAAGTTTGCAACTGTATGTAAATACGTTTTATTTTAGTTTTTATTTGTAAAAAGTATTCAGACCCTTTGCTATGAGACTTGGAACTTGAGCTCAGGTGCATCTTGTTTCCATTGATCATCCTTGAGCTGTTTCTACAACTTGATTGAATGAATGTGAACATTTGTATTCCGGGATGTAGCAATACTCCATATGTTGGAACATTTATAAGGAGTCTAATGACGCCAAGATGTTGTCTGTATCACTTTACAGATCAAATGTTCTTATAGGAGACATGTTTGTTATTTAACTAGACAAGTCAGTTAAGAACAAATTCTTATTTTTCAATGACGTCCTACCAAAAGGCCTCCTGCGGGGCCGGGGGCCTGGATAAAAAATATACAATTATAGGACAAAACACACAGCACGACAAGAGACAACATAACATTTACATAAAGAGAGACCGAAGATGACAAAAACAGCATTGCAGCAACGCAACAGGACAACATGGCAGCAGCACAAAACATGGTACAAACATTATTGGCCACAGACAACAACACAATGGGCAAGAAGGTAGAGACAACAATACATCACGCAAAGCAGCCACAACTGTCAGTAAGAGTGTCCATGATTGAGTCTTTTGAATGAAGAGATTGAGATTGAACTGTCCATTTTGAGTGTTTGTTGCAGCTCGTTCCAGTCGCTAGCTGCAGCGAACTGAAAAGAGGAGCGACCCAGGGATGTGTGTAGGTCCAAAAGGGGCCACTTTCAAATGTGAAACATTCATCCTTCCAATTAAGTTTCTATGTGAGAATTGCCAGAAGAATCTGAGATACCCAAAATATTTTTTGGCCTACACTGGCATGAAATCACCCAGTCATCTCCCAGTAGAAGAGCAGACAGCCCATTGACCCATCTAGCAGACAGTGATTCGAACCAGGGCTTAACCTGTGAAGTTCTGCCTCTGTGCACTATTTATTTAACCAGGTAAATTGACTGAGAACACCTCGTTTACAGAAACAACCCGGGAAATAGTTACAAGGGAAAGGATGTATGAATGAGCCAATTGTAATCTGGGGATGATTAGGTGGCCATGATGGTATGATTGGGATTTTAGTTTATTTTACAATAAGCACCACGAGACCTTTAGTGACCACAGTGAGTCAGGGCACCCATTTTACATCCCATCTGGAAGACAACACCCTACACAGGGCAATGTCCCCAATCACTGCCCTGGGGAATTGGGATATATCTTTTTTTTTTTTTTTAGACCAGAGGAAAGAGGTGCCTCCTACTGGCCCTCCAACACCACTTCCAGCAGCATCTGGTCTCCCATCCAGGGATGGACCAGGACCAACCCTGCTTAGCTTCAGAGGCTAGCCAGTAGTGGGATGCTGGGTGGTATGCTGCTGGCCTTCTCTAGAGTTGAACCAAGGCTGAGCCTGTGATGTTCAGCCTCATTATCCTGCCTCCATGCATCTTCTCTAGAGTTGAACTAAGGCTGAGCCTGTGATGTTCAGCCTCATTATCCTGCCTCCATGCACCTTCTCTAGAGTTGAACTAAGGCTGAGCATGTGATGTTCAGCCTCATTATCCTGCCTCCATGCATCTTCTCTAGAGTTGAACTAAGGCTGAGCCTGTGATGTTCAGCCTCATTATCCTGCCTCCATGCATCTTCTCTAGAGTTGAACTAAGGCTGAGCCTGTGATGTTCAGCCTCATTATCCTGCCTCCATGCACCTTCACAGGCTCAGCCTTAGTTCAACTCTAGAGGAGGTGCATGGAGGCAGGATAATGAGGCTGAACATCACAGGCTCAGCCTCTAGGTTCAACTGGCTGAGACGGATGTTCAGCCTCATTATCCTGCCTCCATGCATCTTCTCTAGAGTTGAACTAAGGCTGAGCCTGTGATGTTCAGCCTCATTATCCTGCCTCCATGCATCTTCTCTAGAGTTGAACTAAGGCTGAGCCTGTGATGTTCAGCCTCGTTGCGCCTTCTGTTTGTTTTGTATTGTGTGACTGTCTGGGGGAACCGTGGTGTCCTAGCAACCGGCTGCGTCGGGGGGATAGATGACGGCAGCCCAGTTACAGTGGACCTACCCAGCCTACAGTACAGAAACAGTGTGTATAGTGTGTGTGGGAGGGGCCTACCCAGCCTACAGTACAGAAACAGTGTGTATAGTGTGGACCTACCCAGCCTACAGTACAGAAACAGTGTGTGAGTGGTGTGTGTGCGCGCGAGCGCGTGAGCGAGTGAGCGAGAGAGAGCGAGTGTGTGGGGGATAGTGTGTGTGACCTACCCAGCCTACAGTACAGAAACAGTGTGTATAGTGTGTGTCCCGCCTACGTACGCGTGTGTTGTGCGCGTACCCAGCCTACAGTACAGAAACAGTGTGTATAGTGTGTGTACCTACCCAGCCTACAGTACAGAAACAGTGTGTATAGTGTGTGTGTGGATAGTGTGTGTGGACCTACCCAGCCTACAGTACAGAAACAGTGTGTATAGTGTGTGTACCTACCCAGCCTACAGTACAGAAACAGTGTGTATAGTGTGTGTACCTACCCAGCCTACAGTACAGAAACAGTGTGTATAGTGTGTGTACCTACCCAGCCTACAGTACAGAAACAGTGTGTATAGTGTGTGTGGGGGGGGAGGGGCCTACCCAGCCTACAGTACAGAAACAGTGTGTATAGTGTGTGTACCCAGCCTACAGTACAGAAACAGTGTGTATAGTGTGTGTACCCAGCCTACAGTACAGAAACAGTGTGTATAGTGTGTGTACCTACCCAGCCTACAGTACAGAAACAGTGTGTATAGTGTGTGTACCTACCCAGCCTACAGTACAGAAACAGTGTGTATAGTGTGTGTACCTACCCAGCCTACAGTACAGAAACAGTGTGTATAGTGTGTGTGTACCCAGCCTACAGTACAGAAACTGTGTGTATAGTGTGTGTACCTACCCAGCCTACAGTACAGAAACAGTGTGTATAGTGTGTGCCTACCCAGCCTACAGTACAGAAACAGTGGTGTGTGTGTGTGTGTGTGTGTGTGTGTATAGTGTGTGTGTGCCTACCCAGCCTACAGTACAGAAACAGTGTGTATAGTGTGTACCTACCCAGCCTACAGTACAGAAACAGTGTGTATAGTGTGTGTGTACCTACCCAGCCTACAGTACAGAAACAGTGTGTATAGTGTGTGTACCTACCCAGCCTACAGTACAGAAACAGTGTGTATAGTGTGTGTACCTACCCAGCCTACAGTACAGAAACAGTGTGTATAGTGTGTGTACCTACCCAGCCTACAGTACAGAAACAGTGTGTATAGTGTGTGTACCTACCCAGCCTACAGTACAGAAACAGTGTGTATAGTGTGTGTGTGTGTGTGTGTGTATAGTGTGTGTGTACCTACCCAGCCTACAGTACAGAAACAGTGTGTATAGTGTGTGTACCTACCCAGCCTACAGTACAGAAACAGTGTGTATAGTGTGTACCTACCCAGCCTACAGTACAGAAACAGTGTGTATAGTGTGTGTGTATAGTGTGTGTACCTACCCAGCCTACAGTACAGAAACAGTGTGTATAGTGTGTAGCCTACCCAGCCTACAGTACAGAAACAGTGTGTATAGTGTGTGTACCCAGCCTACAGTACAGAAACAGTGTGTATAGTCTGTACCTACCCAGCCTACAGTACAGAAACAGTGTGTATAGTGGGGGGGCTGTGGGGACCTACCCAGCCTACAGTACAGAAACAGTGTGTATAGTGTGTGTACCCCCAGCCTACAGTACAGAAACAGTGTGTATAGTGTGTGTGAGGGGCCCCCAGCCTACAGTACAGAAACAGTGTGTATAGTGTGTGTGACCCAGCCTACAGTACAGAAACAGTGTGTATAGTCTGTACCTGGACCTGTATTCATGAAGCCTCTCATTTGGGCCTAATCTGATTCATTTTGATCTAAATTACAAAACTGATCTGAGATCAGCACTCCTTATACACTGACTGGTCCAGGTCTAGTAGAGAGATACACACTGACTGGTCCAGGTCCAGTAGAGAGATACACACTGACTGGTCCAGGTCTAGTAGAGAGATACACACTGACTGGTCCAGGTCTAGTAGAGAGATACACACTGACTGGTCCAGGTCCAGTAGAGAGAGACTCACTGACTGGTCCAGGTCTAGTAGAGAGATACACACTGACTGGTCCAGGTCTAGTAGAGAGATACACACTGACTGGTCCAGGTCTAGTAGAGAGATACACACTGACTGGTCCAGGTCTAGTAGAGAGATACACACTGACTGGTCCAGGTCCAGTAGAGAGATACACACTGACTGGTCCAGGTCCAGTAGAGAGATACACACTGACTGGTCCAGGTCCAGTAGAGAGATACACACTGACTGGTCCAGGTCCAGTAGAGAGATACACACTGACTGGTCCAGGTCCAGTAGAGAGATACACACTGACTGGTCCAGGTCCAGTAGAGAGATACACACTGACTGGTCCAGGTCCAGTAGAGAGATACACACTGACTGGTCCAGGTCCAGTAGAGAGATACACACTGACTGGTCCAGGTCCAGTAGAGAGATACACACTGACTGGTCCAGGTCTAGTAGAGAGATACACACTGACTGGTCCAGGTCTAGTAGAGAGATACACACTGACTGGTCCAGGTCCAGTAGAGAGATACACACTGACTGGTCCAGGTCCAGTAGAGAGATACACACTGACTGGTCCAGGTCCAGTAGAGAGATACACACTGACTGGTCCAGGTCCAGTAGAGAGATACACACTGACTGGTCCAGGTCCAGTAGAGAGAGACTCACTGACTGGTCCAGGTCCAATAGAGAGAGACTCACTGACTGGGGCCAGGTCCAGGCCCAGTAGGGTGACTGTGTTTAGTTGAGGTATAGTAAGTAGTCAGGGTGTAACAACAGTATTCGTACAGAACCATTCGGTATAGGGGGGGGGGGGGCTCCGGTTCGGTCCGCCAACCTGAGTGAATACATAAAACACACAGAAGGAATAGGCCTAAATGCAATGCCTGAGCTGCATTGTATGTCTGTCTGAGTAAATCTGAGCACCCTGCTCTCATAGACCTAGACGGAACATAGTTAAACGTAAATTCTGTGACACTCAAATTACTATGATATGGTTATATAAGACAATTAAAAAAAACACATTTAAGCTGGTTGGTCGGGGTGGATGAGTGGGCGTGTTGATTTGGAACCGGTCTCCCTGGTCTGACCGCGATGTCGACTCTAAAACTAAAATGTCTTCAATAAAACCCGTGTATTTTTGGTCTTTATTAGGATCCCCATTAGCCGGTGGAAAAGCATCAGCTACTCTTCCTGGGGTCCACACCAAACATGATAGTTTTTATCTGCTTTCCCAATGAAAACTAGTTTGATAATTCAAATATTTATTTTCTGGAAAAGAGAGATGTTTTCTGGACGATGCATGCACTATGCTGCCTTGTTGACAACATGACTGAGCGTCACAGGTTACTGTTCGTTTTGAGAAGGGCGCTCCTCCTTCCCCACGTCGTCGGGCCATAGCCCAATATACCCCGGGTCAAATGAATCAAACCATCCCCCCCCCCCCCCCCCCCTCAGTGACAGCCCGGGAGATGAGAAGTACCGCACTACAGACAGAGCCGATTTGATGAGTTACACAAGTGCCCATATTTTACTCTTTGCAAGAAGACATTATAGCGTAGGCCTAAACCGTGTCTGAACCATGTCCACACCCCATACTGCACTTCATCCTAATTTTTTAATCCTTAATCGTTTCACGATGAGTAAAAAAAATCATGAAAACCAACACTTAGGATTTTCCTTAAATAAACAACAATTAACAACAAAAAACTTGTTGGAATTTCATTTTCCCGCCGAATCCGAACCGTGACACCAGAACCACAACACTTAGCGAAGCCTTGTCACGCTCGTCGTAGGAACTGGAAGCATACTCGGACCAACGTGCAGCGCGATCTGGGTTCCACATCTTTTATTAGTGAAACGCACACAACAATAAACGGCAAACGAAACGTGAAGTCATGGAGTACTCACAGGCAACTACACAGAAACAAGATCCCACAAAACACAGTGGGGAAATGGCTGCCTAAATATGATCCCCAATCAGAGACCACGATAAACAGCTGCCTCTGATTGGGAACCATACCAGGCCAACATAGAAATAAATAACCTAGACAAGAACAACCCCCCCCCCCCAGTCACACCCCGACCTAACCAAAATGGAGAATAAAAAGGCTCTCTATGGACAGGGCGTGACAGTACCCCCCCCCCCCCCCCCCCCCCCCCCCAAAACAAATTCGGGCTGTCTTTGTGGCCGCAAACCCCGGCGTTGTCGCTGGCCTCCCTTCTCTCCTTGCGTCTGCTTCCACGGCAGGCTTTCGTGTCCTGCCAAGATTTCCTCCCAAGTCCAGGATATTTTCGGGGTCGGTGTGGGGGGTACGGGGTCGGTGTGGGGGGTACGGGGTCGGTGTGGGGGGTACGGGGTCGGTGTGGGGGGGTACGGGGTCGGTGTGGGGGGGTCGGTGTGGGGGGTACGGGGTCGGTGTGGGGGGCGTCGGTGTGGGGGGTACGGGGTCGGTGTGGGGGGTGGGGGTCGGTGTGGGGGGTACGGGGTCGGTGTGGGGGGTCGGTGTGGGGGGTACGGGGTCAGTGTGGGGGGTACGGGGTCGATACTGTAGTAAATGTTCAGGTCCCGTGTGGCTCAGTTGGTAGAGCATGGTATTTGCAACGCCAGGGTTGTGGGTTCGATTCCCACGGGGGACCAGTACGGGGGGGAAAAAAATGTATGAAATGTATGCATTCACTAATGTAAGTCCCTCTGGATAAGAGCGTCTGCTAAATGACTATAATGTAAAATGTAAATGTAGGTCTGGAAGTTGGACAGTTGGCACATACTGCTGTTCTATAGTGTTTTCTCTATGACTTAGACACCATTTTAAATTCTTTTACTGTTTTGTGTGAAGGTTACCACACACTGAGCCCTGAGCTATGCGTTCAGTACACTCTGTGACTAGAGTTGACAGCCATCCATTTGATGAGTCAAAGTGCAGACAGAAGGTTTGTTTGTTCAAAGAAGTCCCTCCTTCCCTCTCTCTCCTTTACAGATTCTGCATATTAGATTATATGAAATATGTTGACGGGAATCTGGGAACATCCTAACCTGTCCCAAATGGGACCCTATTTCCTACATAATGCACTACTTTATGCCAGAACCTTATGGGCCCTAGTGCACTATGTAGGGAATAGGGTACCATTTGGAAACATCCTCGACTGAGAATGACGCGCGTCAGTTCTGATAAGCGTGTGTAAGTATGCTTGTTTTTCCTTCTCGTGGGTCATTGATTTATTAGGAAAGTATGCTGTTGCTAGCATTCAGACCCATCTACAGGTCTGAACTTGCTTAGTTAAGCTGTTGTATAGTTCAGGAGGAGGATCTAGGCTGGAAGACGGGTCAAACTCAAGACTGGCCCGTTCAGTATGGCCCGCGGATGGTTTGAGTTCCTTCAAAATTATTAAAATTTAAATCTGAACTGTGTAGAAATGATAATGACCCTACATCTATAGTCTGTTCACTCTGTCCAGCTAACAGTCATCTATAGTCTGTTCACTCTGTCCAGCTAACAGTCATCTATAGTCTGTTCACTCTGTCCAGAGCTTGTTTTTGAGGGGTGGATCTCAGCATGCTTTGCAACTGTTAATTTAAAAATGTTGGGTAATTCAGTACACACGTTATTTATTATCCAGAGCGACTTCAATTAGTTCATTCAACAAAGGGGTAGTGAAACAACCACACACGTAAAAAGTAACAAATAAAAATGTTTCTGTAACCGTTACTGATAATGTTGTTGTAGTTAAAACGGTCTGTTGGTTGCTCGACATTACTGAGCGCACTGCCAGTTTTCAAACTGGGCGAGGGGGGAAAAAAATGCTCAGACATGAGCAAGAGAGGGATGAGCATGATGCTCCCTTACTGAAATCTCAATGAAATCAATGTTAGGGTTACATGCTGGCCACACCGCTCACATCGCAAAATACATTTACACATACATGTTATTTAGTCATTGTACCCGCAATACTCGCATTCGTCAACGAGCGTCTTTCGTAGCCAGGAGCTAAAATACAACTTGGTTCTATTTGTGATGCTTGATGCGCTGCAAGTCCCACCACTCTCATCTCCTCATTGGTTTATAGGAGCATATACCCACGTGCCATCTCCTCATTGGTTTTTAGGAGCATATACCCACGTGCCATCTCCTCATTGGTTTATAGGAGCATATACCCACGTGCCATCTCCTCATTGGTTTATAGGAGCATATACCCACGTGCCATCTCCTCATTGGTTTATAGGAGCATATACCCACGTGGGTGATTTGAAAGATGAACTGAGGTCCACACTCCAGTCCAGTTGGTGGTGGTAATGCACCTTAAAGTTGGTTACCAACTGACATATAAAGTACAAAGAAGAAGAAGCCTGAAGGAAGGAGGAGAGATTACTAGAAATTGACTTGGGTTACCCTTTTATCTGTGGATTAATTGTCGGAGTAGAGGACCTTGTGCATTTCAGGTAAAATAACAATCTAATGTTTATATCCCAGGACAAATTAGCTAGCAATGTTAACTTTGTTTAAAGTTGAAATGGATTCAACTTTGAATAGTAGGTTATACTGATAAATGGTTAAGTTGACTTAACCATCTTTTATTAGTCAAAAGTAAATTTGCTATAAGTTAGGATATCTTGAAATCTAAAGTTGATAAAGAGTTTTTTTTGGAAAAAGGCCATGCAATTTTGACTTTTGAGAAGATTTGAAAATAGGACACTGCCCCTTTTAAGACAAATGTGCCAAAAGAGCTATGGACACTGTTACAGTAGGCTAGCTAAGCTGAATCAACTGTAGCCACCATATTGGTAGTATGTTCGTTATTAAAGGTTTACTTTTGTAAATCACTTTGCCTAAAATAAATAAGCTCAGTGTGTAGATGTGTTTTTACTAACCCCCAGCGGCCATTGTTAATGTCTGACCCTGCACACAAAATAAAATAAATGTGCCCAGATAACAATAGGCTGTGGATATCGACTCATCATTACCACATTATATGGGACATTAAATTCATGCTCTCTCCCTTGGTGTAGAAATTCGACTGCAACACGCACAGCAAGACTGTCAAACCAGCAGTTTTTTTCCTGTTATCGCTCACTTTGTGACTGACGGGCGCCTGTCCTGTCGATAGATGGCTAGAAGATGCATATCGTTCATTCTAGCGGGAAGAGGGCTCGGCGGACCTTTTTTTTCTGAGTAGCAAATTTTAAAAGCAGCCTAATTGATTTAAGTGGAAAAAGTACCCGTCTGAAAATGACTAACTGTATAGCAGACAGCTGGCGTTAGCGGAAAACACTGACTGTCTGGAAATAATAAGTTAAAACAACAAATAGTTAGTTACAGTGCTGAATGTTATCCTGGTTGCCCTGACCTGAGAGAGAGGGTTTGTTTATCTAGGTTGATAGAATGGCCACCCCACACCCTGACCTGAGAGAGAGAGGGTTTATTTCTCTAGGTTGATAGAATGGCCACCCCACACCCTGACCTGAGAGAGAGAGGGTTTATTTCTCTAGGTTGTTAGAATGGCCACCCCACACCCTGACCTGAGAGAGAGGGTTTATTTCTCTAGGTTGATAGAATGGCCACCCCACACCCTGACCTGAGAGAGAGGGTTTATTTCTCTAGGTTGATAGAATGGCCACCCCACACCCTGACCTGAGAGAGAGAGGGTTTATTTCTCTAGGTTGATAGAATGGCCACCCCACACCCTGACCTGAGAGAGAGAGGGTTTATTTCTCTAGGTTGATAGAATGGCCACCCCACACCCTGACCTGAGAGAGAGGGTTTATTTCTCTAGGTTGATAGAATGGCCACCCCACACCCTGACCTGAGAGAGAGAGGGTTTATTTCTCTAGGTTGATAGAATGGCCACCCCACACCCTGACCTGAGAGAGAGAGGGTTTATTTCTCTAGGTTGTTAGAATGGCCACCCCACACCCTGACCTGAGAGAGAGGGTTTGTTTATCTAGGTTGATAGAATGGCCACCCCACACCCTGACCTGAGAGAGAGGGTTTATTTATCTAGGTTGATAGAATGGCCACCCCACACCCTGACCTGAGAGAGAGAGGGTTTATTTATCTAGGTTGTTAGAATGGCCACCCCACACCCTGACCTGAGAGAGAGAGGGTTTATTTCTCTAGGTTGATAGAATGGCCACCCCACACCCTGACCTGAGAGAGAGAGGGTTTATTTCTCTAGGTTGATAGAATGGCCACCCCACACCCTGACCTGAGAGAGAGGGTTTATTTCTCTAGGTTGATAGAATGGCCACCCCACACCCTGACCTGAGAGAGAGGGTTTATTTCTCTAGGTTGATAGAATGGCCACCCCACACCCTGACCTGAGAGAGAGAGGGTTTATTTCTCTAGGTTGATAGAATGGCCACCCCACACCCTGACCTGAGAGAGAGGGTTTGTTTATCTAGGTTGATAGAATGGCCACCCCACACCCTGACCTGAGAGAGAGGGTTTATTTCTCTAGGTTGATAGAATGGCCACCCCACACCCTGACCTGAGAGAGAGGGTTTATTTCTCTAGGTTGATAGAATGGCCACCCCACACCCTGACCTGAGAGAGAGAGGGTTTATTTATCTAGGTTGTTAGAATGGCCACCCCACACCCTGACCTGAGAGAGAGAGGGTTTATTTCTCTAGGTTGATAGAATGGCCACCCCACACCCTGACCTGAGAGAGAGAGGGTTTGTTTATCTAGGTTGTTAGAATGGCCACCCCACACCCTGACCTGAGAGAGAGAGGGTTTATTTCTCTAGGTTGTTAGAATGGCCACCCCACACCCTGACCTGAGAGAGAGAGGGTTTGTTTATCTAGGTTGATAGAATGGCCACCCCACACCCTGACCTGAGAGAGAGGGTTTATTTCTCTAGGTTGTTAGGTCAGGGTGTGGGGTGGCCATTCTATGTTTTGTATTTCTTTGTGTTGGGCCGAGTATGGTTCCTAACCAGAGGCAGCTGTCTATCGTTGTCTCTGATTAGGAACCATACTTAGTCAGCCTTTTTTCCACCTGTGTTTGTGGGATCTTATTTTTGTATTTCTTTGTGTTGGGCCGAGTATGGTTCCTAACCAGACGCAGCTGTCTATCGTTGTCTCTGATTAGGAACCATACTTAGTCAGCCTTTTTTCCACCTGTGTTTGTGGGATCTTATTTTTGCTTTGTGTGCCTACAGAACGTGACGGTGGTATTTTCTTTGTTCATTACTTTTTATCGTGTTCTGAGTAAATAAATCACAAGATGAACATATTCCACGCTGCACCTTGGTCGACTCCTTTTGACTAACGTTACATTGGACTGGCTAGAGCAGCCTTTTCTAGTCACAGACCATGTTAATGGTGGAAATAAATATACTGTGCATTTGGAAAGTATTCAGACCCCTTCCCCTTTTTTCACATTTTGTTACGTTAGACTTATTCTAAAAGTTATTTAAATTATTATCTGTCCCTATATAGATATATCTCAGCAAAGAAAGAAACGTCATCTCACTGTCAACTGCGTTTTATTTTCAGCAAACTTAACATGTGTAAATATTTGTATGAACATAAGATTCAACAACTGAGACATAAACTGAACAAGTTCCACAGACATGTGACTAACAGAAATGGAATAATGTGTCCCTGAACAAAGGGGGGGTCAAAATCAAAAGTAACAGTCAGTATCTGGTGTGGCCACCAGCTGCATTAAGTACCGCAGTGGATCTCCTCATCATGGACTGCACCAGATTTGCCAGTTCTTGCTGTGAGATGTTACCCCACTCTTCCACCAAGGCACCTGCAAGTTCCCAGACATTTCTGGGGGAAATGGCCCTCACCCTCCGATCCAACAGGTCCCAGACGTGCTCAATGGGATTGAGATCCGGGCTCTTCGCTGGCCATGGCAGAACACTGATATTCCTGTCTTTCAGGAAATCACGCACAGAACGAGCAGTATGGCTGGAGGCATTGTCATGCTGAAGGATCATGTCAGGATGAGCCTGCAGGAAGGGTACCGCATGAGGGAGGAGGATGTCTTCCCTGTAACGCACAGCGTTGAGATTGCCTGCAATGACATCAAGCTCAGTCCGATGATGCTGTGACACACCGCCCCAGACCATGACGGACCCTCCACCTCCAAATCGATCCCCCTCCAGAGTACAGGCCTCGGTGTAACGCTCATTCCTTCAACGATAAAAGCGATTCCGACCATCGCCCCTGGTGAGACAAAACCGCGACTCGTCAGTGAAGAGCACTTTTTGCCAGTCCTGTCTGGTCCAGCGACGGTGGGTTTGTGCCCATAGGCGACATTGTTGCCGGTGATGTCTGGTGAGGACCTGCCTTACAACAGGCCTACAAGCCCTCAGTCCAGCCTCTCTCAGCCTATTGCAGACAGTCTGAGCACTGATGGAGGGATTGTGCGTTCCTGGTGTAACTCGGGCAGTTGTTGTTGCCATCCTGTACCTGTCCCGCAGGTGTGATGTTCGGATGTACCGATTCTGTGCAGGTGTTGTTACACGTGGTCTGCCGCTGCGAGGACGATCAGCTGTCCGTCCTGTCTCCCTGTAGCGCTGTCTTAGGCGTCTCACAGTACGGACATTGCAATTTATTGCCCTGGCCACACCTGCAGTTCTCCTGTCTCCTTGCAGCATGCCTAAGGCACGTTCACGCAGATGAGCAGGGACCCTGGGCATCTTTCTTTTGGTGTTTTTCAGAGTCAGTAGAAAGGCCTCTTTAGTGTCCTAAGTTTTCATAACTGTGACCTTAATTGCCTACCGTCTGTAAGCTGTTAGTGTCTTAACGTCTGTTCCACAGGTGCATGTTCATTAATTGTTTATGGTTCATTGAACAAGCATGGGAAACAGTGTTTAAACCCTTTTCAATGAAAATCTGTGAAGATATTTGGATTTTTACTAATTATCTTTGAAAGACACGTTCCCGAAAAAGCGATGTTTCTTTTTTGCTGAGTGTGTTTTATTTATATATGTGTATATATATATTTTTTGTTTTATTATTTATAAATAAATATATATATATATATATATATATATATATATATATATATATATATATATATAGTGGCAAAGAAGGGGGTCGAGTGATAAATGGCAGATATGTGAGGGCAGAACTAATAAACGGGCTCTGCCCGATCACTAAAATGGCCACCCCGATCAGAACTACATATCACAAAATGGCTGACTGCCAAAACTACAATTCCCAGAAGCAAGGGGAACCCTCAGAAGGTGGAGCCGACCCACAGATAAAAGGTCAAGAAAAACCAGGAAGAGAGAGAGAGAGAGGGCGGGAAGGATCTATGAACCATAGAGAAAGAGACAATCAACATTGGCTGGATTTACCGTGTACGAGCTGGACTGTTTTGGACTTACCTGTTGGCGTTTAGACCTGGACCTACCGAGAACCAGATTTGTGTACCGAACCCTGCTATCCTTGACCTTACCTGCGGCCTGGGTGGACCAGGACAGCGAAACAAACACACAGGTACTGTCATGTTCGAAAGAACTTTCATTCTGGGCTGACTTTGGTGACAGATTCCCACTTAATTTGTGACAAACGCTCCTAACTTTGAAGAGGTTTGCCACTATATATATATATATATATATATATATATATATATATATATATATATATATAAATAAATGGTAACATGTAAAGTGTTTGTTTAATGAGCTGAAATAAAAAAATCCCTGATATTTTAAATACGCACAAAAAGCTTTTCTCTCAAATTTTGCACACCCATTTGTTTAATTCCTTGTTAATAAGCATTTCTCCTTTGCCAAGATAGTCCATCCACCTGACAGGTGTGGCATATCAAGAAGCTGGTTAAACAGCATAATTGTTCTACAGGTGCGCCTTGTGCTGGGGACAAAAGGCCACTCTCTAAAATGTGCAGTTTTGTTATAACACAATACCACAGATGTGTCAAGTTTTGAGGGAGCATGCAATTGGCATGCTTACTGCAGGAATGTCCACCAGAGCTGTTGCCTGAGAATGTAATGTTAATTTCTCTACCATAAGCCGCCTCCAGTTTGACGGTACGTCCATCCGGCCTCACAAACGCAGACTACGTGGCCGGGTTGCTGATGTCAACGTTGTGAACAGAGTGCCCCATGGTGGAGGTGGGGTTATGGTATTGGGTTAGGCATAAGCTACAGACAACGAACACAATTACATTTTATCGATGGCAATTTGAATGCACAGAGATACCGTGATGAGATCCTGAGGCCCCGTTGTCGTGCCGTTCATCCTCCTCCATCACCTCATGTTTCAGCATCATAATGCACGGCCCCATGTCACAAGGATCTGGACACAATTCCTGGAAGCTGAAAACATCCCAGTTCTTCCAATGGCCTGCATACTCACCAGACATGTCACCCATTGAGCATGTTTGGGATGCTCTGGATCGACGTGTAAAACAGTGTGTTCTAGTTCCAATATCCTTACCAGACATGTCACATGATTTCATATGCTTGGATCCCAGAAAAACACTGAATTTCTAATTTGTGTCCCCGGCATAAAACGTTGAACAACCCCTGGGTTTGGTGTAGGTGATAGTTGTGGTAATGCCCCCAGCAGTGGTTTGGCTTGGAAGCTATTCTCAGACGAGGCTTAGCGGCTATTCTCAGACTAGGTTAATGGGCCAAGAGGCGTTTGGCAGACTAGGCTAATGGGCCAAGAGGCGTTTGGCAGACTAGGTTAATGGGCCAAGAGGCGTTTGGCAGACTAGGTTAGTGGGCCAAGAGGCGTTTGGCAGACTAGGCTAAGAGGCTAACAAGCAATCTGATGTGTGTACTGCTATTCTCAGACGAGGCTTAGCGGCTATTCTCAGACTAGGTTAATGGGCGAAGATGCTATTCTCAGACTAGGTTAATGGGCCAAGAGGCGTTTGGCAGACTAGGCTAATGGGCCAAGAGGCGTTTGGCAGACTAGGCTAATGGGCCAAGAGGCGTTTGGCAGACTAGGTTAGTGGGCCAAGAGGCGTTTGGCAGACTAGGCTAAGAGGCTAACAAGCAATCTGATGTGTGTACTGCAAAAAACTGTTCTTTTCCTCTGCCTCTTTGCCCTTCGACCTACTAACACCAACATTACGCCACACACACACACACACACACACACACACACATTACCCCACACACACACACACACCACACACACACACACACACACTACCCACACACATTACCCACACACATTACCCCCCCACACACACATTACCAGCGCTGTTCTGCTCATCTGTCCCAACACTAACCCATTAATACTCCTCCTGGAATGCTGTGACATCACGCTGACAGAGAAAACGGAGAGAGTGGCCGAGAGTTGAGATAGTTGAAAGGTCAAGGAATGGACAGAGGACAGAGGGAGGCCGCTAGAGAACAATAGATTAATAGAGGGTATAGATACCACAGTCTCAACCCAGAGAGGAGACAAGACACCAGTCTGAACCCAGAGAGGGAGACAAGACACCAGTCTGAACCCAGAGAGGGAGACAAGACACCAGTCTGAACCCAGAGAGGGAGACAAGACACCAGTCTGAACCCAGAGAGGGAGACAAGACACCAGTCTGAACCCAGAGAGGGAGACAAGACACCAGTCTGAACCCAGAGAGGAGACAAGACACCAGTCTGAACCCAGAGAGGGAGACAAGACACCAGTCTGAACCCAGAGAGGGAGACAAGACACCAGTCTGAACCCAGAGAGGGAGACAAGACACCAGTCTGAACCCAGAGAGGAGACAAGACACCAGTCTGAACCCAGAGAGGGAGACAAGACACCAGTCTGAACCCAGAGAGGGAGACAAGACACCAGTCTGAACCCAGAGAGGGAGACAAGACACCAGTCTGAACCCAGAGAGGGAGACAAGACACCAGTCTGAACCCAGAGAGGGAGACAAGACACCAGTCTGAACCCAGAGAGGGAGACAAGACACCAGTCTGAACCCAGAGAGGGAGACAAGACACCAGTCTGAACCCAGAGAGGGAGACAAGACACCAGTCTGAACCCAGAGAGGGAGACAAGACACCAGTCTGAACCCAGAGAGGGAGACAAGACACCAGTCTGAACCCAGAGAGGGAGACAAGACACCAGTCTGAACCCAGAGAGGAGACAAGACACCAGTCTGAACCCAGAGAGGGAGACAAGACACCAGTCTGAACCCAGAGAGGGAGACAAGACACCAGTCTGAACCCAGAGAGGGAGACAAGACACCAGTCTGAACCCAGAGAGGGAGACAAGACACCAGTCTGAACCCAGAGAGGGAGACAAGACACCAGTCTGAACCCAGAGAGGGAGACAAGACACCAGTCTGAACCCAGAGAGGGAGACAAGACACCAGTCTGAACCCAGAGAGGGAGACAAGACACCAGTCTGAACCCAGAGAGGGAGACAAGACACCAGTCTGAACCCAGAGAGGGAGACAAGACACCAGTCTGAACCCAGAGAGGGAGACAAGACACCAGTCTGAACCCAGAGAGGGAGACAAGACACCAGTCTGAACCCAGAGAGGGAGACAAGACACCAGTCTGAACCCAGAGAGGGAGACAAGACACCAGTCTGAACCCAGAGAGGAGACAAGACACCAGTCTGAACCCAGAGAGGGAGACAAGACACCAGTCTGAACCCAGAGAGGGAGACAAGACACCAGTCTGAACCCAGAGAGGGAGACAAGACACCAGTCTGAACCCAGAGAGGGAGACAAGACACCAGTCTGAACCCAGAGAGGGAGACAAGACACCAGTCTGAACCCAGAGAGGGAGACAAGACACCAGTCTGAACCCAGAGAGGGAGACAAGACACCAGTCTGAACCCAGAGAGGGAGACAAGACACCAGTCTGAACCCAGAGAGGGAGACAAGACACCAGTCTGAACCCAGAGAGGGAGACAAGACACCAGTCTGAACCCAGAGAGGGAGACAAGACACCAGTCTGAACCCAGAGAGGGAGACAAGACACCAGTCTGAACCCAGAGAGGGAGACAAGACACCAGTCTGAACCCAGAGAGGGAGACAAGACACCAGTCTGAACCCAGAGAGGGAGACAAGACACCAGTCTGAACCCAGAGAGGAGACAAGACACCAGTCTGAACCCAGAGAGGGAGACAAGACACCAGTCTGAACCCAGAGAGGGAGACAAGACACCAGTCTGAACCCAGAGAGGGAGACAAGACACCAGTCTGAACCCAGAGAGGGAGACAAGACACCAGTCTGAACCCAGAGAGGGAGACAAGACACCAGTCTGAACCCAGAGAGGGAGACAAGACACCAGTCTGAACCCAGAGAGGGAGACAAGACACCAGTCTGAACCCAGAGAGGGAGACAAGACACCAGTCTGAACCCAGAGAGGGAGACAAGACACCAGTCTGAACCCAGAGAGGGAGACAAGACACCAGTCTGAACCCAGAGAGGGAGACAAGACACCAGTCTGAACCCAGAGAGGGAGACAAGACACCAGTCTGAACCCAGAGAGGGAGACAAGACACCAGTCTGAACCCAGAGAGGGAGACAAGACACCAGTCTGAACCCAGAGAGGGAGACAACATCTGCGTCCCAAATGGCACCCTATTCTTTATATAGTACACCAGTATTGACCAGAGCCCTATGGGTAACGTAGTGCACTAGTTTTGAGCAGAGGCCTATGGGTAACGTAGTGCACTAATTTTGACCAGAGCCCTATGGAGACTAGGGTGCCATTTGGGACTCCGATGTCGTCTCCCTCTCTGCGTTGAGACAGGTGTCTTGTCTCTGGGTTCTCTCTGTGCTCTTAAACCATTTGCCTTAGACCCATTTACCATGTATAAACTATCCCTCAGACACTCTGCAGACAGCTTGTTCAGCTACTGCCACTGTAGTCTGATGCACAGCAAGAGAGCTCAACTTTCATTCTTTAGAGAAAGCCTCTCTTCTCTCTCTTTTGACTCTTCTCTCCCCCCCCCCCCAAAAAAGTCAATACAAAAGGCTTTTGTTTTGAGATCTGACTGTTCAGATGAGAAGCTTGACGTAGACATGATAACCATCCTATTAATATATTAATAACATCTGACTTTAATACACAAGGGACACAATAACATTTTCTGTACCATCGTGTTCTGTACCAGATTAGGTTAGTTGTGTTTTTATAATTTGGTATTCATTATGTTACAACAGTTGTGTCCTCTGTTAAGACTAGTTAGAGTAATGGTCCCATGTGGCTCAGTTGGTAGAGCATGGTGTTTGCAACGCCAGGGTTGTGGGTTCGAGTCCCATGGGGGGCTAGTTCAAAAAACAAAAAATGCATGAAATGAAATGTATGCATTCACTACTGTAAGTCGCTCTGGATAAGAGCGTCTGCTAAATGACTAAAAATGTTTTTTTTTAAAGTAGTTGAAAACAATATCTGGCCTTAATGGCCACATGTAGGGTTGTTGTGATGACCATATTACCGCCTCAGAGCTCTACTGTCCCTCCATCAGGTCCTAATGGCCTGGTACTCAGGACTATATTGTCCCTCCATCAGGCCCTAATGGCCTGGTACTCAGGACTATATTGTCCCTCCATCAGGTCCTAATGGCCTGGTACTCAGGACTATATTGTCCCTCCATCAGGTCCTAATGGCCTGGTACTCAGGACTATATTGTCCCTCCATCAGGTCCTAATGGCCTGGTACTCAGGACTATATTGTCCCTCCATCAGGTCCTAATGGCCTGGTACTCAGAGCTCTATTGTCCCTCCATCAGGTCCTAGTGGCCTGGTACTCAGAGCTCTATTGTCCCTCCATCAGGTCCTAATGGCCTGGTACTCAGGACTATATTGTCCCTCCATCAGGTCCTAATGGCCTGGTACTCAGGACTATATTGTCCCTCCATCAGGTCCTAATGGCCTGGTACTCAGGGCTCTATTGTCCCTCCATCAGGTCCTAATGGCCTGGTACTCAGAGCTCTATTGTCCCTCCATCAGGTCCTAATGGCCTGGTACTCAGAGCTCTATTGTCCCTACATCAGGTCCTAATGGCCTGGTACTCAGGACTATATTGTCCCTCCATCAGGTCCTAATGGCCTGGTACTCAGGGCTCTATTGTCCCTCCATCAGGTCCTAATGGCCTGGTACTCAAGGCTCTATTGTCCCTCCATCAGGTCCTAATGGCCTGGTACTCAGAGCTCTATTGTCCCTCCATCAGGTCCTAATGGCCTGGTACTCAGGACTGACTTGGCTGTTTCTGATACATGTTTTCAGGCTGTTTCTGATACATGTTTTCAGGCTGTTTCTGATACATGTTTTCAGGCTGTTTCTGATACATGTTTTCAGGCTGTTTCCGATACATGTTTTTTAAGACCTGCTTTTCAATCTGTATGACCAGAAATCAAATGTTGAATAATGTATACATGCCTTAATATAGAAAATATATAGACTCTTAGCCAATTGCTTGGATTTAACACCAAATTTGCTCCTGTGAACTTTACATTTCTGACTTAGAATACGTGGACAACTACAAATACCTGGGTGTCTGGTTAGACTGTAAACTCTCCGTCCAGACTCACATAAAATATCTCCAATCCAAAATTAAATCTAGAATCGGCTTCCTATTTCGCAACAAAGCATCCTTCACTCATGCTGCCAAACATACCCTCGTAAAACTGACCATCCTACCGATCCTCGACTTCGGAGATGTCATCTATAAAATAGCCTCCAACTCTACTCAGCAAAATTGGATGCAGTCTATCACAGTGCTATCCGTTTTGTTACCAAAGCCCCATATACTACCCACCACTGCGACCTGTACGCTCTCATTGGCTGGCCCTCGCTTCATACTCGTCGCCAAACCCATTGGCTTTGCCATCACTAACATTGAGTGGCTGCTGCCAACATACTGACTCATCTCTAGCCACTTTAATAATGGAAAATTGATGTAGTAAATGTATCACTAGCCACTTTAAGCAATGCCACTTTATATAATGTTTACATACCCTACATTGCTCATCTCATATGTATATACTGTACTCAATACCATCTACTGCATCTTGCCTATGCCGCATGGCCATCACTCATCCATATATTTATATGTACATATTCTTATTCATTCCTTTACACTTGTGTGTGTATAAGGTAGTTGTTGTGAAATTGTTAGGTTAGATTAATTGTTAGATATTACTGCACGGTCGGAACTAGAATCACAAGCATTTCGCTACACTCGCATTAACATCTGCTAATCATGTGACAAATAACATTTGATTTGATTTGGCTCCAGGTCATCTATAAGTCTTTTCTAGGTAAAGCCCCGCCTTATCTCAGCTCACTGGTCACCATAGCAACACCCACTCGTAGCACGCGCTCCAGCAGGTATATTTCACTGGTCACCCCCAAAGCCAATTCCTCCTTTGGCCGCCTTTCCTTACAGTTCTCTGCTGCCAATGACTGGAACAAACTACAAAACTCTCTGAAGCTGGAGACTCTTACCTCCCTCACTAGCTTTAAGCACCAGCTGTCAGAGCAGCTCACAGATCACTGCACCTGTACATAGCTCATCTGTAAACAGCCCATCCAACTACCTCATCCCCATACTATATTTATTTATTTATTTATTTATTTATCTTGCTCCTTTGCAGCCCAGTACCTCTACTTGCACATTAATCTTCTGCACATCTACCATTCCAGTGTTTAATTGCTAAATTGTAATTATTTTGCCACTATGGCCTATTTATTTCCTACCTCCCTTACCTCATTTGCGCACACTATATATAGACTTTTTCTACTGTATTATTGACTGTATTTTTGTTTATTCCCTGTGTAACTTTGTGTTGTTTGTGTCGCACTGCGTTGCTTTATCTTGGCCAGGTCGCAGTTGTAAATGAGAACTTGTTCTCAACTAGCCTACCTGGTAAAATAAAGGACTTGTTCTCAACTAGCCTACCTGGTTAAATAAAGGACTTGTTCTCAACTGGCCTACCTGGTTAAATAAAGGACTTGTTCTCAACTGGCCTACCTGGTTAAATAAAGGACTTGTTCTCAACTAGCCTACCTGGTTAAATAAAGGACTTGTTCTCAACTAGCCTACCTGGTTAAATAAAGGACTTGTTCTCAACTAGCCTACCTGGTTAAATAAAGGTGAAATAAATAAAAACTGCTCATGCAAAAAAGGCTTTATAAAATAAATAGGATGAATGAAGTAGTTCAGATTGAACCATACCAGACCTGGTGTTTGTGTTGGCTAAGGTACTACAGTACTGTAGATGGGGGGTTGTTGTTGATAGTTGTTATTGTTGTTGTTGATGGTTGTTATTGTTGTTGATGATGGTTGTTATTGTTGTTGTTGATAGTTGTTATTGTTGTTGATGATGGTTGTTGATGATGATGGTTGTTATTGTTGTTGATGGTTGTTATCGTTGTTGATGGTTGTTATCGTTGTTGATGGTTGTTATCGTTGTTGATGGTTGTTGTTGTTATTGTTGTTGATGGTTGTTGATGGTTGTTATTGTTGATGATGGTGAATGTTGTTGTTGATGGTTGTTGATGGTTGTTATTGTTGATGATGGTGAATGTGGTTGTTATTGTTGTTGATGGTGAATGTTGATGATGGTGAATGTTGATGATGGTGAATGTTGATGATGGTTGTTGTTGTTGTTGATGGTGATTGTTGTTGTTGATGGTTGTTGTTGTTGTTGATGGTGAATGTTGATGATGGTTGTTGATGTTGATGGTTATTGATGTTGATGGTTATGCCTCTAAGTCATTTGGTTTCATGTTTAGATGGGAAGAACCTAGGTTTGGGCAGTATACCCTATACCGGGGTATTTGGTTTCATGTTTAGATGGGAAGAACCTAGGTTTGGGCAGTATACCCTATACCGGGGTATTTGGTTTCATGTTTAGATGGGAAGAACCTAGGCTTGGGCAGTATACCCTATACCGGGGTATTTGGAAAAATCCACAGGATGGTGTTTCAATACTGTTGAAACTATTTCTTTGAAGTTTTCTTTTAAATACATTTGAATATTTGTAGCTACTTTTTAAGTAAATACCTGCAGTCAACTTGTGCAATACGTTAGGAAATAAAGAACATTGTGTAATTCATTTCACCTGTCATATAATTTGACATTATGAAGCTTACTGGTAGCACCCAATCACGTGGTGTTTTTGTGTACAAGCACACAACGATGAGAGATCAGAGCCTTGTGAGTCACTGTGGTGCAGCAGGCGCCAGGTGATCTAATTACAGCAGGGAATTCACAACTAAATGTTTGCCACTAGATATCTTATAACTGTTACGTTAGTTAGCTATCTAGCTAAGTGGTTAGCTTCTTCCAAAATCAAGCATTCGTTTGGTAACAGCAGAGAATCCCGTCCTGAATCAAGAGCGTTGCTGTCTAATATTCATGTTGTGCGTGCAGCAAACTGGGAGTAGCATTTTGGACTTACCTGTATAATTTAGGTTAAAAACTGTACAAAATGTTCAATGCGCTCGTTAGCATTTAGTTAGCGTTCTCTATGAGGATACCGTAGGACTTGTTAGCATTTTGTTAGCGTTCTCTATGAGGATACCATAGGACTTGTTAGCATTTAGTTAGCGTTCTCCATGAGGATACCGTAGGACTTGTTAGCATTTTGTTAGCATTCTCTATGAGGATACCGTAGGACTTGTTAGCATTTAGTTAGCGTTCTCTATGAGGATACCGTAGGACTTGTTAGCATTTTGTTAGCATTCTGGTAAGTGATGTTTTTGGGGTTTTAAATATTAGTACTTTTTAAATAAATAGTGCATTCGGAAAGTATTCAGACCCCTTCACTTTTTTCTAAAATTGATTACATTGTTTTGTTTCCTTATTGACCTAAACATTACCCCATAATGACAAAGCAAAAACAGGTTTTTATACATTTACAGAAGTATTCAGACCCTTTACTCAGTACTTTGTTGAAACACCTTTGGCAGCGATTACAGCCTCGAGTCGTCTTGGGTATGATGCAATAAGCTTGGCACATTTGTGGAGTTTCACCCATTCTTCTCTGCAGATCCTCTCAAGCTCTGTCAGGTTGGATGGGGAGCGTCGCTGCACAGCTATTTTCAGCTCTCTCCTGTGTTGTCTTGGTCGTTGTCCTGTTGGAAGTTCAACCTTCAGACCAAGCCAGACGTGACGCTTGGCATTCAGGCCAAAGAGTTCAATATTGGTTTCATCAGACCAGATAATCTTGTTTCTCATGGTCTGAGAGTCCTTTAGGTGCCTTTTTGGCAAACTTCAAGCGGGCTGTCATGTGCCTTTTACTAAGGAGTGGCTTCTGTCTGCCAACTCTACCATAAAGACCTAATTGGTGGAGTGCTGCAGAGATGGTTGTCCTTCTGGAAGGTTCTCCCATCTCAACAGAGGAGCTCTGTCAGTGACCATCGGGTTCTTGGTCACCTCCCTGACTAAGGCCCTTCTCTCCCGAATGCTCAGTTTGGCCGGGCGCCTAGCTCGGTTCCAAACCACTTCCATTTAAGAATGATTGAGGCAACTGTGTTCTCGGACCTTCAATGCTGCAGACATTTTTTGGTACCCTTCCCCCACATCTGTGACTCGACACAATCCTGTCTCGGAGCTCTACAGACAATTCCTTTGACCTCATGGCTTGGTTTTTGTTCTGACATACACTGTTAACTGTGGGACCTTATATAGACAGGGGTGTGTCTTCCAAAATCATGTCCAATCAATTGAATTTACCACAGGTGGACTCCAATCAAGTTGTAGAAACATCAAGGATGATCAATGGAAACAGGATGCACCTGAGATCAATTTCAAGTCTCATAGCAAAGGGTCAGAATACTTTAAGGTATTTTTTATTTTCTAAATACATTTAGAAACATTTCTAAACCTATTTTTGCTTCATCATTATGGGGTATTGTGTGTAGATAGAGGATTTATTTTTTATTTAATCCATTTTAGAATAAGGCTGTAACGTAATTGTGGAAAAAGTGAAGAGGTCTGAATACATTCCGAATGCACTGTACCTGCAGTCAACTTGTGCAATAGGTAGCCTAGTGGTTAGGAGAGTATCCTGCTAGGTTAAACAGCTAGAGATTAGCCTCTCTCTGCTGTGTTTCAGCATCTAGCAGGTAGCCTAGTGGTTAGGAGAGTATCCTGCTAGGTTAAACAGCTAGAGATTAGCCTCTCTCTGCTGTGTTTCAGCATCTCTGTTAGAATATAAAGCCTTGTTTCAGGATAGTATCCTACCCTCATCACTAGGTTAAACAGCTAGAGATTAGCCTCTCTCTGTTGTGTTTCAGCATCTAGCAGGTAGCCTAGTGGTTAGGAGAGTATCCTGCTAGGTTAAACAGCTAGAGATTAGCCTCTCTCTGCTGTGTTTTAGCATCTAGCAGGTAGCCTAGTGGTTAGGAGAGTATCCTGCTAGGTTAAACAGCTAGAGATTAGCCTCTCTCTGCTGTGTTTTAGCATCTAGCAGGTAGCCTAGTGGTTAGGAGAGTATCCTGCTAGGTTAAACAGCTAGAGATTAGCCTCTCTCTGTTGTGTTTTAGCATCTAGCAGGTAGCCTAGTGGTTAGGAGAGTATCCTGCTAGGTTAAACAGCTAGAGATTAGCCTCTCTCTGCTGTGTTTCAGCATCTAGCAGGTAGCCTAGTGGTTAGGACAGTATCCTGCTAGGTTAAACAGAGATTAGCCTCTCTCTGTTGTGTTTCAGCATCTAGCAGGTAGCCTAGTGGTTAGGAGAGTATCCTGCTAGGTTAAACAGCTAGAGATTAGCCTCTCTCTGCTGTGTTTTAGCATCTAGCAGGTAGCCTAGTGGTTAGGAGAGTATCCTGCTAGGTTAAACAGCTAGAGATTAGCCTCTTTCTGCTGTGTTTCAGCATCTAGCAGGTAGCCTAGTGGTTAGGAGAGTATCCTGCTAGGTTAAACAGCTAGAGATTAGCCTCTCTCTGTTGTGTTTCAGCATCTAGCAGGTAGCCTAGTGGTTAGGACAGTATCCTGCTAGGTTAAACAGCTAGAGATTAGCCTCTCTCTGTTGTGTTTCAGCATCTAGCAGGTAGCCTAGTGGTTAGGAGAGTATCCTGCTAGGTTAAACAGCTAGAGATTAGCCTCTCTCTGCTGTGTTTTAGCATCTAGCAGGTAGCCTAGTGGTTAGGACAGTATCCTGCTAGATTAAACAGCTAGAGATTAGCCTCTCTCTGTTGTGTTTCAGCATCTAGCAGGTAGCCTAGTGGTTAGGAGAGTATCCTGCTAGGTTAAACAGCTAGAGATTAGCCTCTCTCTGTTGTGTTTCAGCATCTAGCAGGTAGCCTAGTGGTTAGGACAGTATCCTGCTAGGTTAAACAGCTAGAGATTAGCCTCTCTCTGCTGTGTTTCAGCATCTAGCAGGTAGCCTAGTGGTTAGGACAGTATCCTGCTAGGTTAAACAGCTAGAGATTAGCCTCTCTCTGTTGTGTTTTAGCATCTAGCAGGTAGCCTAGTGGTTAGGAGAGTATCCTGCTAGGTTAAACAGCTAGAGATTAGCCTCTCTCTGCTGTGTTTCAGCATCTAGAAGTTAGCCTAGTGGTTAGGAGAGTATCCTGCAAGGTTAAACAGCTAGAGATTACCCTCTCTCTGCTGTGTTTCAGCATCTCTGTTAGAATATAAAGCCTTGTTTCAGGATAGTATCCTACCCTCATCACCAGGTTAAACAGCTAGAGATTAGCCTCTGTGCTGTGTTTCAGCATCTAGCAGGTAGCCTAGTGGTTAGGAGAGTATCCTGCTAGGTTAAACAGCTAGAGATTAGCCTCTCTCTGTTGTGTTTCAGCATCTAGCAGGTAGCCTAGTGGTTAGGAGAGTATCCTGCTAGGTTAAACAGCTAGAGATTAGCCTCTCTCTGCTGTGTTTTAGCATCTAGCAGGTAGCCTAGTGGTTAGGAGAGTATCCTGCTAGGTTAAACAGCTAGAGATTAGCCTCTCTCTGCTGTGTTTTAGCATCTAGCAGGTAGCCTAGTGGTTAGGAGAGTATCCTGCTAGGTTAAACAGCTAGAGATTAGCCTCTCTCTGTTGTGTTTCAGCATCTAGCAGGTAGCCTAGTGGTTAGGAGAGTATCCTGCTAGGTTAAACAGCTAGAGATTAGCCTCTCTCTGCTGTGTTTTAGCATCTAGCAGGTAGCCTAGTGGTTAGGAGAGTATCCTGCTAGGTTAAACAGCTAGAGATTAGCCTCTCTCTGTTGTGTTTAAGCATCTAGCAGGTAGCCTAGTGGTTAGGAGAGTATCCTGCTAGGTTAAACAGCTAGAGATTAGCCTCTCTCTGTTGTGTTTCAGCATCTAGCAGGTAGCCTAGTGGTTAGGACAGTATCCTGCTAGGTTAAACAGCTAGAGATTAGCCTCTCTCTGCTGTGTTTCAGCATCTAGCAGGTAGCCTAGTGGTTAGGAGAGTATCCTGCTAGGTTAAACAGCTAGAGATTAGCCTCTCTCTGCTGTGTTTCAGCATCTAGCAGGTAGCCTAGTGGTTAGGAGAGTATCCTGCTAGGTTAAACAGCTAGAGATTAGCCTCTCTCTGTTGTGTTTCAGCATCTAGCAGGTAGCCTAGTGGTTAGGACAGTATCCTGCTAGGTTAAACAGCTAGAGATTAGCCTCTCTCTGCTGTGTTTCAGCATCTAGCAGGTAGCCTAGTGGTTAGGAGAGTATCCTGCTAGGTTAAACAGCTAGAGATTAGCCTCTCTCTGCTGTGTTTCAGCATCTAGCAGGTAGCCTAGTGGTTAGGAGAGTATCCTGCTAGGTTAAACAGCTAGAGATTAGCCTCTCTCTGCTGTGTTTCAGCATCTCTGTTAGAATATAAAGCCTTGTTTCAGGATAGTATCCTACCCTCATCACTAGGTTAAACAGCTAGAGATTAGCCTCTCTCTGTTGTGTTTCAGCATCTAGCAGGTAGCCTAGTGGTTAGGAGAGTATCCTGCTAGGTTAAACAGCTAGAGATTAGCCTCTCTCTGTTGTGTTTCAGCATCTAGCAGGTAGCCTAGTGGTTAGGAGAGTATCCTGCTAGGTTAAACAGCTAGAGATTAGCCTCTCTCTGCTGTGTTTTAGCATCTAGCAGGTAGCCTAGTGGTTAGGAGAGTATCCTGCTAGGTTAAACAGCTAGAGATTAGCCTCTCTCTGTTGTGTTTCAGCATCTAGCAGGTAGCCTAGTGGTTAGGAGAGTATCCTGCTAGGTTAAACAGCTAGAGATTAGCCTCTCTCTGCTGTGTTTCAGCATCTAGCAGGTAGCCTAGTGGTTAGGACAGTATCCTGCTAGGTTAAACAGAGATTAGCCTCTCTCTGTTGTGTTTCAGCATCTAGCAGGTAGCCTAGTGGTTAGGAGAGTATCCTGCTAGGTTAAACAGCTAGAGATTAGCCTCTTTCTGCTGTGTTTCAGCATCTAGCAGGTAGCCTAGTGGTTAGGAGAGTATCCTGCTAGGTTAAACAGCTAGAGATTAGCCTCTCTCTGTTGTGTTTTAGCATCTAGCAGGTAGCCTAGTGGTTAGGAGAGTATCCTGCTAGGTTAAACAGCTAGAGATTAGCCTCTCTCTGCTGTGTTTTAGCATCTAGCAGGTAGCCTAGTGGTTAGGAGAGTATCCTGCTAGGTTAAACAGCTAGAGATTAGCCTCTCTCTGCTGTGTTTTAGCATCTAGCAGGTAGCCTAGTGGTTAGGAGAGTATCCTGCTAGGTTAAACAGCTAGAGATTAGCCTCTCTCTGCTGTGTTTCAGCATCTAGCAGGTAGCCTAGTGGTTAGGACAGTATCCTGCTAGGTTAAACAGCTAGAGATTAGCCTCTCTCTGTTGTGTTTCAGCATCTAGCAGGTAGCCTAGTGGTTAGGAGAGTATCCTGCTAGGTTAAACAGCTAGAGATTAGCCTCTCTCTGCTGTGTTTTAGCATCTAGCAGGTAGCCTAGTGGTTAGGAGAGTATCCTGCTAGGTTAAACAGTTAGAGATTAGCCTCTTTCTGCTGTGTTTCGGTAATTGATGAAGCAGATCGCGGTCATTTTGCCCGTTTAGATCATTTTTAATTATAAAGCTTACCGGTACTAGTTTACCAAAACAGCGGTTTGAGCAAACAGTCACGTCTGTTTGTTTTCATAGAAGCATAACGGGTAAAACGGGAGCTTCTTGAGCTCAGTCATTCCTGCAGCGCAACTTTTAGTGAGGTGGCCAAGTATGAAAGTCACTAATGTTTGCCAGCTATATATGTCTTAACTATTAAGTTAACTATCTAAGATGTGGCAAATTTAAATTTTCTTTAGCAGGGTTTTTGCAAATGTTAGCGAAGTACAAGGTCAAGCTTCTTGGTAACAGCAGCAGCACACAATCCTCTCTCAGATCCCTGCTGCCTAATATTTGTTTTGTGCGTGCTGCAAACTGTGTTTTTTTTTTTTTTTAGTTACTTGCATAACTTTATGAGCTAGGTTGTCTGTTTCTCATGCGCTCCTTAGCATTTACCTAGCATTTACTATGAGAATACCTTAGTACTTTGTTAGCATTTTGTTAGCATTCTGTTAAGGGAACGTTATGGAAATGGAAATGTAGATAACGGTATGGAAATGTAGATAACACCCAACCCATAGTATAACCGGTATTTCTGATAGCCTCCTTAGCAGAGGCGTGTAATTATGAAAAAAGGTACACCTATACAAGTGTGAAATTGGACAAATATCAGCACCTACCTCTGAATTACCTTAATGTCCTTGTCTTCTCTCCTCCAGGCGTTAAAATATGCTGCAGTGAGTTTGGAGCTGAATCTTAACTGAAGCCTCAGCATGTCTATACTGCTGATGGTGGGTGTGGCGATGTGGGGGGTCGGGGTCCAAGGGGCCATGTGTCCCGGAGGGGTCCTTGGTAACTGCCCTACCCAGCAGAGCAACACCTCCGGCGGGGGTGAGACCTCCAGGGATTACTGTTACACCGCCCGTATCCGCTCCACCGTGCTTCAGGGCCTGCCGTTTGGAGGAGTGCCCACCGTCCTCGCACTCGACTTCATGTGCTTCCTGGTGAGTCAAACGCAAGAGATCAAAGGTCAAACAGAGATGAGGATACAGTACAATACAACTGTATTTTTCACCTGATACATCAGAAAGGTTTCTTATGCCCCCCCCCCCCCCACACACACACACACACACACACACACACACACACACACACACACACACACACACACACACACACACACACACACACACACACACACAGAGAGAGTCAGGGTGCCTTTCCCTAAAGCAGCCTGCTTGCCTAATGTATGGTGAGGCTACTACCCCCCCCCCCCCCCCCCCTCTCTGTGTACATTGGGACCCCTCCCTCCCTCCCTATTGAAGACGAAGGATGACCTTTTGACAATTGGTCAGTTCTGTGTTTGTTTTAACGTGTGTGTGTGGCCTTCCTAGTTATCCTGTTTTAACGTGTGTGTGTGTGTGTGTGTGTGTGTGTGTGTGTGTGTGTGTGTGTGTGTGTGTGTGTGTGTGTGTGTGTGTGTGTGTGTGTGTGTGTGTGTGTGTGTGTGTGTGTGTGTGTGTGTGTGTGTGTGTGTGTGTGTGTGTGTGTGTGTTTTACCTTCCTAGGTACTCCTGTTTGTGTTCTCCATCTTGAGGAAGGTAGCGTGGGACTACGGCCGCTTGGCGCTGGTCACTGATGCAGACAGGTAAATCACTACACTGTCATCTATACTATGTGATGCCTGCAGGAATTGAACCCAAGACCTTGGCTTTGAGGAGTTGCCACACTCTTACCGACCGAGTCACACCGGGCCGAGTCACACCGGGCCGAGTCACACCGGGCCGAGTCACACCGGGAAAAGAACAGACGTGTTTAGTATGTGATCCCTGTTGGAATTTAACCCACACCTTTGACGCCATACAGTACTCTTAATGCGACCTAGGCTGAGGAGGAGGAGAGGAGAGGAGAGGGGAGGGGGAGAGGTAGAGAGTGGAGGAGAGGAGGAGAGAGGGGAGGAGAGGGGGAGAGGTAGAGAGTGGAGGAGAGAGGGGGAGGGTAGAGGAGGAGAGTAGAGGAGAGAGGAGGAGAGTGGAGACTGGAGGAGGGGGGGAGAGGTAGAGAGTGGAGGAGAGAGGAGAGAGGGGGAGGGTAGAGGAGGAGAGTAGAGGAGAGAGGAGGAGAGTGGAGACTGGAGGAGGGGGGGAGAGGTAGAGAGTGGAGGAGAGAGGAGAGAGGGGGAGGGTAGAGGAGGAGAGTAGAGGAGAGAGGAGGAGAGTGGAGACTGGAGGAGGAGAGGAGAGAGGAGGAGAGTGGAGACTGGAGGAGGGGAGGAGGAGAGGAGAGGAGAGAGGAGGAGAGTGGAGACTGGAGGAGGAGGGGAGGAGAGAGGAGGAGAGTGGAGACTGGAGGAGGAGGGGAGGAGAGAGGAGGAGAGTGGAGACTGGAGGAGGGGAAGAGGAGAGGAGAGAGGAGGAGAGTGGAGACTGGAGGAGAGGAGAGAGGAGGAGAAGGAGGAGGAGGAGAGTGGAAAGGAGGAGGAGGAGAGTGGAGAGGAGGAGAGGAGAGAGGAGGAGAAGGAGGAGGAGGAGAGTGGAAAGGAGGAGGAGAGTGGAGAGGAGGAGAGGAGAGAGGAGGGGAGAGAACCAAGGAAAGGTCTTCTCTTGTAACAGAAGGAGATCAACACTGACAGAAGGATTGACATACTAACACAGTTCAGTAGAGCCTCTGGGACTGTAGACTACCACAGTAATACCACAGTAATACCACAGTAGACTACCACAGTAATACCACAGTAGACTACCACAGTAATACCACAGTAATACCACAGTAATACCACAGTAATACCACAGTAATACGTAGCGGTGACTGAACAGTAGACTACCACAGTAGACTACCACAGTAATACCACAGTAGACTACCACAGTAGACTACCACAGTAATACCACAGTAATACGTAGCGGTGACTGAACAGTAGACTACCACAGTAGACTACCACAGTAATACCACAGTAGACTACCACAGTAGACTACCACAGTAATACCACAGTAATACGTAGCGGTGACTGAACAGTAGACTACCACAGTAGACTACCACAGTAGACTACCACAGTAATACCACAGTAGACTACCACAGTAGACTACCACAGTAGACTACCACAGTAATACGTAGCGGTGACTGAACAGTAGACTACCACAG
>NC_138318.1:41120000-41137500 GCF_965601325.2 Salmo salar | reverse complement strand
GTACAGAGTCAATGTGGAGGCTATATACAGGGGGTACCGGTACAGAGTTAATGTGGAGGCTATATACAGGGGGTACCGGTACAGAGTCAATGTGGAGGCTATATACAGGGGGTACCGGTACAGAGTCAATGTGGAGGCTATATACAGGGGGTACCGGTACAGAGTCAATGTGGAGGCTATATACAGGGGGTACCGGTACAGAGTCAATGTGGAGGCTATATACAGGGGGTACCGGTACAGAGTCAATGTGGAGACTATATACAGGGGGTACCGGTACAGAGTCAATGTGGAGGCTATATACAGGGGGTACCGGTACAGAGTCAATGTGGAGGCTATATACAGGGGGGAACCGGTACAGAGTCAATGTGGAGACTATATTCAGGGGGTACCGGTACAGAGTCAATGTGGAGGCTATATACAGGGGGTACCGGTACAGAGTCAATGTGGAGGCTATATACAGGGGGTACCGGTACAGAGTCAATGTGGAGGCTATATACAGGGGGTACCGGTACAGAGTCAATGTGGAGGCTATATACAGGGGGTACCGGTACAGAGTCAATGTGGAGGCTATATACAGGGGGTACCGGTACAGAGTCAATGTGGAGGCTATATACAGGGGGTACTGGTACAGAGTCAATGTGGAGACTATATACAGGGGGTACTGGTACAGAGTCAATGTGGAGGCTATATACAGGGGGTACCGGTACAGAGTCAATGTGGAGGCTATATACAGGGGGGAACCGGTACAGAGTCAATGTGGAGACTATATTCAGGGGGTACCGGTACAGAGTCAATGTGGAGGCTATATACAGGGGGTACCGGTACAGAGTCAATGTGGAGGCTATATACAGGGGGTACCGGTACAGAGTCAATGTGGAGGCTATATACAGGGGGGAACCGGTACAGAGTCAATGTGGAGGCTATATACAGGGTATTACGGTACAGAGTCAATGTGGAGGCTATATACAGGGGCTACCGGTACAGAGTCAATGTGGAGGCTATATACAGGGGGTACCGGTACAGAGTCAATGTGGAGGCTATATACAGGGGGTACCGGTACAGAGTCAATGTGGAGGCTATATACAGGGGGTACCGGTACAGAGTCAATGTGGAGGCTATATACAGGGGGTACAGGTACAGAGTCAATGTGGAGGCTATATACAGGGGGTACCGGTACCGAGTCAATGTGGAGGCTATATACAGGGGGAACCGGTACAGAGTCAATGTGGAGGCTATATACAGGGGGTACCGGTACAGAGTCAATGTGGAGGCTATATACAGGGGGGAACCGGTACCGAGTCAATGTGGAGGCTATATACAGGGGGTACTGGTACAGAGTCAATGTGGAGGCTATATACAGGGGGTACCAGTACAGAGTCAATGTGGAGGCTATATACAGGGGGTACCGGTACAGAGTCAATGTGGAGGCTATATACAGGGGGTACCGGTACAGAGTCAATGTGGAGGCTATATACAGGGGGTACCGGTACAGAGTCAATGTGGAGGCTATATACAGGGGGTACTGGTACAGAGTCAATGTGGAGGCTATATACAGGGGGTACCAGTACAGAGTCAATGTGGAGGCTATATACAGGGGCTACCGGTACAGAGTCAATGTGGAGGCTATATACAGGGGGTACCGGTACCGAGTCAATGTGGAGGCTATATACAGGGGCTACCGGTACAGAGTCAATGTGGAGGCTATATACAGGGGCTACCGGTACAGAGTCAATGTGGAGGCTATATAGAGAGGGTACCGGTACAGAGTCAATGTGGAGGCTATATACAGGGGGTACCGGTACAGAGTCAATGTGGAGGCTATATACAGGGGGTACCGGTACCGAGTCAATGTGGAGGCTATATACAGGGGGTACCGGTACCGAGTCAATGTGGAGGCTATATACAGGGGGTACCGGTACAGAGTCAATGTGGAGGCTATATACAGGGGGTACCGGTACCGAGTCAATGTGGAGGCTATATACAGGGGGTACCGGTACAGAGTCAATATGGAGGCTATATACAGGGGGTACCGGTACAGAGTCAATGTCGAGGCTATATACAGGGGGTACCGGTACAGAGTCAATGTGGAGGTTATATACAGGGGGTACCGGTACAGAGTCAATGTGGAGGCTATATACAGGGGGTACCGGTACAGAGTCAATGTGGAGGCTATATACACAGGGGGTACCGGTACAGAGTCAATGTGGAGGCTATATACAGCGGGTACCGGTACCGAGTCAATGTGGAGGCTATATACAGCGGGTACCGGTACCGAGTCAATGTGGAGGCTATATACAGGGGCTACCGGTACAGAGTCAATGTGGAGGCTATATACAGGGGGTACTGGTACAGAGTCAATGTGGAGGCTATATACAGGGGGTACCGGTACAGAGTCAATGTGGAGGCTATATACAATGGGTACCGGTACAGAGTCAATGTGGAGGCTATATATAGGGGGTACCGGTACAGAGTCAATGTGGAGGCTATATACAGGGGGTACCGGTACAGAGTCAATGTGGAGGCTATATACAGAGGGTACCGGTACAGAGCCAATGTGGAGGCTATATACAGGGGGTACCGGTACAGAGTCAATGTGGAGGCTATATACAGGGGGTACCGGTACAGAGTCAATGTGGAGGCTATATACAGGGGCTACCGGTACAGAGCCAGCCCTCCAGGACATATACACCACCCGGTATCACAGGAAAGCCAAGAAGAGCATCAAGGACCTCAGCCACCCGAGCGACGGCTTGTTCACCCCGCTACCATCTAGGAGTAAACAGTACAGGTGCATCAAAGCTGTGACCGAGAGACTGATAAACAGCTTCTATTTCCTGGCCATCAGACTGTTAAACATTCACCACTAGCCGGCCTCTGCCCAGCACCCTGCCCTGAACCTCAGTCACTGTTACAAGCCGGCTACCACCTGGTACTCTACCCTGCACCTTATAGACTGCTTTGACCTATGTACATATTCATGGAATCCCTGGCCACTTTAATAATGTTCACCTACTGCTTTACCCACTTTATATACTGTATTCTGGTAATGGCTCATCCTATGTAACTACTGCTTTACACACCTTTATATACTGTATTCTGGTAATGGCTCATCCTGTGTAACTACTGCTTTACACACCTTTATATACTGTATTCTGGTAATGGCTCATCCTGTGTAACTACTGCTTTACACACCTTTATATACTGTATTCTGGTAATGGCTCATCCTGTTGAACTACTGCTTTACACACCTTTATATACTGTATTCTGGTAATGGCTCATCCTGTGTAACTACTGCTTTACACACCTTTATATACTGTATTCTGGTAATGGCTCATCCTGTGTAACTACTGCTTTACACACCTTTATATACTGTATTCTGGTAATGGCTCATCCTGTGTAACTACTGCTTTACACACCTTTATATACTGTATTCTGGTAATGGCTCATCCTGTGTAACTACTGCTTTACCCACTTTATATACTGTATTCTGGTAATGGCTCATCCTGTGTAACTACTGCTTTACACACCTTTATATACTGTATTCTGGTAATGGCTCATCCTATTTAACTACTGCTTTACCCACCATTTCTATACATATACAGTGCTTTCGGAAAGTATTCAGACTCCTTCCCTTCTCCCACATTTTGTTACGTTACAGCCTTGTTCTAAAATGGATTAAATTAAAATGTTATTAATCTAAACACACAATTTAAAAAATGTATGCAAATGTATACATTTTTAAAAAAAACAACTAACTTTATTTACGTAAGTATCCAGACCCTTTGCTATGACACTCGAACTTGATCTCAGGTGCATCCTGTTTCCATTGATCATCTTTGAGATGTTTCTACAACTTGATTGGACAAGATTTTCTAATGTTTGTTTTTTTTAATCCCGGGAAAAACTCCTGGCCCTCGGGAGGATGAAAATTCTGTCAAACTGCAGCAACCTTCATATGAATTATATTTAGACTAGACTAATGGGGGTTTCCTCGACACAGTGACAGCATCGGATGGACAATAGAACTCACAGGGCTGGGACTTGCTTCATGCAGGTTTACATTGTGTAGGCCTGGGACTTGCTTCATGCAGGTTTACATTGTGTCGGCCTGGGACTTGCTTCATGCAGGTTTACATTGTGTAGACCTGGGACTTGCTTCATGCAGGTTTACATTGTGTAGACCTGGGACTTGCTTCATGCAGGTTTACATTGTGTAGACCTGGGACTTGCTTCATGCAGGTTTACATTGTGTAGGCCTGGGACTTGCTTCATGCAGGTTTACATTGTGTAGACCTGGGACTTGCTTCATGCAGGTTTACATTGTGTAGACCTGGGACTTGCTTCATGCAGGTTTACATTGTGTCGGCCTGGGACTTGCTTCATGCAGGTTTACATTGTGTAGACCTGGGACTTGCTTCATGCAGGTTTACATTGTGTAGACCTGGGACTTGCTTCATGCAGGTTTACATTGTGTAGACCTGGGACTTGCTTCATGCAGGTTTACATTGTGTAGACCTGGGACTTGCTTCATGCAGGTTTACATTGTGTAGGCCTGGGACTTGCTTCATGCAGGTTTACATTGTGTAGACCTGGGACTTGCTTCATGCAGGTTTACATTGTGTAGGCCTGGGACTTGCTTTATACTGCTTTTTTTCTCCCAGAAGCTTGAATCTAATGTGGACAATGAAAGAGGTTCTTCAAAAACAAAATCCACTACATTGTCGTTAGGAAACTGCACTCTGGTAGCTAGCTACTTGCTACTGAAGTTAGCACGGCAAATATAAATAAATTACACTAACCTTACACGTTCTAAAACCAAGACGACAATATATAACCTACCTCAGTCTTCTGTAGTTTGAAGAAACTCATTTGATTTCCTAAAAATCACTATTCACTACCAACTCACCAAGCTTCTAAATCACACGTCCGTAGTACTAGGTTCATTCTTTGATGGGTAACACGTTAGTTCATACTGTAAAAGCTTTGATTGGATGGGAGGACGTCCTCCATAAGTGGTCATAATTACCATGTAAGTCTACGGGAAGGTGACGAAGAGCACGAGCCTCCTAGGTTTTGTATTGAAGTCAATGTACCCAGAGGAGGACGGAAGCTAGCTGTCCTCCGGCTACACCATGGTGCTACCCTACAGAGTGATGTTGAGGCTACTGTAGACCTTCATTGCAAAACAATGTGTTTTAATCAATTATTTGGTGACATGAATATATTTAGTATAGTTTTATCTAAAAAAAAAAAAGTAACTTTTTATTTTTCTGGAATTCATTGAGTAGGGTGGTCCTCCCCTTCCTCCTCTGAGGAGCCTCCATTGGTAGATGTAGTAGCTAAGATAACTATGCTGTATTGGGTGAATAGGACAGAGCCAGGGTCATGGTCCATAGACAGGCACATTGTTTACCCCTGCTGCATGCCTGCAATACTTATAAGTAATCTCATATACAGATAGCGAATCCCCTTTGGCCTAACATCTAGGCCTACTGTAGATCTGTTTGACGCTTTTTATTCAGTGTGATCCAAACCATAAGCAGCCATTTTATGGATTTGTGGTCTTTATGGTACTGTTTATTATATAGACAATACTCAAAACCTGTTTTGTTCACTACATTTATTTATACTCTTGTCAAGCTCTTTAGCTCAGTTTGGTAGAGCGTGGCGGTTTAAAACACCAGGAACGATGGGTTCAATTCCTAGGACCACCCCATACATAAAAAGTGTGTGACTTGAGTGGCTTTGGTTAAAGGCACTTGATAATGGCGTGTAATATTAATCTGTTTGTAAATGTTTGTAATAAAGCTATGTATAACCCCAGCAGCAGAGGCCCTCTGTCACTGTAGAGACAACTGAACTGTGATTGGACCTGATTAACTGCATCGGTGTCACTAGTTTCTCCTCCAGGACTCTACCAAGCTGACCTCCGCCATATTGTTTTTCTGTTTTTTTTGTTTTCTCCCTGAAGACGGAGTCAGCGATACAGCCGTCTGGACGAACAGGAATAGTATGTAATGTTACCGCGTCACCCTGCTGCTTCTCCTCGTCACATTGCTGCTTCGTTACCCCTCTTATCTTCTAGGAGTAACTCTCTTCCTTCCTTTCCTACATAGGCTGGTGTGGGTTGGGTTGGCCTCTCTCTCTCTCTGTCTCTCTCTGTCTCTCTCTCTCTCTGTCTCTCTCTCTCTCTGTCTCTCTCTCTGTCTCTCTCTCTCTCTGTCTCTCTCTCTGTCTCTCTCTCTCTCTCTGTATCTCTCTCTCTGTCTCTCTCTCTCTGTCTCTCTCTCTCTCTGTCTCTGTCTCTGTCTGTCTCTCTCTCTCTCTCTCTCTCTGTCTCTCTCTCTCTCTCTCTCTCTCTCTCTCTGTCTCTCTCTCTCTCTCTCTCTCTGTCTCTCTCTCTCTGTCTCTCTCTGTCTCTGTCTCTCTCTGTCTCTCTCTCTCTCTGTCTCTCTCTCTCTCTCTGTCTCTCTCTCTCTCTCTCTCTCTCTCTCTCTCTCTCTCTCTCTGTCTCTGTCTCTGTCTCTCTCTCTCTCTCTCTGTCTCTCTCTGTCTGTCTCTGTCTCTGTCTGTCTCTGTCTCTGTCTCTGTCTCTGTCTCTGTCTCTGTCTCTCTCTCTCTCTGTCTCTGTCTCTGTCTCTGTCTCTGTCTCTGTCTCTGTCTCTGTCTCTGTCTCTGTCTCTGTCTCTCTCTCTCTCTCTCTCTCTGTCTCTGTCTCTGTCTCTGTCTCTCTCTCTCTCTCTCTCTCTGTCTCTCTCTCTCTCTGTCTCTCTGTGTGTGGGTTTTCTCTTTCCTTCTCTCCCTCCAGGCTTTCTTCTTCATGCCAGACTCCTGTTCTCTCCATGTTTTTCTTTCTCATCTTTCCTCCTGTTTTTAACTCTGCTGCTGAGTCTCTCTCTGTGTGTGTGTGTGTGTGTGTGTGTGTGTGTCTGTCTGTCTGTTTCAACCCGGTTGTTGGATGTTCTCTCTTTCTACCCTAACTAATCAGCTCTATATGCTAATCTGTTTCATTGTTAAACTCTCTGACAAGCAGCATGCCTTTCCTGTCCTCCTGTATGAGCGCACCCCATGAGGCGCCCAGCAGGCAGGATGCTTACAGGGTAGAGAGGTATGGTAACTAGTAACTACACACCTCACTTTGACTGGTTATCCCTACCTACAGCTCCTGTACTACCTACTAGCCACCTCTTCCTACCAATCAGCTGTTTGTCTGTGGTGGTTCTGTACTACCTACTAGCCACCTCTTCCTACCAATCAGCTGTCTTAATGCTAGGGGTCAGAAATAAAAAGGTACATCCCTTTGGGTCCCCAGGACCAGGATTGAGAAACAGTCTGTGTATTACTGACTACACATTGGTGTTATGTTGTCTCTGTGAATACCCTTCTCTGGGAATACCCTTCTCTGTGAATACCCTGAATACCCTTCTCTGTGAATACCCTTCTCTGGGAATACCCTTCTCTGTGAATACCCTGAATACCCTTCTCTGTGAATACCCTTCTCTGGGAATACCCTGAATACCCTTCTCTGTGAATACCCTTCTCTGGGAATACCCTGAATACCCTTCTCTGGGAATACCCTTCTCTGGGAATACCCTTCTCTGTGAATACCCTGAATACCCTTCTCTGGGAATACCCTTCTCTGTGAATACCCTGAATACCCTTCTCTGTGAATACCCTTCTCTGGGAATACCCTTCTCTGTGAATACCCTGAATACCCTTCTCTGGGAATACCCTTCTCTGTGAATACCCTGAATACCCTTCTCTGTGAATACCCTTCTCTGGGAATACCCTGAATACCCTTCTCTGTGAATACCCTGAATACCCTTCTCTGGGAATACCCTGAATACCCTTCTCTGTGAATACCCTTCTCTGGGAATACCCTTCTCGGTGAATACCCTGAATACCCTTCTCTGTGAATATCCTGAATACCCTTCTCGGTGAATACCCTGAATACCCTTCTCTGTGAATACCCTTCTCTGGGAATACCCTGAATACCCTTCCCTGGGAATACCCTGAATACCCTTCTCTGTGAATACCCTTCTCTCTCTAGCTAGCATCTGTCATCTTAAAGGCCCATATCAGTCAAAAATTAGATTTTTCTGTGTTTTGCATATATATATCCACACTGAGGTTGGAATAATACTGTGAAACTGTGAACATTTTGACAATGCCTTTTTAGTGTAAGAGCTGTTTGAAAAGACAGCCTGAAATGTCAGCCTGTTTTGATGGGATGAAGTTTGGGCCTTCCGTGGTGACATCACCATGCAGTAATGTTTTTATTTTTTTAATAGACCAATAAGAAATATAATTCCAAACCGCTCTGCCCGAAAAACAGCACATTTTCATTTTTTTCCCCCTCGCCACTCCGATCACTCCCACGTCTGCAATTCTCCCTTTAACAGGCTTGGGGCTCTGACAGAGAGAGACAGTTTGTGTATCTCAAGAATCCTCAAACTGCATGAAATGGGGCTGTAGAGGTTTGTTCTGAATCGTTGTTGTCTCACTGATGGGGTGCGTGAGGAGCAGGGTTTGGGGGGACTCGTTATGTAATTACTACCTAGATTACTGTTATGAGTAACAGAGTAAAATAACGCCAAGCTCCCTCTGACAGTGAAACTGAGATTTTATTTTTAACGCAAAGTAAAATGGTTGAGCAAAATCCAGATGTTCACAGCGTTTCTTTATACGGTATTACCGGAAGTGAATACAAGGGGCTCTTTTTAAATAAAAAAGGTTAAATAAAAAAAAGTATGCACAAAACAATTCTGGGCATCAGGGATTTTCATCCAGGAGGGGATTGATAATCTCTAGTGTGGGTACCAGTCTTTTTAAGCTAACATTTCACTCCTTGCCACTCTATGTCGTCGCCAAAGAGACTTGCCTTTTCGTCAATCTCAACGTTCAATTATGCAGCTGGATTTATGGCGGACTTGCTCATTGGTTGTTGGAAACAACATTAGTATTTTCCATGACAACATGTGGAGCCTCAATTAGAATTATAACAAAGTCAAAAACACTTAGCAACCAGATACCGATGTGTTCTGAGGAGAGAAAAAGTGATATTTCCAATATTTGGATAATCGTTGTGATTGGAAGATAGCCTTGAGTTATCGAATCAGGATCAACTCCTCCTTCCTCCTGTTCATTAACGATATAATTTGCATATTTGAAGATGGTATAATGTCCAGTCTCTGTCAAAGACAAGGAGTGGAATGTTATCTGTAGAGACTAGAACGTCTCTGCTGTAACCAGGAAGACAAGGAGTGGAATGTTATCTGTAGAGACTAGAACATCTCTGCTGTAACCAGGAAGACAAGGAGTGGAATATTATCTGTAGAGACTAGAACGTCTCTGCTGTAACCAGGAAGACAAGGAGTGGAATGTTATCTGTAGAGACTAGAACGTCTCTGCTGTAACCAGGAAGACAAGGAGTGGAATGTTATCTGTAGAGACTAGAACATCTCTGCTGTAACCAGGAAGACAAGGAGTGGAATATTATCTGTAGAGACTAGAACGTCTCTGCTGTAACCAGGAAGACAAGGAGTGGAATGTTATCTGTAGAGACTAGAACATCTCTGCTGTAACCAAGAAGACAAGGAGTGGAATATTATCTGTAGAGACTAGAACGTCTCTGCTGTAACCAGGAAGACAAGGAGTGGAATGTTATCTGTAGAGACTAGAACGTCTCTGCTGTAACCAGGAAGACAAGGAGTGGAATGTTATCTGTAGAGACTAGAACGTCTCTGCTGTAACCAGGAAGACAAGGAGTGGAATGTTATCTGTAGAGACTAGAACATCTCTGCTGTAACCAAGAAGCTTGATGTTGACATCTAGCCACTTAATTAGCAAGTTGGCAAACCAAATGCAAAGATGGTGCCCTAAGCTAGATATAATTTATTTGACACTTCTTAGATTTGTTATAGTCGTAATATGTTGTGTAGCACGCAAGGAATATATATTTATTTTACAGTGTTCAAAATCATACCAAAGGTATTTTGAAATTCCTTGGTTTACGGTATAAACGATATATTGCCCAAGCCTACAAATGAATATAACTTGTAATATAGCGTGTTACTTTTCACACACAGTAATATTGTAAAGTGTATACTGTACCAGTCAAAAAGTTTAGACACACCTACCCATTCAAGGGTTTTTCTTAATTTTTAATATTTTCTACATTGTAGAATAATAGTGAAGACATTAAAACTATGAAATAACACGTATGGAATCAAAAAATGTGTTATTAAACAAATCAAAATATACTTTCAATTTGAGTTTCTTCAAAGTAGCCACCCTTTGCCTTGATGACAGCTTTGCACACTCTTAGCATCCTCTCAACCAGCTTCATGAGGTAGTCACCTGGAATGTATTTCAATTAACAGGTGTGCCTTGTTAAAAGTTAATTTGTGTAATTTCTTTCCTTCTTAATGCGTTTGAGCCAATCAGTTGTGTTGTGACAAGGTAGGGGTGATATACAGAAGATAGCCCTATTTGGTAAAAGACCAAGTCCATATTATGCCAAGAAAAGCTCAAATAAGCAAAGAGAAATGACAGTCGCAAAAACCATCAAGCGCCATGATGAAACTGGCTCTCATGAGGACCGCCACAGTGAAGGAAGACCCAGAGTTACCTCTGCTGCAGAAGATAAGTTCATTAGAGTTAACTGCCCCTCAGATTGCAGCCCAAATAAATGCTTCACAGAGTTCAATTAACAGACATCTCAACATCAACTGTTCAGAGGAGACTCCGTGAATCAGGCCTTCATGGTTGAATTGCTGCAAAGAAACCACTACTAAAGGACACCAATAATAAGAAGAGACATGCTTGGGCCAAGATACACGAGCAATGGACATTAGACCGGTGGAAATCTGTCCTTTGAGCTGATGAGTCCAAATTTGAGATTTTTAGTTCCAACCGCCATGTTTTTGTGAGACGCAGAGTAGGTGAACGGATGATATCCACATGGGTGGTTCCCACCGTGAAGCATGGAGGAGGTGGTATGATGTTTTGGGGGTGCTTTGCTGGTGACACCCTCCATGATTTATTTAGAATTCAAGGTACACTTAACCAGCATGGCTACCACAGTATTCTGCAGCAATACGCCATCCCATCTGGTTTGCGCTTAGTGGGACTATCATTTGTTTTTCAGCAGGACAATGACTCAAAACACACCTCCAGGCTGTTTAAGGGCTATTTGGCCAAGAAGGAGAGTGATGGAGTGCTGCATCAGATGACCCGGCCTCCACAATCACCCGACCTCAACCCAATTGAGATTAGTTTGGGATGAGTTGGACCGCAGAGTGAAGGAAAAGCAGCCAACAAGTGCTCAGCATATGTGGGAACTCCTTCAAGACTGTTGAAAAAGCATTCCTCATGAAGCTGGTTGAGAGAATGCCAAGAGTTTGCAAAGCTGTCATCGAGGCAAAGGGTGACTACTTTGAAGAATCTCAAATATAAAATATATTTTGATTTGTATAACATTTTTTGGGGGGGGGGAGGGGTTACTATATGATTCCATATGTGTTATTTCATAGTTTTGATGTCTTCACTTTTATTCTACAATGTAGAAAATAGTAAAAAATAAAGAAAAACCATTGAATGAGTGTTTTTTTTTTTAAACTTTTGACTGCTATTGTATATGTTATTTATATTTTTCAAGTAACTGATCCCAACACTGAAGAGGAGTAGATCTAATACCCACTAAAACCTCAACCCTGGTCTCGGGTCAGTTACATTCAGTTCTGTCAATTCAGGAAATAAACAGAAATTCCAGAATTGTAATATAAGTGGTACAACCGTGTGAACACAGTCCAGGACCAGCCTCTCCAGACCATTTCAGAGCCTAGTACATGTGTGGTCAGTGAACTAACTACTCTGTAAATAAATACACCATTGATACTGTACTATAATGGTGATATCAAAGCCTAACTATTTGAGATCATTTTTTATTTTTTTTATTTTTTGGGGTGGAGTGTTATGCTAAAGCGATCTCCATCAGGTTTGTTTTTGGGGAACGCTAGGCTAATGCTAAGCTAATACTAATTGTATCCTTTTAACATTGTGTGTGTGCGCAGTGTGGCGTCTGCCATAACGTCAGACCTTCCCGATCGCTACGAACGCCTGACCTCTGTCTCCAGCTCAGTGGACTTTGAGCAGAGAGACAACGTAAGTACTACTTCCTGGTTTTACCGGGGTCATGGGTTGTGGAGCGACTACGCTAGGGCAGCGGTTTCCAACCTTGTCAGTTCCGGAGAGGACCACCATCGAGGAGTCACAAACTATTTGCATTGTGAAAAGTAACGTGACATTTCTTGTACCATTAATACTGCCAACTGTTGCTATTTTTTTTAAAGGAAAGAAAAATACATAATTTGAAAATATATTTGTGGACCACCTGCCGTAGCCAACTGCAGACCGCAGACCCACTGCACTTGGACGAAATTACAACACAAAAACATGTTTGAGAAAGAGCTTGTAATAAATTACTTCATATTGTCAGTAGAGCGTGTACAATTACTGTGTAACCGACAGTTGGGGATGGAAACCGGCATGAGAATGAAATACCCGTTTAACGTGTGTATATTATTTATTTATATATATATATATATATATATATAGTCAAACGAACAGCTGACTGAATGGCCACAATGCAGCAGCTGCACACACAGAAATATAATGAATAGAACAGGCTTGGAAACCTCTAACCCTGGCAATTTCACTGGTAAACTCATGGGTCCACTCCCAATGGCCGCCTGGTATTGTGATGCGATCATTTCCACGGTAATGTAGAATGTTCATTCAAATGATGTTCACTGATGTGGCACACGCAATGGAATGTTGAGTTTAATCAACCAATCACAGCACGTATTTTACTTAGTTCTTTGCTCCTATAGGTTCACTTGCCATGGCGGCCAGTCCACCCATTATGCCATCATTGACTTGAATGGGGGGGGGGGGGGGGGGGGGAGAGACGCCCGTTCTATTCGTTCTATTTCTATGGCAGCACATGCGGTCATGAGCGGAGGAGAAAATATGCGTTTACATTTTTTGTTTTGTTTTACTATTTGGTATTTTATTAGGATCCTCATTAGCTGTTGCAGAAGTAGCAGCGACTCCTGGGGGGTCCACGTTATTCCAATATATATATTTGTTTTATAACCTTTATTCAACTAGGAAAGTCAGTTAAGGACAAATTCTTGTTTTCAATGATGCCCTAGGAACAGTGGGTTAACTGCCTTGTTCAGGGGCAGAATGACAGATTTTTACCTTGTCAGCTCAGTGATTTGATCTTGCAACCTTTTCGGTTACTAGTCCAACGCTCTAACCACTAGGCTACCTGACGCCCCAGATCTAATCTAACCTACGGCAGACCTAACCTAACCTACGGCAGACCTAACCTAACCTACGGCAGACCTAACCTGACCTACGGCAGACCTAACCTGACCTACGGCAGACCTAACCTGACCTACGGCAGACCTAACCTGACCTACGGCAGACCTAACCTGACCTACGGCAGACCTAACCTGACCTACGGCAGACCTAACCTGATCTTCGGCAGACCTAACCTGACCTTCGGCAGACCTAACCTGACCTTCGGCAGACCTAACCTGACCTACGGCAGACCTAACCTGACCTACGGCAGACATAACCTGACCTTCTGCAGACCTAACCTGACCTTCTGCAGATCTAACCTGACCTTCTGCAGATCTAACCTGACCTACGGCAGACCTAACCTGACCTACGGCAGACCTAACCTGACCTTCGGCAGACCTAACCTGACCTTCGGCAGACCTAACCTGACCTTCGGCAGACCTAACCTGACCTACGGCAGACCTAACCTGACCTACGGCAGACCTAACCTGACCTACGGCAGACCTAACCTGACCTTCTGCAGATCTAACCTGACCTACGGCAGATCTAACCTGACCTTCTGCAGATCTAACCTGACCTTCTGCAGATCTAACCTGACCTTCTGCAGATCTAACCTGACCTTCTGCAGATCTAACCTGACCTACGGCAGATCTGTTCTAACCTATTGCAGATTTAATAAATCTAATCTGTGACACATCTAACCTCATCTAATCTACAGCTGGTCTAACCTAATTGACGGCAGATCTAACCTAATCTCTTCTCTCTCTAGGGCTTCTGCTCCTGGTTAACAGCCATCTTCCGCATAAAGTGAGTCTCCCATAAAGTTGTGTGCGTGCGTGTGTGTGTGTGTGTGAGAACGACCGATAATCAGCTGAGCTAATATATCGGGCTGATATTGTCCATCAGCCTTTGATAGTCTCTTTTCTTAGCAAAACTGCTGCTCTGCCAGCCACCACTCACTGAGGAATGTCTAGCTGCGAAAATCAGCAGCAAGCTAGCTCATTCTCCAACCGAAAGATGCAGTATTGAGAAACAGATTCATTGACACAGTGATCAAAATCGATCTATTCATTTAGTGTAATTCACTACTAATACGGCTTGTGTGGACGTGCCCGGACCTGCGTGCAATAAGCAAGCTAGCTAGCTAGCTAGCTAAACAGACAGCTATGTGGACCTGTTAGCAAAGATTACGATAACAAACCCTTTCATCTGCGGTGTTAGGTAGCTAGCTATATTAGCTAATATGCTAACTAGCTGCCTAGATAAACATATCAGTTAGGAGCTAATGACCAATGTAGCTGATAGTCAGATTAGATGATAGGAGAAATGGGAGAAAGCGTTTTTAAAACGCAATAAGTTTAGCTAGCTAAGAATCTCCCTGGATGTTTATGGACCAAGAAAGCTGTAGATCGGTGTGAGTTTACACATCTCAAACGACGGAAAGATTTGCGTCATTCAGACAGAATTTAAAAAAAAAAATGATTTCCTATCCTCACTCTTCATGTTAGATATTATGTACATTTATGGTTTGGTAGCATATGTCATTGCCATTTGAGCTAGTTATCATAGTATTAGCAGTAAACAGTAGCAAGTGAAAGGGAGCGGAGTTGCAGCCTCACACGATCCAATCACAGCAGTAGGATACAAGTTACAACCCGCCCATTTATTGACAGATAGCTGAACTAGCCAATTGAGTTGTTTGGAATTTCGTCCTGACAGTTGAACAATTTTTTTTATCTTCTTCCCATCACGGAAAATTACAAATACTATACTGAACAAAAACAGAATCACAACAAGCAACAATTTGAAAAAAGATTTTACAGAGTTACAGTTAATTAAAGGAAATCAGTCAATTTATTATTTATAAATTAAGGCCCGTAATCTATGGATTTCACATGACTGGGAATACAGATATACATCTGTTGGTCACTGATACCTTAAATAAAAAGGTAGGGATGTGGATCAGAAAACCAGTCAGTATCTGGTGTGACCACCGTTTGCCTCATGCAGCGCGACACATCTCCTTCACATAGAGTTGATCAGGCTGTTGATTGTGGCCTGTGGAATGTTGTCCCACTCCTCTTCAATGGCTGTGTGAAGTTGCAGGATATTGGAACTAGAACATACTGTTGTACACGTCGATCCAGAGCATCCCAAACATGCTCAATGGGTGACATGTCTGGTGAGTATGCAGGCCAATGGAAGAACTGGGACGTTTTCAGCTTCCAGGAATTGTGTCCAGATCCTTGTGACATGGGGCCGTGCATCGTCATGCTGAAACATGAGGTGATGGAGGAGGATGAACGGCACGACAACGGGGCCTCAGGATCTCGTAACTATCTTTGTGCATTTAAAATTGCCATCGATAAAATCAATTGTGTTCATTATCCGATGCCTGCCCGTACCATAACCCACCGCCACCATGGTGCACTCTTGTTTACAACATTGACATCAGCAAACTGCTCGCCCACACGACGCCATACACACGGTCTGCTGCTGTGAGGCCGGTTGGACGTGCTGACAAATTCTCTAAAACAACCATGGAGGGGGCTTATGGTAGAGAAATTAACATTTAATTCTCTGGCAACAGCTCTGGTGGACTTTCCTGCAGTCAGCCAATTGCACGCTCCCTCAAAACTTGAGACATCTATGGTATTGTGTTGTTTGACAAAACTGCACATTTTAGAGTGGCCTTTTATTGTCCCCAACACAAGGTGCACCTGTGTAATGATCATGCTGTTTAATCAGCTTCTTGATATGCCACATCTGTCAGGTGGATGGATTATCTTGGCAAAGGAGAAATGCTCACTAACAAGGAAGTAAATAAATTTGTGCATCAAATTTGAAATAAATAAGCTTTTTTGTGCGTATGGAACATTTCTGGGATCTTTAACTTCATCTCATGAAACACGGGACCAACATTTTACATGTTGCGTTTTATATTTTTTGTTCAGTGTAGTTCCCTTGATCACAAATCATGCCGTACGGGACCTATTTGCCCTGAATAGATGTTATTTTATATTCTCAAACTAACAGCAGTGAATATTTTAAAACCGCCATTGATTTGAAAATTTCTACGTTAATGCATGCATTGCTGTCTCTGGGAAATGTTGTCATCAACATTTACATATTGAATATCGGCCTAAAATATCATCCATCGGCCTCCTTGACCCCCAAAAATCATTATCGGCATCGGCCCTAAAAAAATCAATATCAGTCGTTCTCAAGTGTGTGTGTGTGTGTGTGTGTGGTGTGTGTGTGTGTGGTGTGTGTGGGGGGCAGCAAGAGTTAAAATGAGGTTGGAATTTAGTAATTTGTCTTTTGTGAGTTTAACTGGACCCTGGTTAGTATCTCTCTGACTGTGTTCTTGTATTAAATACTCTGTCTCAGTGACTTTCATGGTTAAATAAAGATTCAAAAAAATTAAATAAAATACATTCTCTCTGTCTCTCTGTCTCTGTTTGTCTCTCTGTCTCTGTTTGTCTCTCTCTGTCTGTCTGTCTCTCTCTGTCTCTGTCTCTCTCTGTCTCTCTGTGTTTCTGTCTCTCTCTCTGTGTTTCTGTCTCTCCTCTCTGTGTGTCTCTGTCTGTCTGTCTCTCTCTGTCTCTCTGTGTTTCTGTCTCTCTCTCTGTGTGTCTCTGTCTGTCTCTGTCTGTCTTTCTCTGTCTCTGTGTTTCTGTCTCTCTCTCTGTGTTTCTGTCTCTCTCTCTCTGTCTCTCTCTCTCTGTCTCTCTCTCTCTGTCTCTCTCTGTCTCTCTGTGTTTCTGTCTCTCTCTCTGTGTCTCTCTCTGTCTCTCTCTCTCTCTGTCTGTCTCTCTTTGTCTGTCTCTCTGTCTCTGTCTGTCTCTCTGTGTTTCTGTCTCTCTCCAGGGATGAGGAGATCAGGGAGAAGTGTGGGGAGGATGCAGTGCACTACCTCTCCTTCCAGAGGCACATCATTGGTCTGCTTGTGGTGGTGGGCGTGCTCTCAGTGGCCATCGTCCTGCCAGTCAACTTTTCAGGAAATCTATTGGGTGAGTGGGGTTTAGGGGACGGGACTTCAGGAAAGACTTGAGTGACAAACACTGGGATGGTGGCCATGGCGACATCATAAATGGCGCCCCCTCCATGTAGTGCACTTGTTTTGATC